>NC_088375.1:116803560-117106590 GCF_037993035.2 Macaca fascicularis | reverse complement strand
TACTGCCCAAGGTAATTTATAGATTCAATGCCATCCCCATCAAGCTACCAATGACTTTCTTCGTAGAAATGGAAAAAACTACTTTAAAGTTCATATGGAGCCAAAAAAAGAGCCCACATTGCCAAGACAATCCTAAGCCAAAAGAACAAAGCTGGAGGCATCATGCTACCTGACTTCAAACTATACTACAAGGCTACAGTAACCAAAACAGAGTAGTAGTGGTACCAAAACAGAGATATAGACCAATGGAACAGAACAGGGCCCTCAGAAATAATACCACACATCTACAACCATCTGAACTTTGACAAACCTGACAAAAACAAGAAATGGGGAAAGGATTCTCTATTTAATAGATGGTGCTGGGAAAACTGGCTAACCATATGTAGAAGGTTGAAACTGGATCCTTTCCTTACACCTTATACAAAAATTAATTCAAGATGGATTAAAGACTTAAATGTCAGACTTAAAACCATAAAAACCCTAGAAGAAAACCTAGGCAATACCATTCAGGACACAGGCACGGGCAAGGACTTCATGTCTAAAACACCAAAAGCAACGGCAACAAGAGCCAAAATTGACAAATGGGATCTAATTAAACTAAAGAGCTTCTGCACAGCAAAAGAAACTACCATCAGAGTGAACAGGCAACCTACAGAATAGGAGAAAATTTTTGCAATCTACCCATCTGACAAAGAACAAATATCCAGAATCCACACAGAACTTAAAAAAATTTACAAGAAAAAAATCAACCCCATCAAAAAGTGGACGAAGGATATGAACAGACACTTCTCAAAAGAACACATTTATGCAGCCAACAGATACATAAAAAAATGCTCATCATCACTGGCCATCAGAGAAATGCAAATCAAAACCACAATGAGATACCATCTCATGCCAGTTAGAATGGCGATCATTAAAAAGTCAGGAAACAACAGGTGCTGCAGAGGATGTGGAGAAATAGGAACACTTTTACACTGTTGGTGGGACTGTAAACTAGTTCAACCATTGTGGAAGACAGTGTGGCAATTCCTCAAGGATCTAGAACTAGAAATACCATTTGACCCAGCCATCCCATTACTGGATATATACCCAAAGGATTATAAATCTCATGCTGCTATAAAGACACATGCACACGTATGTTTACTGTGGCACTATACACAACAGCACAGACTTGGAACGAACCCAAACGTCCATCAATGACCCCAAAATGCCAAATGCCAGAGATACAGAAAGCAAGTTAAAGACTGAAAAGTCTTCATTGAGTTTAGTAACTAGGTCACAAGTGACTTTAGTGAGAATAGAGTCAGTGGAATCACGAGGTCTAAGATGGGTTTTCCACATGGATGTCATCTAGGAAGATGGCGGAGTTTGAGAAGAGAGGAGGAACTTAAGATTTTGGTGGGGCTGGTGACAAGGAAATGCAGGGAACAAAGTAGCTAGATGGCATGAATATTGAGCAGTACTGGTCTAAAAGCAGCATGGGGCCTGGAAGAATGCTAACTACCTACCTTCCCGCTCTTTGGTATATAGGACTAAAAAGTTCTCAGCCTCTATTCAGGAGGCTATAGGCAGAATATATGTCAGGAGAACACTGGGCTTCACACCAGATCAGGAAGTGGAGGAAACATTCTATGAAGCGATTGAGGGAGTCTTTTTTATTATGGATGGTAATTATGCTTGAAACTGAAGAAGAACAGACTAATAGCCTTCCCCGCTTGGCTGCTTAAGCTTTACTCTTGTGGTCTGGATGTTTATCTTTGTAACCATTGAATCAATTAACGGGCATCCTTAGGTAGAATATTACTCTCCCCTTCCCTCTCTCTGTCTGTTCACTTCCCCGGCCCTTGGCTATCCAGTAATTCTACATTCTTGTTAGTCCCAATCTACTCCTGAATGAAAACACTTTCTTTTTCCAGCCCCAAACTTCAGATTCGTCTTGGATTTTTTTGTTACATAGAAAATTCAAAGCCAGTACAGCCCTCTTGGGTGGGAGACTAAGGTGTGTTCTGTTGATTTATGAAAAATCAATTACACAGAAAAAGTCTGAAGATACAAACGCTGTCACCAATTCAAGGGAAAATTGGAATTCCTGATTGGTCATTGAGAAGAAATCTAATGGTCCAGAGCCTGATTCCAGACATGTGCAGTATGCCCATGGCCATTATGTTCAATGGTTCCTGTATGTTATATAATGGTTACTTTTCCATGTGAATAGGATTTGATGAGCAGATGAGCAGAAGGAATGTGAATCAATGCTCTAGTCCATTTCCCTACAGCTTCAATTTCATCCTCTACCTTTTGAGCAAAAGAAAGATACCACAAAAACTACTTTCCCACTTCCTCTTCTACTTGGTTGCCTCATTCTCTTTCCATTCCTTCTTTGGGGGTTTGCTCCAGTAGATGGCACAAGCTAGAGTGAGAACTCAGTGAGTCAGAGTATGGGGAAGGCCTGGTATAGCGTCTCACATGAAACACAGGTGATTTTCTTCTTCCCAAAGTGGGAAATCTGGGGCAGGGTGTGGTGGTTCATGCCTGTAGTCCCAGTACTTTGGAAGGTTGAGGTGGGCAAATCACTTGAGGTCAGGAGTTCGAGACCAACCTGGCCAACATGGTGAAACCTGTCTCTGCTAAAAATACAAAAATTAGGCATGGTGATGCATGCCTGTAATCCCAGATTCTTGAGTAGCTGAGGCATGAGAATTGCTTGAACCTGGGAGGCGAAGGCAGTGAGCTGAGATTGCACCACTGCACTCCAGCCTGGGTGACAGAATGAGACTCCATCTCAAAAACAAAACAAAACACCAACGTGGGAAATCTGGTGGGTGGGAGTTACCTGACCAATGAGTTCACACCGGCTTATCTTTCAGACTTCTGGGGTTCATTCCAATAAAGATTTGATTTAATTAAAGAAGAATCTGTAAAGTGTCTATTTTGCATGCAGAGCAATATGGGAAATATATAGAAGAAGCATGTGTAATAGGCTGCATAATATCTCCTAAGTGCATCAGGTCTTAATCTCTATGATTAACCTCTGTTTTTCAAATATGTTAGTGTTAACATATTTGGGAAAAGGGTCTTTGCAGATGTAATTAAGTTAAGGATTTTGAGATGATAAAATTATTTGGGATTATCTGAGTGAGCCCAAAACGCAATCACATGTATCCCAGCCTGCCTCTCTATTTTAAGGATACATGTGGCTTAAGTGCATACCATCCAGAAGCAGTATTTTATGGTGTAGACGTCTTAGTTCACCGGAATCCTTGGTGTCATTCAATGCCTCTCACTCAGCATTTCCATACAGGCCCACCTCACACATGACACCACCCATCACAAGGGGCCCTGCACAAGGACAAATGAGAACCTCAAGCTCAACACAGACAAGAGTTGCGTTGGAACTCTAGGAAGAAAGTCATTCTCTGAAACCTTTCTGGGGCTGGAGCACTTGTCAAGAGTAAACAGAAAAGGAATAAAACTTGCCTCTTTTTTCTTTAAAAGTCCAGCTGGACAATGGGCGTATTGAATGGCCAAGGCTTCCTCTAATTTCTGACTTGGGAAGAACTGGAGATAACTCAGCAATGGAGAGACAAGGAAGGCTCCTAGGGAACATCTTGGAGAACAAGGAATCTTGCTGAATGCCAGCAGGTTGTAGACAACAGGTGGTGGCTCTTCAGTTGCCATTACAGCCCTGAGGATTGAGTGCAGATTTACTTCATCTTGAGAATTTAATATTATTTAATCACAGAAAGTAAAGGCTCCATGTAATTTCATTGGAGCAATCAATGAAAGATGAGAAATGCCACACGAGGTCATGACAGTAAATACCCCCAGCACCATATTCCGGCTAGTAGAGGTATCAGTGGATGTCTGTGGGTAGACACTCTCAAAAGGTTAGGAATGTGTACTTCTCTCCCTTCCCAAACAACTCTAACTTTTCTAAAGTGTGACCCATTAGCACCGTTAGCATCCATTAGTCATGTAATCCTTTGGTTTGAGAATTTAGGGCAAGGACTCTGGCCATTTTACTTTCTGCTTAGATGCTAAAAAAGGCAAGGCTTCCCTTCATAATTCAGAATGGTCAGTGGTACCTTCATAAAGTCCTTAACAACCAGTCCCAGATTAAGGTCCCTGTCAGTACAAGCCTTGTCCAGGTGGCAGTTTATTTTCTATTGCCCTTCCATATGGAGAAGAACAATGTGAGCTGTCCCAGTGACCAGTATATTATGCTACTTCTGATTGTGACTGCACAGGCTGAATTAACCTCCCTGTGATTTAGAAGCAGATGGGTCTGAATTTCATTATAGATATGACTTCCATGTTCTTCTCCTTGGCTGGGGCACAGGGATTCTCTTGGAGGGGTGTTGTCATTACTATGCAGATTGCTTTCCTATCATTTGATTGAAATTTCAGGAAGAAGGAAGGTCATTAATGTAACTTCTTCCTCAATTTCTCATTTTAGAAAATCTGGAAGCAGAGCCACGTATAATTCAGCATAACTGAACCCACTGAGCTCTCCAGGGAAATACAGATTGAGCACAGAAGCTCTGAAATGGATTGTAACCACAGCATCAGAGGAAGTCTCAAAAGATCCATTCTCTTGGAAAAAAGTTTGCCAAGTGGAGCTGGATCCACAGCTGCCACTCAAGACCTGTTTTCCTCAGAGTGCTGTTCAAGAGACTTTACCTGCTTCGTAATCCATCCAGTGGTGTAGAGCAGAGGGTGTGAGGGCAGCCACTGCAGGGGTGAGTTCGTGGCTCATTCTGTGGGTCTCTTCAGAGAGCTGCTGTTATGCCAGACGCACAAGGAGCAAGGCATGTGTTTCCCAATGCACCACCCTGTCATTTTACCCCCAGAGCCCATATGGCATCAGCCACCATAAGTAAGGCAAATCTGTTGAAGGCAAGAGACTTGTCAGGCCAAGTTCCCGCTATGGCTTTTAGCTTACTGTAGCCTGAACTGGACATACTGCTGTGATTCCACTTCATTCTCCTTCCTTAACCAGTATATCAAGAGAGATATAAAGGACATTTACTGAAGTATCAAAATAGTATGAGATCAGAAAGAATCTAAATATCTAACAACAAAAGACTAATTAAACTAGAGTACATCTATATCATGGAATACCACATATCTAGTAAAAAAAAAAAAAAAAAAAAAAAAAAGACATGGGCCGGGCATGGTAGCTCACGCCTGTAATCCCAGCACTTTGGGAGGTTGAGGCGGGTGAATCACCTGAGGTCGGGAGTTCGAGACCAGCCTGACCAACATGGAGAAGCCCTTTCTCTACTAAAAATACAAAATTAGCTAGGTGTGGTGGTGCACACCTGTAATCCTAGCTACTTGGGAGGCTGAGGCAGGAGAATCACTTGCGCCTGGGAGGTGGAGGTTGAGGTGAGCCGAGATCACGCCATTGCACTTCAGTCTGGACAACAAGAGCAAAACTCCATGTCAAAAAAAAAGAAAAAAGAAAGACATGGATTAACATAAACCATATGAAATTACTTCAAAATATATTAAACGAAAAGGGTAAGGTGCAGAAACTATGCATCATAGGACTTTAGGTAAATACAAAATTATTTGTAAATGTACATATCTATATACTAGTATATAAATGTTACACATATAAATTTTATGCTAGATTTTTTTTTTCCAGAATATTCAAGGAAGTATCAAGAGTGGTTGCGTTTGGGGATATAGGCTTCTTACTTTCATTTCTTTCTATATTTTTTAATGCTAAGTGTATATTGTTGTTAATTTTACTTTCATAACAACTTTCCAAAGTCTCTCTGACCATCCCTCAGAAGACTTTCCAGCATCTTCCTCTTGACTCCAGGGTACCTTCTACGATTATGTAGGCTGCATTCTGGACATAAGCTCCTAGCCCGTGGGACAGAATCCAGTCTGAAGCATGTTTGTCTAGCTGTGAACCCTGTCACTGCGCTGCATCCACTTACAAGCACATCTTTTTTTAATTCCCCAAAATGCCACCATATGGGCTGGTGGCAGCTCTGCACAGCTCTTCATTCTACCTTTCCCTACCGCCTACCCTTTATTTTTGCCACAGTTTGATTTGGTTCTTGCTTCTCACCTACCCCCTTCAATTTACCTCTTCAGAACATCCCTCATATCCTGCCTTCCTACACTTAGCCCAGGAGTCAGTGAAACTCCAGGCCCGTCTGCTGCCATGCCCAGCCCAGGCCTGAAATCAAGCAGCCCTCCCAATTTACCCGAAGGGAAGCCATGCGAAGGTGCTCCTGCTGGTATTTACCATGCATAGTTTATGGACAGGCAGCTCTGATTATCCACACAAAGGGCAGTGGGCATTGGCACATATCATTCAAAACAGCAGATGATCACAAAATTAGGGCTTTGGGAAGTTGTCCTTGGAAGGTCATTGGTGATTCTGTTTAATATAGATTTTGCCACTGTAGATTTACTTGAATTCAAATGAACTGATATTGTTTCATATCTACTGAATGTAGTAGGACTGAAGTAAAAAATCTACCAGCAATTAAATTGACCAGAGATTAAAAAACAAACAAACAAACAAAAAAACCTGTTTGGGATAATCTACCTGGAGGGGGCTATATTTAAAACCACATTTAGGTTTTTCCTTTCTGTTTTAGCATAGTAGCCTTTTCTCAATATTAATATTCAACCTAAGGCCAAAGTATACTTTCTTCAAACTTTTTTCTTATCTTTTATAAAAGTCTTGTGTGGCTGTGTATGCTATTAGTGAAATTGATTTTACAAAGCACCGAAAATCTTCTCTTATTTAGTTGTAGCTACTTGAATGTCTGTCAGCTTCAGCTCACTTTCTTTGCTGTTTTAGTCTTTGAAGGGAAACATCATCAGCTTATTGATCTTTACATTGCTGGCACTAAATACCGTTTTTCAGCTTGCTTCATGGTCACAACTACAAACATAAAAGAAACTTCACATTTTGACTGTTGACTTAAAGGCTTAGGGTACCAGAAGGATGAAGGTTTCCAATATATTAATTATAATCACTAGGGGTGTGTGTGCGTGTTGGCGTGGGTTTGTTTTGTTTTGTTTTTCTTTTGAGATGGAGTTTCACTCTTGTTGCCCAGGCTGCAGTGCAGTGGCACGATCTTGGCTCACTGCAACCTCCGCCTCCCTAGTTCAAGCGATGCTCTTGCCTCAGCCTCCTGAGTAACTGGGATTAGAGGCATGTGCCACCATGCCTGGCTAATTTTGTATTTTTAGTAGAGACGGGGTTTCTCCATGTTGGTCAGGCTGGTCTTGAACTCCCGACCTCAGGTGATCTGCCCGTCTCAGCCTCCCAAAGTGTTGTGATTACAGGCGTGAGCCACCGTGCCCAGCTGTATGTGTGTGTGTGTGTGTGTGTTTACTCATCTTTTGTAATGGTTATGCCTGACTTAGGATATTGGCACATTTTATCAGTGTAATATATATCCACAAAGCCATACTGCTCCTACATGTGAGAACTTAGTTTACATGTTTATGAATGGGTCTATCCATTATCCATTCATGAATGGACCTCTTCTCTAAAAAGTACAAAATAGATTATTGTATTCTACAACTGTGAGAGCATTAAGAAACAGTAAGTTTTCTTTCTTTCTGTTTTTCTTATTTTCATGGGGTCTCTACTGCCCTGCATGTGGCAATCTGTAGGCTACATGTGATCCCAGAGTTTCTACCTAAGGAAGGAACAGGAAATATCTACTTAGGCCACAAAAAGACTTGACTCTAGCAGCAAACTGCAGCTTGTAGCTCACCAGATAAGTTTGTCAGGATGGAAATGTCAATTTGAGCCAATGTGCTTTCTGTTTTTATAAAACAATTTAGGGAGGAGGAACGGTTGTCACAGTGTAGGAGTTTTATCAAGAGTTTTAAATTCAATCGAGAAGGAACCAGGAGGTACATACATAAGCAAGAATGAGAAAGGCATTTCATAATTTAGCAAGAAACTGACACTTCCCTCTTATCCTTTACTGCAAAGATTTTTTTTTTTTTAATAGATGGAGTCTTGCTCTGTCGCCGGGCCTGGAGTGCAGTGGCTCTATCTCAGCTCACTGAAACCTTTGCCTCCCGGGTTCAAGAGATTCTCCCACCTCAGTCTCCTGGGTAGCTGGGATTACAGGTGCCCGCCACCACGCCCACCTAATTTTTGCATTTATAGTAAAAACAGGGTTTCACCATGTTGACTAGGCTGGTCTGGAACTCCTGACTTCAGGTGAAGTCCCCCTGGCTCAGCCTCCCAAAATGCTGGGATTATAGGCTTGAGCCACCGCACCCGGTCTATTGCAAGATTTTAAAAAATCAGTGATGATAACCTTAATTGCAAACAGTTATGCCACGTAGAGATGACCAGAGTTGTTCTGTGATGAGAGGAGCCTGGTTTGTAACCAACTTCTTGCTTCATGCCTGAGAACAAAAGTGGCTTAGGTTTAGCTGGGGTTAGATTTAGGGACTGCCACTTACTAGCTGTGTGACTTTGGACAAGAGGCCCACTTCGTTACCTACAAAATGCGGTTCGTAACAGTGCCTATCTAGTAAGGTGACTGAATGGATTCTGGCTAACAATACATGTGAAGAGTTTAGCACAGTGCGAAGCACATAGTAAGTGCCCAGTAAAAGTTTACTTACCATTCTGCTTAAGCATTTAAAGCAGTTTACCTTGTTAAGTAGGCTAACCCATTTTGAATATTTTTCAACAAATGCTGTCTTCCCAAAACATATACAAGTAAACTCCAATCAAGTCTGGGTGAAATTATTATAGATTCCATATTAGCAGTGACCTAAATAAATGAGGTGTCATTGTTTTCCACTGTCTGTGTCAATACTTCCCTCCTTTTGTACAGAGCATTGAGAGCTGAATTAGCCTAAATAAGATGTTAAGTTGTAATGCCCAAGTGGAACTTATTTAAGGAGTGATTATGGCTAGAAAATGGTCTTCAAAAATAGTTCTCGCCCTTACATCACATCACTTACTTCCAGCGGCGCCTTGAAGTCATCCTGACAAACAGGGCCTGCCCTCCTGCAGACCCAGGATTCTATTCTGCCTCACACATCCCCAACACAACTGCCAGCTGAGTTCTAATTGCAGAATCTTCATTACCAGGGATGATTGAAACTATAAAAAGAACCCAGCTGAATTTTTCACATCCTGCTGGGTGAGCACAAGGACCAGCTCTCCTGTTCCTGCTCCCTCCACCAGCAATTATCCTTGGTACATGTGTGGTCTGGCTTCTGCAGGGAGCTCTGAGCAATTGATAGATGTTATCTTCCTTCTCCTCCAAACCTCCCTCCCCAGGAGGTGGGTTGATGACCGTGACAAATACGCCTGGTCTTCCTCCACAGCTGTGGAGACAGGAGGTTCCTTTCTTAACCTTCCCCACCTAAGTATCTTGTCCAAAGTCACCTAAATGTGACAGATCAGAGAGAGATAAGAATCATTTCTTCCAGCCCCCTAGGCCTTTGTGACAACCTATTATACCCTATGTGAAATTTTGCCTTTTTTTGTTTTGTTCTTTCTTATTTCAGTGAGCATTTCTAAAGCACCTGCTGAGTGCTCAGTACTGCATTAATTGTAGTGAAAGGGGATATCCAGAAATAAGAGGCCATCAAGGAATTTAAAGTATAGTTGGAAGGCAAAAGGCAGGACTGTTCTTGACTCTGTAGTTAATAACTGTAAGAATCAAGGAAAAAATGTATGCAAATTTAACATAAAATTTATGCAAAATAACTTTTCCTCTCTGAAAGAGAGAGAAAAAGAGCACATGTATCTGTATAGTTAGAAAGAAAAAGAAATGTCTGGAAGGATGTGCATCAGAAAAGTTAATGGTAGCCATCTCTGAGACGCTGTGTAACAAAACGATTGAGAAGGTGGTCTCTGAAGACACGATGACACGATCTAGGTTTAAATCGCAATTCCACCACTGACCATTGCCTTGTGCATGTTACATTTCACCTAAGTTTCAGTTTTCTTACCTATACAATGGGATGGTAATTGTAGTATCTGCTAGGTTTGTTGTGAGGATTACATAGGATAATATACATAGGGCATTTAGCAGTGCCTGACATTTAAATTCAAGTGCTCTAAAAATGTAACTGTTTCTAGTGATGAGATGTTGAAGGAGAGGTGTAAGAGGGGAAGTCTTAGTGGAGGCACGACTTGAACTGGTCCCTGGTGAATGGTGAAGACTAAGATAGTCAGAGGGGAGAGCCAGGGGCATTCTGGGTTAGGGAATCATCTTGAAGGAAGAGACAGAAAGGAGCCTTGGCTGTTCTCCAAAAGAGAGAGGCTTGTGCATGAACTAAGAAAAAGGTTGCATAAGAAGACACACAGTGGAGACAGAAAGTTTCGTTGCTTTCTCTTTTGCCCCAGCCCCTATGCATGCACAGCCTCTCCCATCATCAACATCCCCTATCAGATTGGTACTTTTGTTACAACTGATGAGCCTACCTAGGCACATCATTATCACGCAAAGCCTATAGTTTAAATAGGGGTTCACTCTTGATGATGTACATTCTGTGGATTTGGACAAATGTCTAAGGACTGGCATCTAGATGGTCTGTTTCTTTCATCTCCCTGACCCTCCACCACAAAAAGAGATGCAGCAATTAAAACAGCAAACAAAACCACCTGCAGATAACATCTTGAACAAAACCAGATATCGAGGCACCTCCATAAACTCCAAAATATCAGAGGATGAGGCCAAAGCACCTTACTGATGTCAACAACAAACTGGAAGGAAGCAGAGGAAAGACAAGGAACATATGACAGTTCCAAGAGCCAGGGAAATCAGAGATGACTGATAAATACTTGGCCTCAAAAGGAGGGGACTCCACTAAGGGGATAAACTGCACAGACCCAGCTGAGGTTGGGAGGGGTTGACTCAGGCTCTAAGTGGTGGTTTGTAGTTGGCCAACTTCCCCTTCAGGGGGAGATTCAAAATAAAGAAAACTTTTTAAATGATTCTGCCCACCCCAGCATTATTGAGAGACAGAAACATTGAGTTCCAAGCCAGTAGAGGGGTGACATGTTCACTGTGTGACTCTGGAAGCCTGCTGTGAGGAGGAGGGATAGACAGGAACAGAAAGGGATAGCTCAGTGCCCTTTCCTTCTGCCTTCCCATCAAGAGAGTACAACACCTATGGAAAAAGAAAACAACAAAACCCCAACCAGTACCTAGGACAGAGCTATGAGGACTTATATTATGGGGGCAGGGTCGCCTTATGAAAAGGCAACAACCAGCAACGATCAAACCCAGACTCTGATCCATTGACTCCCTTCATCCTCCTTACAATCAACAGGAATGACCCCAGTGAGAGGCTGAGATTAGGCTTCTCCCCTCTACATCAAATGTCCTGTCAAATAGCTGACAGCTACATGGCAAAATGAAATTACAGTGAAAAATACCAGATAACTGAGGAATGCAACCACTAAAAGAAAGGTAATAAACTTCATCACTCCTACTAGATGGGATAGATGTTAAAAATTAAAATAGGCCGGGCATGGTGGCTCATGCCTGTAATCCCAGCACTTTGGGAGGCCAAGGCAGACGGATCACTTGAGTTCAGGAGTTTGAGACCAGCCTGGTCAACGCGGTGAAACCCCGTCTCTACCAAATATATAAAAATCAGTCGGGCATGGTGGCAAATGCCTATAATCCCAGCTATTTGGGAAGCTGAGGCAGAAGAATCACTTGAACCCGGGAGGCGGAGATTATAGTGAGCCAAGATCGTGCCCCTGCACTCCAGCCTGGGTGAGAGAGTAAGACCCTGTCTCAAAAACTAATTAATTAATTAATTAAACATTTAAAAAGCATAACATATACTATCAAAGAGAGAGATGATCGTATATTGTTTGTTGTTGTTGTTGTTATTTTTGAGATGAAGTCTTGCTCTTGTTGCCCAGGCTGGAGTGCAATGGCACGATCTCACCTCACTGCAACCTCTGCCTCCCAGGTTCAAGAGATTCTTCTGCCTCACCCACCCAAGTAGCTGGGATTACAAGTGCCTGCCACCACAACCAGCTAATTTTTGTATTTTTAGTAGAGACACGGTTTCACCATGTTGGCCAGCCTGGTCTCAAACTCCTGACCTCAGGTGATCCACCCACCTTGGCCTCCCAAAGTGCTGGGATTACAGGCGTGAGCCACTGCGCCTGGCCTGATCGTATATTATTAACATGAAGTGAATACAATCATTTTTAAAAGAACCAAGCAAAAATACCAGGTAGAAAAAATATAACAGCTTAAGGAAATCAAGTGAATGGAGAAAAAGCAGAATAGATTCAGAAAAATTTGAATTTATGAATACAAGATTCAGCTGAGGAACTTCACAAGGCACCAGGAAGAAAAAAGTGAAAAAAAAATGGAATAAAAATTTTAACATCCATGTAATAGAAGTCCCAGAAGGAAAGACAAAGGAGGTGTGGTAGATTGCAAAACTATGCTCCTCAGTGAATTCCACCTCTTACAATGCATAATCAGTCCCATCTTGCATTCATGCTGAACTTGATCATTTGCCTTACTTTGACCAATGGGATATCAATAAATGTGATGCAAGCAAAAATGTGTTAAGAACACGTGCTTTGAGATGGGTGTGGGATATGTGATCGTGTAATTTACTTTAGCCAATGAAATATCAGTGAATTTGAAGCAAACAGGCTTAGTAAGCACTTGTGCCAAAAGCTGCTCTGACCATGTGAGGAAGCCTACTATAGCCCTATTGAGGACAACAGATTATGTGGAGAGAAGGGCCTAACCACTGCTGTCTAGATGAACCTAGCCCCCTGGATTCTCTTCAGCTGAAAGCAGCCACGTGAGTATGGCCAGAGAAGAGCAGTGGAACCACTCAGCCAACTCACAGAACCACAAGAAATAACTGTTGTTCTTTCAAGCCACTAAGTTTTGGGTAATTTATTATGTTTTTAGCAATAGATGATTGATATGGGAAATAATATATGAATAAAAAACAACCTAAAATTCCCAGAATAAAAGATTTTAGATGAAATAAATATTTTCGATAGAAAGACTAGCATAATACCAAAAGAACAAGAAAAAAAAAAAAAAGCAGAAAAAACCTCACTTAGGATTTATAGTATAATTCTAAAAGGCAATTCTACAATCATGCAGAAAGAGAATATATGACTTACAAAGTAACACAAATACATTTGACATCACTTGTCTCGATTGTGACGTGGGAATCAGGAAGTCAATGGAGTGTTATTTCCTTTTTTTTTTTTTTTTTCTTTTGAGATGGAGTCTCGCTCTGTTGCCCAGGCTGGAGTGCAGTGGCACAATCTCGGCTCATTGAACCTCTGCCTCCTGGGTCCTGGTTCAAGCAATTCTCCTGCCTCAGCCTCTGGAGTAGCTGGTAGCTGGGATTACAGGCATGCACCACCATGCCCAACTAATTTTTGTATTTTTAGTAGAGACGGGGTTTCACCATGTTGGCCAGGCTGGTCTTAAACTCCTGACCTCATGATCTGCCCGCCTTGGCCTCCAAAAGTACTGGGATTACAGACATGAGCCACCGTGCCCGGCATAATGGAGTGTTATTTTCAAGGAGTAAAAATAAAAGGGCTTCTAACCTAGAACTAAACTTTCCCATTTAAATGTGAAGATTCAATAAAGATATTCTTAGCTAAACAAGGCTAAAGGAACTTTAACAAGCAAAAGATGCTCCAAAAAATACTCCTTGACCAAAAACTAATGAATTAACTAATCAACTCAAAAAGTAAAATACAATAAAGAAGAAAAACAAAACTAAAAGTGTTTTCTTCAAAAAGATTTGTAAGATAGACAAACCTCTGGCAAGAGTAATTAGGGAGAAAAAGTAAGATACAAATAAATAAGATATAGAATAAAAATGGAAAATAACTAAAAATATAATAGATTTTAAACGTAATGAAAGAATATTATGAGGAATTATATGCTAATAAATTTGATTACACAAGTAAAATGGAGGCAGAACTTTCTCAAGCAAAATTATTGAGGCAAGAAGAAATAAAAAATTGGAATCAACTATAATCAATTAAAATAGTCACCAATAATTCTGTACCTAAATGTGCACACACACACACACACACACCCCTTTTGCATGCACACACACACAGATCTCAAGTAAATTTTATGAAACTTTCAAGGAATAGATACTTTCTCTCTTATCAAAGATGTTTCAGAAAAATTTAAAGGCCTGGAAGGTACTCAACTCATTTATACCTCAACCAGGTTCCAAAATTTAAAGGATACAAAAAAGCATCCTGTAAGCTAGCAAGAGCCAGCTGAAAAATATAATATAATATAAACAAAATACTATTTTCAATAGCAACAAAGTAACAAAATATCTAAGAATTAACCGAAAAAAGAGCCTCATAGGGAAAATTTAAAAACTCTATTAAAGGACATAAATGTTTATGCACAAATAAAAAGACATACCATGTTCATGAATGGGGAAAGTTCAAAATTATAAAGAGGTTATTTCTCCTCCAACTTAATCTGCCTACTGTAATTTTAATACTTTAAGATCTTAAACATCTACATGGAATAAAAGTTTATAAATAGCTTGCAATCATGAAAATAATGAGTTCATGACAAGAGGGAGAGATGACAAAAGAGAAACAGGGCAGAACTCACTGTGGCAGATATTAAGTATAGAACATAAAGCTGTAATAATAAATATATTGATATACTGGAGAAAAAAAACATGAGACTGGACTAGAGACAAGGAGATCAGCTGAACTCTCAGATGATCACAAAAGTACAGGCAGGGAGTGATGAGTCTCAGCATTATCTTGGTAGACTACCAGTGGGAACAGCACAGCAGCGGCTGTGAGATATATTTTATCAAAAAGCCTGGAGGATTTCCTGACTGAACGGATATAGGCGTTAAGGAAAAGAAAAGACTGAGTTGTGCAATGGGAGATGAGTCTGGCAAGATGGATTAAGAATAGACTGTGTGGGATCCTTTATAAGAAGTTAATCTTAGAAAGGTTAAGTGTTGGGGCAGCATAGGAAATAAATCAGCAGAGAAAGAGGCCAATTAAGCTAATTGGAGAAACTTCCATTAAACTGTTGCAATTGTCAGGTAGGGAATGATGAAGGATGGAACTAAAACTGTGGGAATTGGGATGGGAAGTGGGGAGGTAGAGACAAGAGATATTCAAAATGTTGAATCTAAATGACTTGGTACGTTAGTTAAAGTGGATAGCAAAAGAGGAGAAGGGTTCAAGAAAGCGCTGAGTTTTCTAGCTTTGTTAGGAGGTAGGTGGCAGCAGCTTTAGTCAAGGAAATTCAGGGGTCACCATTTCAGCCAGAAGTCAATTTAACTTTGAATATCCAAGTTTGGATGCTTCCTACACATGTGCAACAGGTAACTGGAAAGGAAGCTCTGGAATGTCAGAGAGAGGTTAGGCCTGCAGATATAGAATTGAGCATCTGACCAGAGTTTGGGAAAGCAATCGAAGCCATGGATATGGCCAATATTTCACAGGAAATGAATACAGAAGGGGAAAGTCAGGTGATTGAGTTCTCCAGTAGTCTGTGGTCCCAAGGCAGAATCCAGCACTGCCTTTGAGAGGCACAGGGAATGCCAGAAAAAGTGAGAGCCACATTTGGCAACTGTCACATCACATCTGCTCTCTGTGGCATGGTTTCCTCACTGACTATCAGAATACATAAATACATGTAGCACATCAAACAGACAAATCCACTCTGCACAGATCTGCCTAAATATTTAGACAGAGCAAAGCAGTGACAGAAATGATTAAGAAATTGAAATTCCAGTCACTAAAGGTGATCAGTGAAACAGAGAACAGCTCTCATTTCAACCTCTCATCATCAGACCCACAGTTGACTTGTCACTTCCGGAATGAGGAAAGAATAGTTCAGCAAATGTGGGAGGCTTTGTACATTTCTGATGGTGTGTGGGTTAGCCCTTAATTCTCCTTTGGTGAATTTTTTTCTCGTGGCATTCCACCACCAGAGGTTAGACTGGGGACGTCAGCAAAGGGCAGGGGGTAGGTGCAGTTAAAAGAATATTGAATTTGGCACCAGAAGATTGAGTTCAAGTCCAAGATCCACGGGTTACTACCGATGTGACATAGCCTCCCTGAACCTATTCTTATCTATAAAATAAGAATGTTAATTCCTGACCTGCCTACCTCCCACGGCAGGTGAGAGTCAAGAGCTAATGCGTGTTAGTGGTTTTTGAACTGTGTTCTTCAGGGTTCTGAGCTTCCTCTCTGAGTCCTTAGGTGCCACAGCTACAAGGGGGAATGAGCTTAAGAGGTATAACCAGAGGCAGTGGTTTGGCTCCCCCATTCCTGGCTATCCCAAAGCAGCCCGACTTTTATCTGTATCTGCTGCTAAAAATACAGAGGGCAAACTCACTGCCCTGGATTAATATTGGATGAAAAAGAACATGTGGCTGAGCATGGCTCATGCCTATAATCCTAGCACTTTGAGAGGCTCAGGTGGGTGGATCACTTGAGGCCGGGAGTTCGAGACCAGCCTGGCAAACATGGTGAAACCCTGTCTCTACTAAAAATACAAGAATTAGCTGGGCGTGGTGGCATGCACCTGTAATAACAGCTACTCAGGACGCTGAGGCAGGAGAATTGCTTGAACCCGGGAGGCAGAGGTTGCAGTGGCCAAGATAGTGCCACTGTACTCTAGCCTGGGTGACAGTATGAGACTCTGTCTCAAAAAAAAAAAAAAAAAAAAAAAAAAAAGAAAGAAAGAAAGAAAAAAAGAAAGAATAAGTATCTGAAATGAGCTTTTTGGATTATCTGTAAACTGCAATTTCTGGTATCCTCTCTTCATTATCAGATAATTAAGAATTCATTGTATGTGATTTTTTGTTATAATAAGTTGGTTCCTAGTACTATCCTAAATTACATCTCCTATAAGACCACAGATTTACTTATTGTGATTACATCTATGGACTTGGTGCTGAGTTGCCAGGTGAAGACTGCTACCATCTTCTATGACTCCTGGTTTAATTGCAATGCCCCATCCTGCAGCCCAGCAGAATTGCTGTGAAGATGCAATGTCCCAGCTGTCCCCTACTGCAGAGAGACCATTCAGGAGACTGAGTCCCTGCTCAGCACAGAGTTCCTGGGGAATAACTCAATTTCCCTCAAAATTTTAGCACAGGTGGGGCACGGTGGCTCACGCCTGTAATCCCACCACTTTGGGAGGCTGAGGCAGGTGGATTGCCTGAGTTCGGGAGTTTGGAACCAGTCTGAGCAACACGGTGAAACACCGTCTCTACTAAAATACCAAAAAAAAAAAAAAAAAAAAAAAAAAAAATTGCCGGGCATGGCGGCATGTGCCTGTAGTCCCAGCTACTCTGTAGGCTGGGGCAGGAGAATTGTTTGAACCGGGAAGGTGGAGGTTGCAGTGAGCTGAGATTGCTCCACTGCACTCCAGCCTGGGCGACAGAGCAAGACTTTGTCTAAAAAAAAAAAAAAAATTTAGCACATTATTTCACACCATTAGAGCAAGTTCTTTCACAAAAGAAGGTGCCAGGGATGAGAAGCAGAGCTTAGGTTTTCTGCAGGCAGATCATAATGACTTTACTCTGGTGTGTTTTAACAGGGTCCCAGGAGCTCAGGATCTGAGTGGTCTGTAGCACAAGTAATGAGAAATGGGTTGACAAAGGAAAGAATCAGATCGGCTCTAGTTTTTTATGCCACGAAGAGTGGCATAAATCCTGATCAAGATAGTGACCACAAAAGCTGGAGCTAGTTAATTATTATTTGTGTATAAGAATGCCGGGCGAGGTGGCGGGCGCCTGTAGTCCCAGCTACTCGGGAGGCTGAGGCAGGAGAATGGTCTAAACCTGGGAGGCGGAGCTTGCAGTGAGCTGAGATCCGGCCACTGCACCCCAGCCTGGGCGACAGAGCAAGACTCTGTCTCAAAAAAAAAAAAAAAAAAAAGAATATCATAAGTTACCCACGAGTCCCTCCTTTATAGCAATAACACCCAAGAAATGGTAGTCAGAAATGAAGGAAGCGTTTACTTTAGGAAAGCTCTTAAATTCTCAATTATCTTAACCTCTGAAGACTGCAGGGCTTTCAATCCGCATCTCTCCAGGCAGTAGCTTTTGTAGTCAACCCACTGTTTCCAAGGTCTGTTTCTACCTTCTCAGGGATGTGTCACACAGGGTTTGTCTCTCCCAAAGTGTTGCTTTCTCTACTGCCACCTGGTCATCCAGCCAGAACATGGGAGGAAGTATGGCAGATTTTGTCATTTCTTTCAAACGGGGAAGAGGGAGGATTGGAATAGTGTTTCCTAAAGTTGTGTTCAAGGCCTTGGCAGTTTCTAGCATTACAGGAAAATGAGAAAAGTTTTGGGTCTTGAAGTATGGTGAGCAACAACATCCTATGTAGAAGCTAAAGGGAAATTCCAGAATCCTTCCTTCATTTGCCCCAAGTTGGAGTAGGAAAGAGGCACACAGCCGTGTTGGCAGCTAGGAGAGCCATAGGATCCCAGTTCCCATCAGCTTGCATCACGGAAGTCTGGAGTGAGGACCATGTAAACTGAACGGCAGGGCCCAAAGTACAGAGTCCATACTGTTAGACCTCATTTGGAGATTTCTGGAACGTTACCAGGAGCTCCACTTGCTTCTTCAGAGAATTGAAGAACACAAGAATTACCACATGAGCTCAAAACATGATCCATCCAGCCTAGAAGCTGCTTTATCGTGAAAACTCCAGAGACGTGTTATGGCAGGGCATGCTGCCCCCAGAGCCTCAAACCCCAGTGTCTTTAGCTATTGAGAGGATTTCCAAGACCAAAGTCTCCATAATTTGGAAGAGCCCTTCTGTAGCATAAGCTGAGGAGAAAAACAGAAACTGAGAAGAAAATTAGTTATTTGTGGAAAATCTATTTGTACAAAGCCCTGTGATAGGTTCTTTTACAATAAGCACCTTTAAGACTCTCAATAACCCTGTGAATTTGGTAATATTACTGCCCATTTTCCAAATGAGGAAACAGATAATTAGAAAGGTCAGGCCCTGTGCCCAAGGCCACGTCACTAATAAGAGGTAGACTGAGATTTTCTTCAGCCTTTGCATTCAGTTAACTAATTGCTAAATCCTAGGGGTTCTGCCTCTTAAATAAGTCTCAAATCAGTCTCCTCTTTGCCAGTTTTATTACTATGAGCCTACTTCAAACTTTCACCATTTTGGTTTGACTATTGCAATGACCACTTAAAACTGGCCTTTGTACATGTCTCACTACCCCTGCTTTCCCCTTCCCTTCCCACCCCAGCCACACATCATCCTTCACTGTAGCCATGTTTTGCCCATACCACCCACTATAGACTATCTTAGTAAAGTCTATTTTCTTCCTTTAAGTCTCAACTTACGGCATCACCCCCTATGTGAAGCCCGCCCTGATATCTCAGGCAGACTTAGAAGCTCTTCCCCAGTGCAGTACCTTGTGCATGGGTTCTTCACAGCAGTGGTTGCATTGAGCAGAATTGGTCCTTTAAGTGTCTATATCTTGCCAGACTATCAGCCTTTTATAGACAGGGACCAAGTCTCTTTTCATCCATTTATCCCCTGCCCTGACAGTGTCTTGCCTACAGTAGGCACTCAATAAGAACTTGTAGAATAAAATGAATGAATGGAATGAGTGAAATTTTTAAATACTTACCAAATCAAAGAAATGAGTAAATGAAATTTTAAACAAGTTATCTCCGACTCAAAAGCTACACTAATCAAAGAATCTTGAATCATTACTAGAATGTTAGATTTCTCTTGTAAACATAAAAGGAATTAGAAAAATAACTATAGAATAAACACTATTTGTAAAGTTTGAATTTCAAACAAAGTAATATTATTACTCACTTCAGGTACAAAAGGTATACACAGAACCATAATACATTATATTTATGTAACACTTCATAGTCTTCAAAGGATGTTTATAGACTCTATTTCATTTGAACCTGACAGCAGTCTAGTAGGGTAAAGCAGAGGAGGTGTTTATTATCCCAGTTTTTCAGATGAGGAAACTAAGGATCAGGGAGGTTAAAGTGACATACCCAAAGTCACACAGAGGCAGAAATAGGACAGATCCCAAGAATTCTTTTTTTTTGTTTGTTTGTTTTTTGTTTTTTTGTTTTTTTTTTTTGAGATGGAGTCTCGCTCTGTCGCCCAGGCTGGAGTGCAGTGGCGCGATCTCGGCTCACTGCAAGCTCCGCCTCCCGGTCTCCTGGCTCAGCCTCCCGAGTAGCTGGGACTACAGGCGCCCGCAACCGCGCCCGGCTAATTTTTTTTTGTATTTTTAGTAGAGACGGGGTTTCACCGTGGTCTCGATCTCCTGACCTTGTGATCCGCCCGCCTCGGCCTCCCAAGGTGCTGGGAGTACAGGCGTGAGCCACAGCGCCCGGCCTTTTTTTTTTTTTTTTTTTTGAGACGAAGTGTCACTCTTGTCCTCTAGGCTGGAGTGCAATGGCATAATCTCAGCTCACTGCAACCTCTGCCTCCAAGCACTTCTCCTGCCTCAGCCTCCCAAGTAGCTGGGATTACAGGCGCCTGCCACCATGCCCGGCTAATTTTTGTTCTTTTAGTAAAGACGGGGTTTCACCATGTTGGCCAGGCTGGTCTCAAACTCCTGACCTCAGGTAATCTGCCTGTCTCGGCCTCCGAAAGTGCTGGAATTACAGGCATGAGCCACCGCGCCCAGCCTAGATACCAAGAATTCTAAGTGCAAGTTCGTCAGTCTTCTCTAATGGGTGACCTCTGATAGCAGGCTTTGATCATTCCATTGACAGTGAAAAGGTACAATGATTATCATTCTCACGAACTTTGAAAATCCCCTCCTGACTACAGGCAAAAAGGGTCCCAGGCATCTTAAGACGCCAAAAGACTGAGGACAGGCAACTCCTTCAGAGTCAAGACTCCATCCCATTTGACAAGTCTCAATCTTCCTAGCAGACAGCTGACACTATGATTGATTCGGCTGCTCCAATGTCTCAAGCTCTAGGTTCCTTTCTGAAGGTTGTGGCCAGAAAGGGTAGGTGGGGCAAAGTCAAGGCATGGGTAGGGGGCAGAGAGGTAGTCAGAGGAAATAGAGGCAGACAGAACTGGGTTCAAAACCTAGTTTTACCTCCTTACTTTTCCAGATGGATATCCAATTGCTCTAGCACCAGTTGTTGAAAACGTTTTTCTTTCCCCATTGGATTGCTATAGAACCTTTGTTGAAAATCATTTGACAGTATGTGTAAATGGTCTGTTCTAAGGCACTCTATTCTGTTTCAATGATTTATTTGTTTCTCCTGATGCCATACAGTCTTGACAGTGCAGCTTTAAATAAGTCTTGAAACCAGGTAGTTTAAGTCCTTTAACTTTGTTCTCTTCAGCCTTTCTGTAGGCATCCTAGGTTCTTTGCATATAAATGTGAGAGTCGGTTGACAATTTCTCCAAAAACCCTAGTGAATCTATAGATCAATATGGGGAGAAGTGACATCTTAACAATATTAAGTCTTCAAATCCATAAACATGGCATATCTATCTACTTATGTAGGTCTTTAAAATTTTCTCATGGCCGGGCGCGGTGGCTCAAGCCTGTAATCCCAGCACTTTGGGAGGCCGAGACGGGCGGATCACGAGGTCAGGAGATCGAGACCATCCTGGATAACACGGTGAAATCCCGTCTCTACTAAGAAATACAAAAAATTAGCCGGGCGAGGCGGCGGGCGCCTGTAGTCCCAGCTACTCGGGAGGCTGAGGCCGGAGAATGGCGTGAACCCGGGAGGCGGAGCTTGCAGTGAGCTGAGATCCGGCCACTGCACTCCAGCCTGGGCGACAGAGCGAGACTCCGTCTCAAAAAAAAAAAAAAAAAAAAAAAAATTTTCTCTTAGTAATGTTTTATACTTTCTGGTGTAGAGATCTTGCACATCTTTTGTTAGATTTATGCCTAGGTATTATATGTTTTTGTTGTTACTGAAAATATAATTATAGGTTTTATTTTTTTTTTTATTTTTCAATTCTACTAACAGCAACTGTGAATTTACCTTGAGTTAATACTGCTTAAGCTCCAGAGTTCTCCTTTGCAAAGGCCCTTTGCAAAACCTTCTGAGGTAGCAAAGCAGTTTTATAATCATAATTTTATATTATTTTTATTATGTAGGGCTCTCCAAAATTGTCCACCATCCAGACCACACAATACTTAGATTCATCCCCTACCTGATAGTAATGTTCTTGTCTCTCTCAGAGCCTCAGTCTTCTTATCTCTAAAATTGGAATAATCTTTATCTATCTCCCAGGCTTATTTTTTCTAATGTGGTAACACACACACACACACACACACAATAAAATTCACTGTTTTAACCATTGTAAAGAGTACAGTTCAGTGACATTAAGCACAAAATGTTGTGCAACCATTACGTCTATCTAGAATTCTAAGTGCAAGTTCATCAGTCTTCTCTACCAGGTGACCTCTGATAGCAGGGTTTGATCATTCCATCGACAGTGAAAAAGTACAATGATTATCATTCTCAGGAACTTCTAAAATCCACTCCTGACTACAGGCAAAAGGGTCCCAGGTATCTTAAGAGGCCAAAAGGTTTCAACCTTTTTAAATGGTTAAAATGGCAATGGTTTTAACCATTTTAAAGAGTACAATTCAGTGATGTTAAGCTCACAATGTTTTGCAACCATTACCCCCATCTAGTTCCAGGACTCTTTCATTACCCTGAAAGGAAATCCTATAACTATTAAGCAGATACTACCCATTCTCCCTTTCCACCCAACCCCTGGCAACGACAAATCTGCTCTATTCATGGATTTGCCTTTTCTAGATATTTCATATGAATGGAATCGTACAATATGTAGCTTTTTGTGTCTGGCTTCTTTTATTAGCACAATATTTTCAAGATTCATCCATGTTGTAGTATGTATAATCATTTCATTTCATTTTATGACTGAGTAATATTCTGTTGCAATATACCACATTTTGTTTAACCATTCGTCTGTTGATGTACATTTTGGCTGTTTCCATCTTTTGGTTATTGTGAATACTGTTGCGATGAACAGGGTGTGCAAGTTTTTGTTTGGGCACCTGTTTCCAATTCTTTTGGGTGTATACCCAGGAATGGAATTGCTGGGTCATATGGTAATTCTATGTTTAACTTATTGAGGAAACACCAAACTGGTTTTCCTCCTAGAGTTATTTTGAGGATCAAATGAGCCAACACATTTGTTAAGCTTTTAGTATAGTTCCTGGCACATAGCAGGAACTCAATAAATCATTACCCAAAGATATAATTCAAATTATACACAAGTTATCAGCAATAGAGTACATCTGCTGTAAAATGTGTCATATGTTGGAGGGAACAAATAGTTCCTGCTCCTGATTTTTTGTGTGAAGTGACCTCCATTATAATAACATTCCAAACCTCTTGCTCCATCCCCTTTCTCATTCCTTTCAGAAAAAGAGGAGTGATTTACCATCTGGAAGGCCAAAGTAGGCCTGTTCTTGTCAGTCCATTTTACTGTTCCCTTGGGATCTACATGCCTGTAGGGAGCATGTATTCTAATCTCCTGTACAATTCTGTGCCATAAAGTTTTAAGGGGCACACCCCTATATTGGAAGTCTGAGGCTGTTTCAAAGATTGGCATGGCAGATGTAGTGGGCAAATTTAATCTTAGGGCACAGTACTAGCAAGTATACTCACTAATGGAGCCAAACCACCTTTTCTAAACACCTTCATGAGTAATAAAGATTATATTTTTGATTTACAGTTACCTTGTGTATCTTACACAACTGCTTCCGTCAATGAGAAGAACGGGATATTGCATATTGTTTCCCTCCAAAAAAAAAAAAAAAAAAAAAAACCCTGATATACCCAGGTAAATTAACAAGGCTGCTTCAATCCCCAAGTTCTTCTACTTCGAATCTAAGTAGGTTAAAAAACAAACTTTAAATTGAGGTCAAATATAATGAGTGACTATTTGTCTTTTTCAGAGAGTTTTTTATTCTTTGATCTTGGAAAAGTTAAAATTAAAATAGAAAGGCATTGGGCTATTGTGTGGTATTATTACAGTAAACCTTGATATAGAAAATGCTTTGCAAGCAATTCTCCATTGTGGAGAGCCTTTATTTCAACGTCCCTATATTCTTAAATTACCAACCTTGAGATGGCATTTGTTTTCATTTTTGCACTTAATAGAGCATAATATCACATTCACTCTTTTTTCTCCTGGGGTGAGTGCAGAATTGATAAGTAGTGAATGTCTTCTTTTTAATTCCATTCAACAAACATTTATTGGGCACCTGCTATGTGCTAGACACTGTGCCAGGCATTCTGGGGGAGACCAAAATGTGTATCCTTCAGTTTCATAGGCAAACGGCTTGTAGTCTAGTGGCAAATGAAAAAAATGATACTTGCATAAGTATAAGGCAAATTTTAGCTGATTTGGCTTTAAATGGGTTTCAGCCATTTGGTTTGGATGATTAAAATCTAATACATCTCTACAAAGGAAATTGGATTCAGAATTTTTATTTCATTACTATTCCCATGCTAGTTATCCTCCCTTCTGTCAGACTAAATTTCTCTCTTCTTTTGGAAAATGACATGTTTTCTACAGTTGCAAATGTATTCCAACCTATTCAACTAGTTTATTAGCTTATTTTATCTTTATGAACCAATCCTTTAAGCAGCTTAATTGACTAATTTTTTGCTGCTATTATATTTTTTAGACAGGTAATAGGCAACATCAGGCTAGTGAATGAACAAATTAATGGATAAATAGAATTCCAGACTGAAACTCAGAAAACTTGAATTTTAGTTTTATCCCAAATATATCCTTTAGAAATTCCTTTCCCCAAAGTTACTTCTCAGGGTTTGGGATCACACTGTCTAAATTTATGTGTTTGTTAGGTAGACTGAAAGGAGTGGAAAACAACACCATCTAGAGTATTTACGTCCAGGAAAACCTAAGTATGAACATATTTCCATAGATGGATACATTGATCCATTGAAGGCCCAAACGAAACGTGGCTGTAGCAAAATGATTTAAATGCGGCTATGAAACCAGGCTGCTCAGCCTTGAATCCTGACGCTTTCCCCTGCAAGCTGTGTGACCTTGGACAAGTAAGGTGACTCGGTTTCCTCATCTGTAAAATGAGGATAAATCATATTGTCTGCTTTGCAGATTTGTTTTGGGGAATAAAAGTTAGTTAATATTTGCAAAGTATTTAGACCAGTCCCTGGCACATGGTAAAAACTCTGGAACATTAGTTGAAATGCAGTCATGAGTTTGGGATACAGAAAGAGGGCTAAAAAACGGTGCCCCAAAGGACATAAGAAGGTAGAATGAGGTGGAAGGAAATGAAACAAAAGAATGGGCCGAATGAAGAGAAAGTTGTAAATGAACACAAGGCAAGTGTTTGGCTCAGAGAAAGTAATGACTCCATTGCAGAGTATAGAAAGAAAGGATCAAAACCTTTTTATTTTCTTTTCTATATGACCTTGTACAACTCACTTGACCTCCCTGTCCTCTAATTCCTCCCCTGCAAAAAAGGTAAGAGGCAGTAGAGAGTAGTGGTTAAATACCAGCATCGCCATTGACTAGCTGTATAACCTTGGGCAAGTTGCTTAACCTCTCTCGGCCTTAATTTCAACTGTTTCATGAGCATATTGATAGTTCCTAATGTTGGGGCTCAGAAAATGATACCCCAAGCATGGTGCTTTGGCATGCTGAGTACTTTGAAGTAAAGGAGATTGGAAGCCTCAGAAGCAGCCTCAGAACAAAGGTTTCTCCAATCTTCTCCCGCCCTCTAGTCTCTTGCCCCTCTTTCTTCCCCAAAGTGTCATAGAAACCAGAATTCCTCTTCCCCAAATCAAGTCATAGAAACTAAAACCTTCTCCCCCAAAAGAAAACCATAAAACCTAGATATTTCTCTAACTTTCCCCTGCCTTTCTGTGTAGGAGCTGGTCATAAAGAAATTCTCTGACTTATTGTGTCTGATTGTAGATTATAAGATCCTCATTCCAGAGTGGTCCTGCCCCGTGTCTGGGAAGAAGGAACGCCACACGGAAAGACCAAGAAGAACCCTAACAGACAGGCCTTCCTGGATTTCCCCCTCAGTCTCCTACCGTTAGATAAGACCTCTTTGGTCCAACCACATTTCTACATGGCTGTCCATTCTTCATCGAATCTAAGAATAAAAATGAATAGTTTTCCCTGGGTCTTTGAATCTTCGTTTCTGAAGGCTCCTATATCAGGTAAAACTTTGATTAAAGAAATCTGTTGTTTTTCTCTTGTTAACCTGTGTTTTGTTGTAGAAATGTCAGGCGTCACCCTTACGATGGGTGAGGAAAGGTATCAAACAAACACTCAAGAGGTCTCAGGATATCAGTTCGAATGTGAAAGCATCTTATACACTTCAGAGGCCTCCACCCTATAAATATTAGAGATTATGATGGCTTTGAAATTTGTTTACTGTTTTCCATTTAGATAGTGACATGGGCTAAACATTTTCCTTCTGTCTTCATCCACCTGATTTTTAAAACAAATTGAGAATCTCGGTCAGTAGTGAGATTTCATAGCTTCTATCTCTCCTCTCTGTGGGCTGACTTCCTAGCTAATTCTCTCCCTCTGGATAGCTGTAAAAGCAAGAACTACTGCCAGGACAGCTCTTATCAAAATATTTTAGCACTTCTGCATCTGGTCCTGGCCATAAAATAGAAGTGAAGAAACACTTATGTAAAGCTTTCAGAGCTGTGAAGGAAAAAGAAAGCTCTTATATTATTGGCTCTGGTTCATATATCTCCAGGACAGCAAGGAAAAAAATAACTCAGATTTAAACCAAAAAGGCATTCAGTGAAAGAAACTTAAAGATATGACATGAGCACCAGCAACTAAGATAAACAAGAGAGCAAAAAAGAGTCAATGTTGTTGAGTGAATTATCTTTCCCCTGAGCTCCGTTCAGCTCTGTGTAACAAGTAAACTAATGAGCTGGGCCAGTGGGAGAACTCAGTGATCCATATGCTAACAAATCAGCTTCTGAGCAATTGTTCCCACCCTTGTCCGATTGCTGTGCTGGCAGCACACATCCATACCAGTGGGTCCCCGGGTCCCGAAACCTTTTCCTCCTCTGCAGTCAAGTTCTTTCTGTCCCAGCACTTCTCATGATCAAATAGGAAATGGATAACAAAGACAGCATTCATTTAATATTTACTGGGCATCTACCATTCTCCAGGCACTGAGCTAGGATCTGGGGTATGCAGATAAACTAGACAAAAGCCTTGCATTCAAAGAGTTTTCTTGAGTGATGGGAAAGACAGCAGCAGTTAAGATGTGGCAAGAACTAAGGAGGTGGGATGCCCTGAGCGCACAGATAAGGGAGTTACTGTTCTCTCCAATGGAGGCGGGAAAGACAAAAGCCTTAAAGTAGCATTTCTTATATATCCACTGTCTCTCATAATCCTCATGACATCTCTGACGAAAGGGATGTGATTTGTATCACTTTATAGATTAGGAAACTGAGGCTCAATGTAATTAAATCACTTATTCCATGTAACAAGATGCTGAATCTAATTCTTAATCCAAAGCTTCTGCTCTTTCCAGTAACCTTGTTTTGTTGACAAGGATGATAATGCTGGTGGGATTCAAAGGAAAGGGGAAAGGGTAGGTAGGAAGCACTAGCTGAAATTGTGAGTAATTTCATGGCAGAGAGGGAGGGTAACTGAAAGAAACAGGGAGGAGTGAAGAGAGAGATTATATGAAGAAAGAGAGACGGCAGCACTGGCGTACTGAAGCCTGCCCTAATCTACTCTCACATTCAGCAATTTTGCTATCTGGTTGTTATACCCTTGGCAGCTTAATCCACAATGGTGGGAGTATTTATAGGACAGAAATTGGCAAATCTTACAAATTAGTGTGTTTCTGTCTCCCAGAGACCCAGTTAACCAGCACACCACTGGTGAGAAGGCTGGGAGAGCACGTGGATAGCTGTGGAAGCATTTACAAATAGTAAATTTCTTCTGGGGGAAAACTGAAGTCTTAAGTCATACACATCCCATCTGTTCACATACCTCTATTTCTAGTGATGAAAAAAGTGCGCTGAATGGAGACACTGGTGTGTAAACGCTAATTGATTTCACTCTTTCACATGCTGTAATAGTCAGGATTCTTTGGATTGCAAGTGACAGAAACCAGTGTAATTGGCTTGATTGAAAAAAGGGGTTTATTTGCTCAGACACCCTAATGAGCAAGTCCAGGGAAGGAGTTGACTTTAGGGATTCCTAAGAGTTAACAAGTGCTGTCGGTTGTCAGCTCTAGGTTCTTTTTCTCCCTCTCCATTTTTCGCCCTTATTTCTGGATGTTTGCCTTGTTCTTTCCAAATGCATAGATGCTTTCTATGCAGAAGGAGTGCAGAGAAGGGGGTCCTGAGTAGAAAGGGATGAAATGGTGCCAGGTATTGCCAAGTTTGCATCACACCAGCTTGGTGACCCCAGAGAGAAGAGACAGCTTTTCCCTTCTAGCATCCAACTCTGTCTCAGGGCACCATTGTGATAGTCCTGGCTTAAGTCATACACCATGTTTGGGTCAATCACTGTGTTCAGAAGAATGGGATACTTTGATTGGCTATACCCGGGTAATGTGCATACCCCTGACTCCAGGGAAGGTAGGATTCTGTTTGGTAGACCTGCCTGGATTAGGGTAGGTCAAGAGGGTACAGTTACTAGAAGAAGTGAGGGAAAGGTGGACGAAAGCAAAAGATTTCCTTTATATCTGCTAATATTATTTTTAGAAGCACTAACATTCTGGATCTTTAGGATACCTTGAATGAGGCACTTAGATGACACGGGGAAGAATACAATCATTTGACCTTATGGTTATCTCCCTACAAAGTTGATGTCTTTTGAATAAAGTCCAAAATCCTTGTGAAGTCCCAATGAGATCTGGCCCCTGCCCACAACTATATTTCTAGCCTCCTTCTCTATCACTCCCTAGCCACCCTAATTCTCCCTTCATTTATGCCACTTCAATCACACCGGCTTTCTTCCTGTTTCTAGAAGAGACTGTTCATTCTATCTCCCAGCTTTTCAATGACCATTTACTCTGCCAGAAATGCTCATCTCCTAGACATTCCCATGGCTCGCTCCTTCTCATAATTCATCTCAAATATTACCTTTCAGAAAAGACTTTTTCTTAACCACCATGTACATACTCACTGTTGCCCCAACCATAAACAACTTCTATCTCATCATTCTGTTTTATTCCACTTGCATCTAGCACCGTGTCATGTTTTTTAAAATTAATATGTTTCCTTGTTAATTGACTGTCTCCCTCTACTAGAAAGTAAGTTTAATCAGAGAAAGAACCATGTCTGTGTCTTATTCTCCAATGTGTCCCTCTGTCCTAGCACAGTGCTTCATTCATAATAGTGCTTAACAAATAACTGTGTGATGAGCAAATAAACAGAATCGCATGTATAGTTGACCCTTGAACAACACAGGTTTGAACTGCATGGGTTCACTCATACGCAGATTTCCTTCCACCTCTGCCACCCCTAAGATAGCAAGACCAACCTCTCCTCGTGCTCCTTCTCTTCAGCCTACTCAACTGAAGATGGTGAGAGTAAAGACCTTTATTATGATTGAGTTCCACTTAATGAATAGTAAATATATTTCTCTTCCTTATGATCTTTTCTCTAGTTTACTTAATTGTAAGAACACAGAATATAATACCTATAACATACAAAATACATGTTAATCGACTATTATGCTATCAGTAAGGCTTCCAGTCAACAGTAGACTATTAGTAGTTAAGTTTTGGAATCAAAAGCCATACACAAATTTTCTACTGCACGGGTGGTTGGTTCCCCTAACCCTCGCATTGTTCATGGGTCCACTGTATTATTCTACTGTTATCAGCAGAATGAGTTTGAGGCAAGAGAAGAGGTTCGGGATTTATGGGTTATTAACTCAATGTTCTTGAGGCATTTCCCCTGTCTTCTATCCTGCATTTCCTTCCACTTAAACTGCTCAAAAGTAAATGATAATCACTTTATGGCCAAAGCTAATGACATCTCTTTGATTCATCTTATCTTGATCTTTCTGTTGCCTTTGACACTATTGCCCAATTACTCACTTGATTTTTCTTTTTCTCAGTTCAACTTCCACAATTCTACAATATCTTCTCCTTCCTGCCTTTTCTGCCTTTCCTTATCTCTCCTTTCCTGGCTTCAGGTCTTCCCAGTAATCCTGGGCATCCATCAAGTCTTAGTCTGTTTTATTTGCATATTTATCATCATGAGAACACAGATCAGCCCAAAAACAACTTCTAGAAGCGAAAGGATTTACAGGATCAAGAGCTCTGTAAACCAACCAAAAATAGGAACCATAATTCTCAGTGCTGTTGACATAAACTTATAATGATTTTTCCAGGAACTTTACTGTCTAAATCATTTATATAATAATGAGAATGGATTTAGGAGTATTACCAAGGAAGTTATCAATTTATTCACAAAATCTGGTGTCAGAAGATATTACTTTAATGCAAAGGGAAAAATTAGAGATGAAGATGAATATTCATGCCTAAAGTTCTTCCTCACAGTCTTATTCATGATTTTAAAAATAGTACCAGAAGAACCAATGTTCAATAAAAGAGGAATAAATAAGATACCTTTAGACATCATGATTGTTTAAAATATTTAATGTGTGGAAAAATAATCTTGCTATATTGCTGAGTGAAAAATGGAGAACACAAAATATGTAGGAAGAGACAAGAACAAAGGGCAAACTCTTTTATGAGTGATTTTCAGTATGTCATTAGATATTTTTATATTTTTAAAATATTTTATAAACTGTCTACAGTAAGCAAATATGATTTTATGAAACTATTAATTTTCAAAAAGAACATATTACTTTACAACAAATACCTTCGATAGGCTGGGAGCGGTGGCTCACGCCTGTAATCTCAGCACTTTGGGAAGCCGAGGTATGTGGATCACCCGAGGTCAGGAGTTCAAGACCAGTCCAGCCAACATGGCAAAACCTCTTCTCTACTAAAAATACAAAAATTAGCTGGGTGTAGGTGCGTGCCTGTAATCCCAGTTACTCAGGAGGCTGAGGCAGGAGAATCGCTTGCAACCGGGAGGCGGAGATTGCAGTGATCCACTGCACTCTGGCCTGGGTGACAGAGCGACTTTGTCTCAAAAAATAAAAATAAATAATTAACACCATTGATACATTTATTTGCATGTATAGTGTATTTCACAATGTAATTGTTAAAAACATGGCTTTGGATCTTTTTTTTTTTTTTTTTGAGACGGAGTCTCTCTCTGTCGCCCAGGCTGGAGTGCGGTGGCCGGATCTTGGCTCACTGCAAGCTCTGCCTCCCGGGTTTACGCCGTTCGCCTGCCTCAGCCTCCCGAGTAGCTGGGACTACAGGCGCCTGCCACCTCGCCTGGCTAGTTTATTTGTATTTTTTAGTAGAGACGGGGTTTCACCGTGTTAGCCAGGATGGTCTCGATCTCCTGACCTCGTGATCCGCCCGCCTCGGCCTCCCAAAGTGCTGGGATTACAGGCTTGAGCCACCGGACCCGGCCGGATCATATTTTTTAAAAAGACAAAATATACACAAAGTTCTGAGAAACTGTGCTCAATGCGGAGGTCAGGGGTGTGTGGGTCCTCATATAGACAGGGTGGAATAACTGCAACTGCATTGAGGAGTTGTCCATCAACCGTCCATGTGGAAGGAGCAAGTGGCAGGGTAAAATCTGGAGTCAGCTTTTAAATTTCTGTCAGTGAAGCTTGGCCTTGTTTAATTAGTGTAGGAGATTGTTTGTAGATAGTGGCTTCCTGAATTTTACAGGCAAGCCTCATGATGAGAAAAGAATTGAAATTACAGATGATGAGATAGATATTTAATATACAAGAACAGCTGATATGTAGAAAATGGGATGCTGATTCAAAAGTTGAAACGCATAATTTAATTATTAGTGATAATAAGTAAATCTTTACATCCACGAACAGAATAAAATACAAATTACATAGTCAGCACAATTCAGGGCTTGCAAGCTATGAGACTAATGTAAAATAATAAAGGACAGCAGCTAAGTTAATTGACCATTTCCATGTTATTAATTGGAGAATGATATGGCAATCATTTAAATGGAAAAGAACCATATTTTGTGGAAAATACATATTAACCATTCCAGATACTTCCTTCAGTAAAATATTTTCTTCCTATTATCAGAGTATTTTTATTATTGGTGCTCTTAATATTTAAAAAGTATGCAATATATCTGGGCCTTAATTTTCTCATCTGTAAAATAAGGGTGTTGTGGCACTGGTTTAGTACTTCATTCTATGAGAGTGGTACTGCAAAATTTTCATAAATGTTTTATTCCATTTCATGGAAGCTGATGTTGACCAGGACTGTGATCATTATCCATATTCCTGGATTTCAGTTTCTGTTTATCAAACAGTCTTATTGATCTTATTGGTAAGCTTTATAATTAACAAATAGTATACATTCAAGCTTATAAAATAATTATATTCTGATGTTTCAAAATGGTTTTACTTATTGAGTTCTTTGTAAGATTTTGTTGGGGGAAACATGGTTTTATTGCTTACACAACAACAACAAAGTTGAAAAGGACAGAGCTTCAAGGTTTGCCTGGCACTCAGACTCTGAGGGCATATCACAAGCAGCATTCCCAAGCTTGTAGGTCCAATAAGTAGTAGATGCAGGCTTTGCCCTAACCTCGTTCATCACCTCGAAATAATACCCTTAAAGGACCAGGGCCCATTCCCCAACACCACTTTCCACTTTAAAAAGTCACTCAAGGTCGGGCGCGGTGGCTCAATCCTGTAATTCCTGCACTTTGGGAGGCCGACACAGGCGGATCACGAGGTCAGGAGATCGAGACCATCCTGGCTAACACGGTGAAACCCCGTCTCTACTAAAAAAAATACAAAAAACTAGCCGGGCGAGGTGGCAGGCGCCTGTAGTCCCAGCTACTCGGGAGGCTGAGGCAGGAGAATGGCGTAAACCCGGGAGGCGGAGCTTGCAGTGAGCTGAGATCCGGCCACTGCACTCCAGCCTGGGCGACAGAGTGAGACTCCATCTCAAAAAAAAAAAAAAAAGAAAAAAAAAAAAAGTCACTCAAAGGATCTAATCGTCTCTTTGCACTTTTAGAACTGTCCCATGAGAGAAGAAGTTCATGCTATATATTTAGGTGAAAAAAGCAAACTACAAGGAAATACGAATATTTCCATGTATTTTATAAAAAATATGTAGCTGAATCTAGACAGATAAGTGCTGGAAAGATATAGATTGTGTTACCTTTATAGATGCACTAGGCGTTATGTGAAGCACTGTCTTTTTAACTCATGTTTTGTCCTCAGTCTCTCAAATGAGGCAGATATTATTATCATCTTCATTTTACAGATGAGGAAACTGATGCATAGCAATTATTTATAAACGTTACCTTACAAATGCATGGAAAAAAATTCTGGAAGCATTTACTCTAAATGTTGTAAGACTATGGGTGATGTTTGCTCTTTTGCCTGTGTATAATTTCTAAAAAGAGTTTGTATCACTTATGTAACAAAATGAACAGGGAGACTATCAGTTCCCACCTTCGTTTTCCCATTTTCTCACTTGGCGTCTGAGCAGTGGAGGGCTCGGGATCACAGACTCCGCCCTGCTTAATGGACAATGATCCATTAAGACTTGCAGATGGTTCTCTGCTCTATGCTATATGGGATGGTAGTAATTTTTATTCAGTTGGAAGGAAGGGATGGGTGTGATGGCTCACGCCTGTAATGTCAACACTTTGGGAAGCTGAGGCAGGAGGATCGCTTGAGCTCAGGAGTTCAAGACCAGCCTGAGCAACAAAGTGAGATCCTGTCTTTCCAAAAAAGTAAAAATTAGCTGGGCATAGTTGTGCCTGCCTGTGGTCCCAGCTACTTGGGAGGCTGAGGTGGGAGGATCACTTGAGTCTAGGAGGTCAAGGAAATCAAGGCTGCAGTGAGCCAGGATCGTGCCACTGCACTCCAACCTGGGCAACAGAGCAAGACCGTGTCTTAAAAAAAAGAAATCCATTGGCAAGAAGAAGTGGTTACAATAACTTGGAAAGAATCCTTGCTCTAGGACACTTGCATTTTACTAAGGGTGAGCCTTCAACCTGCCCTAGCAGGCTAGGATCATTCTGTCAGAGCCAAACCCCAGATAAGTCAGGCCTACAGAAATTGTGTATTCATCTACCTGGGTCTATGAGAACCAGGGAACTAGTGCTAGCTCGTGCAACTATTCTGTTGAACTGCTTATTTTTTTTGTGTGTGTTGTTAATCTGCATTAAGTATCTGTGTTTAACATCTTTAATGAGATTATAAATTCCTGGGTGGAAGTGATGTTCTGGGAAATATCTCTTCATTAAACATAAATGCATTAAACATAAAAAGTGTTTGATACATTAAACATAAAAAGTGTTTGATGAATGATACTTGAATGAAATGGAATCAAATATATATATAAAATGGTAGATTTTGGCAATTTGGATTATTTATTTTCTGTAACAAATAAATCAATAAACAAAAAATGGAAGGGTCTTCCCTTTCCCTTCCCTTCCTTTTCCTTTCCCTTCTCTTCCTCTTTCTCTTCCCTCCTCCTTTCTGAACAATTCCATCCTACATCCATTGTATGGGGCAGAGAAAGGTAGACATCCATTCAGATGGGTGACCTGGTGTGGGATGTCAGAACCCAAAGGGGATGGGGGCTCTACTCAGGGACAGGGGCAGCAATGGTGATAAGAGATTGGCTATATACAGGGGAATTGATCTAATAAAAAATACATTAAAAATAATGGGAACCAAGCTTCTCATTGTTGTAGAAGAGAGTCAGAAATCAGGAAAGGGAGAAAACTAGAATGAACACTGTGGTGTTGAATTGATATTGAGATACCAGTGTGAACTCATGGATTTCAGTAAATATATGTAGATATGGAAATAAATTTAGATGTAAATGTGTTTATGTATATCTTTGTCAATAGGTGTGTGTCTGTGTGTATATTCCTTACCTAAACACTTTTCTTTGTTGTGTTTTCAATTCCACATTTAATTCATCTGGGATTTATTTTTATGTGCAGTATGAGAAGGGTGCTAAATTTTTTTTGACCAAATAGCCAGCCAATTTTCCCAACATTGTTTATTAAATGATTCACCTATCTCCATTGATCTGAGATACTTCCATTCTGATATGCACATATTAGGTTGACTGTAAACATCTTAGAAAAGCAACATTGATCTTGTTAATGATAGAGCAATGAGACACATCTCCATTTCTCCTGCTCTGACATCTTGGGCATCAATGGCCTGTTTCCAACTGAGTGTTCAAAAAACATCCTGAAGGTCAACACTTCCCAAACTAAACTGATCCCATTTGTCTTCATGAATTCCTGACCTCAGAAAACAACATCAGCAGCAGCCTAACTGCCCAATGATCTTTCAAATACTCTGACCCTGTCCTCCCCTCTCACTGTTAAATCCCTTCCTTCTTTCCCTATTGTCTGCAGTTACTGAGTTTGGACTTTTCCCCTGAGCTATTATGATTATATTACATTTATTTCCAACGTAATATTGAAACTCTTTCAAAAATTGAAAGAATTCATGAGAAAATAAAGCATTTGGTCTGTTTGACAGTCAGGGCTGATTTGATGAATCTGAGTGACCAGATCCCATCTAATCTACCTTTCACACTGATTTCTGAATAATAAATAGAAATAATAAGTAAATAAATATAATATAGTCATATGGGCCTTTGCTTGTGATTCTGCAACTCAAAAACCTTCAAGTCTGTGAGTTGTCATAAACACCATAGCTGAACATCCAAGGTCACTGGGATTGACCTTCCAGGTGTTCTTTCTCCTACCTGACTTGCACTTTCATCACTTGTGTTAAACTCTGGTTCTGGAACATGCCAAATATTTCCACAATTTTCTACTTTTTTGCCTTGCATGGAAAGCTGCCCCTTTCCCCTCGATCAATAATTATATTATCTTTTAAGGTCCAGCTTAAACAGAGCCCTCTTCCATAATGTGTTTGCCTAATCCTCCAGTTGGAATTATTACTTACCACCTGTTTTCAAAGCACTTTGTTTGTGCTGTATTGTACTATGTGTTTCATTATGCTTAGAATGGAAGTACTATAATCTTAGTTTTCAGATCCAGATTTTAGCCCCTGAAGCCAGGACTGCATCTTTGTTACCTCTGACCACTGCCTATAGCTAGCAGTTTTAGTACACTCACTTTGGCACCTAGCTAAGTGCTCTTACCCCTCTCCTCCTCTTCCCTTCCCTTCCCTTCCCTTCCACATTGATTTAATGAATTGCAATGTATACCAGGCGCTATTCTAGTACTTAGCATACTGTGATGAACCAGACAAAGTTCTTGTCCTTATGAAGCTTATATTTCACAAGGAGTCTTAATTAACCCTTTCAAGAACCCTGTGACATAGGGGCCATTGTAAATTATTCAGGAGTGTAGTAACGTATTTGGTAAGTAGCATTACTGGAATTCAAACTAGATCTATGTGATATCACTTGTCCCTAGCACCACAGCTAGTTGAAATATTTGTGGAACTGGGAATAAGTTTGGTGCTTCAAGAGGATTAAATAGGATACTTCTTCAGATGCTGAACTGAGAAGAAAACAATTATGTGTCACTATTGAAAAAGCCATGACCCCCTTTGCTCTCTCCATATGCTCAGGAAATAAATATAGAAACCAAGTCTTATAGCCAAGTTTGATCTTCAGTTCTAACTGAGGGCCCATGTTGCTTTATTACAGAAAGTTGAAAAGAAAGAGAAACTCACATTTGTTTGAGGTAGTGCATCTACATATTTTATTTTTAAAAAATCTTCATAGAAACAATGCAAGGTGGATATTGCTGTCTCCATTTCTACAGGTAGAGAAACAGAGGGGTTAAATAACTGTTAAAAATCATGGCTATTTCCTGGTATTATGTTTTAAACAGGAATTTTATAAGCCATATATAGAACTTATATCAATTGAATCATTTTAAATGTACATGGAGACCATTCTATTTAAAGGACTCCTATAAAAGGTAGATTAATTCAATAAATGGTAATGGGATTTACTGACTTGCCATTTTGGGGTAAAAAAAAAAAAAAGACAAGTAAAACTGGATCCTTATATCACCTCTTATACCAAAATAAATTCCAGATGGATCAAAGATTTACATGTAAAACATGAAATCACAGACGTCCTAGAAGAACACATGGATGCATATTTTTATAATTATAGAATGGGCAAGACTTTAAAGCCCCGGCTGGGCACGGTGGCTCACGCCTGTAATCCTAGCACTTTGGGAGGCCAAGGCAGGCAGATCACCTGAGGTCTGGAGTTCAAGACCAGCCTGGCCAACATGGTGAAACCCCGCCTCTACTGAAATACAAAAATTAGCTGGGCATGATGGCAGGTGCCTGTAATCCCAGATACTCGGAAGGCGGAGATGGGAGAATTGCTTGAACCTGGGAGACAGTGGTTGCAGTGAACTGAGATTGCGCTGCTACACTCCAGCCTGGGTGGCTGAGCGAGACTCCGTCTAAAAAAAAAAAAATGTATATATATATATATACACACATACACATATGTATATAACCCCAAGCCCAGAAGTTATGAAAGAAAAGATTAGTAAATTTTTTTTTTTTTTTTTTTTGAGACGGAGTCTCGCTCTGTCACCCAGGCTGGAGTGCAGTGGCCGGATCTCAGCTCACTGCAAGCTCCGCCCCCCGGGTTCACGCCATTCTCCTGCCTCAGCCTCCCGAGTAGCTGGGACTACAGGCGCCCGCCACCTCGCCCGGCTAGTTTTTTGTATTTTTTAGTAGAGACGGGGTTTCACCGTGTCAGCCAGGATGGTCTCGATCTCCTGACCTCGTGATCCGCCCGTCTCGGCCTCCCAAAGTGCTGGGATTACAGGCTTGAGCCACCGCGCCCGGCCAAGATTAGTAAATTTGATTATATAAAAGTTTGAATTTTGTATAGCAAACTTTAGTCTCTTTAAAAACATAGGCAAAGGCAAAAAGAAAAAGAGGAGAAATATTTTCTTTCACTTTTTTTTCTTCTATCCTTTCTTACCTTCAAGGAAAGAAGAAATATTTTCTTTGGTTTCCAGACCTTAGGTAGATCTCACCAAAGGACTGCTTGGGTTTTTGAAGCCAAATTCCTGCTAGTAATGCAGGACTGTATGAGCTGGCCGTGTCTCATGTGACAAAGTGATAGTTGCCAGCCAATCAGAAACAGAATTGGGGATCAGTATCTATCCTGGACTGTATGTTTCCTGCAAGTCTCAAATTACAACAGAATTCACAAATTACTACCTAGAGACTTGATGGAGGAAAATAATGTGATTCACTGCTTGAGGCTTCAAAAATGGAAAGAATGAATGTGGAAGTAAAGCATTTGGCCTGTTTGACAGTCAGGGCTGATGCGATGAATCTGAGTGACCAGATCCCCAGGGCTCCCTGTCATTCCTTCTTGAAGCTGGGTTTCAGTCATAGAAGAGGGAAGAAAAGCAAGAATGAAAGGGCACGTGAAATCTATTTGATTCTTGGTGGAACACTAGATTTTCTGTGCAAAGTGGTGCTTTACTATTTTTAAAGGATACTTAACTGACAGGAAGCTATAACTGAGTTTATGTGACTTTTCTCAGCAAAATTATGGAACATCTCAGTTTAGTAAACATTGGGGACTGGGTTAGAGGGCTATAGGGGACTTGCCATGTATTTGTGTTACATTTATATTTGCCAAGTGCATATCCTCTCTTAAGCTCTTTCTGAGGCAAAACAAATGTGAGCTTATTTGGAATGAGCAATAGATATTTTATTTTGTATAGCTGTGCTTCTATTCTCCATAGTTCCACTAGTATTTAAGTTATTTTCTAATGAGACTTTCTGCATTATGCTGAAGCTTTGCAATAGGAAGACGGGAGTTTAGGAAGTCCATTGACCAACCCCAGCCTGATCACCTTTGCTTCATAATGGAACCTCAGTGTTTGTCATTGACCCAACCCAGTCTAGTCACCTTTGCTCTGTGATAGAACCTCAGTGTTCGTGGGGTGTGTGTCAAAGTGAGAAAGACGGATAGTTGAAAGAGGGGAGCACAATCAAAGAGGTCTAACACTTTGAGGCCCAGGTAGCTCTGGTGTGGGATATCCTTAAAGGAATATGACTCTGGTAATCTTCTCCTTTGCATTTCAAAAAAGATTAGGCTGGGTGCAGTGGCTCACGCCTGTAATCCCAACACTGTGGGAGGCCAAGGCGGGCGGATCAATTGTGGTCAGGAGTTCGAGACCAGCCTGGCCAACATGGTGAAATCCTGTTTCTACTAAAAATATAAAAATTAGCCAGGCGTGGTGGTGGGTGCCTGTAATCCTAGCTACCCGGGAGGCTGAGGCACGAGAATCGCTTGAACCCAGGAGGCAGATGTTGCAGTGAGTCAAGATTGCACCACTGGGGCAATACAGCAAGACTCAGTCTCCAAAAAAAAAAAATTAATGAGCTGTCATAGAACCCTGAGAATGAGACATGAGACACAGAGGAGACAGTGGAAACCAGGTGGATCTTCATACCTAAAAATGTGAATAGGAAGACAAGGGTGAGAAATTCCCAAGCACACCTTATCAAGTTGGGCAGTTTCTCAGTGCCAGCCTCATTAGCAAGCTGGAGTGGATGCGTACAAACACTCACATTACTTCATGGAAACAATTAAACAGTGGAACCCAGAAAAGTTTGGACTTAGGGCAAATCAGCAAGGGGACAGGGTGAGGGCAGAAGAGTGCGCTCAGAGATGTTGCAATTTGAGTATAAATGCCCATGAGACCTCCCAGGCAAGAGAAGTCTGAATATTGTTACATTTTAGGGTTCATCCAGGATTTTTCTGAATCCTAATGCTGTACACCTTTGTTGCAAGGACAAATTATTCCCTCTAAGAATTATGGTCAACTGGTATTTGGAAATGGTGATACTGTAGGAGGCCTAATGCATGGAAATGGGTGTGGAGTCTGAGCTTGTCTGTGACTGCAAGTGAACAGTGAAGAGCCTGAAATGAAAAATACCTGACAGGTTGCTTGAAAGACCCTGGAAAGGGATAAAATGCTTGACGAGTTTTTTAGGAAGGGGGAGGAAGCAAATGTAGCCTTACTAGAGCTTAATAACTTGCACCCCTGGAGGGATGTTGGGAAAGTATCTGGAAACTAATCTTTCAGCCCTGTGTTTTTTTTCTCTCTCTCTTTTGAGATGGCGTCTCGCTCTGTCACCCAGGCTGGAGCGCAATGGCACGATCTCGGCTCGCTGCAACCTCCGCCTCCCAGGTTCAAACGATTCTCCTGCCTCAGCCTCCCGAGCAGCTGGGACTACAGGAGCATGCCAACATGCCCGGCTAATTTTTTGTATTTTTAATAGAGATGGAGGTTTTGCCATGTTGGCGAGGCTGGTCTTGAACTCCTGACCTCAGGTGATTTGCCCACCTCAGCCTCCCAAAGTGCTGGGATTGCAGGCGTGAGCCACTGCGCCCAGCCCAGCCTGAATACTGAATTTCTGTACAGACTGAAGCTATTCCTAGATCAAGATAGACAAGGAATGTCAGACCTGACACAAGTCCTTAAGTAATAGTTCACCCAGTAGATTTAAACCTAAGCAGGTCATGTGTCATATGCGTATGAGCTCAAGTTCTGGGACAGACATGGTGGAAACCATGGAGGCTGGGGCAAAAGCTAGGTGTGTTTCTCAAGAGTATCACCACAGCAGCCCTGGGAGGAGAGACATTTAAACTCTGGCTAAGGAAAACCTGTGACACTTCAAAAACTGCATGTATCAGAAGTGAAGTAATAACAGCCCCAAACACAATCCTAACAATAGCTTACATTTACTGATTGCTTACGAGGCTGCGGGCATTGTGTGGAGCACTTTACAAGCATTATCTCATTTAGGAAATTGAAGGGGGTTGATGGAGAACTTTAGAGGCTTGACACTTGAGGTCATATATATCCTAAGGGATGTGGTACTTCAATAAGAGTGGTAAAATGTTCAAGAACTCTTGAGCTGGTATGTGGAAGTCCTATAAACTGTAGAGCTGTACAGGTAAAATTGCTAAATTATCAGTGAACAAATTTTTTAAAAGCTTCCTTTTTAAAACTGGAAATCCTGTGATGGAAGGTGGTCAAGAAGAAAGCATGGATTAGACTCTCTGTGAACAAGCAATTATTGAGGCTGCCTTGAACAGAACACTTCAATCAAAGCTCCAGTTGCCAGTCCAAGGACAGGTTCCTACTTCCCTCCAGCTGCCAAGACTTGAGACAAGCAACATGAAATGCCTGTCCAAATCAGGGGGGAGTCACCCAGACCAATTGGGACAGTCACTTAACTGCTAGAAAGGCAAAGCCTTTACTTCACCCTAGGGCTCCTGAGAAGGCTGGTAAGTGGCCTCTTGCCAGCTTCAAGGGTCAGTTGGCCAAGAAAAAAAAATGTGAAAGAGGGTGCCCATAAAACAGCTAAACAAAACTGTGCTTTCATGGACGGTGTAAAGAACAAGGCTATATGCAAACAGAAAATGATCAGGATGAAAACCCATCTTTACTATTCCCAAGGTAAACTAGCATTATAGTGAGTCAGACATGGCAATGTGGGCCAGGATATGAACTGGTCCTATCACAATAGCAGTCCTTAGGCATGTAGAGATTTAAGGATATCAGACTGGAGTTGAAAAGGAACATGGAGAGATTTGGGGTTCAAGTAGTGCAGGAAAGTGAATCCCAAGCAATGATTTCTTCTCAGTCTCCCCATGACCTATACCTGACCTACCTCTCTTCGCAAGAATCTGATGGATTAGGGTTTGTGGTTTTAGCATAAAGGTTACCCCAACCCGCACTTTTTGTGGGGGGACAGAGTCTTGCTCTGTTGCCCAGCGGCACAATCACAGCTCAGCGGCACAATCACAGCTCACTGCAGCCTCAACCTCCTGGGCTTAAGCAATCCTCCTGCCTCAGTCTCCCAATTAGCTGGGACTACAGGTGTGTGCCACCATGCCCAGCATTTTTTTTTTTTAAATGGAGTCTCGCTCTGTTGCCCAGGCTGGAGTGCAGTGGCGGGATCTCGGCTCACTGCAAGCTCCCCCTCCCGGGTCCATGCCATTCTCCTGCCTTAGCCTCCCAAGTAGCTGGGACTACAGGCGTCCGCCACATCACCCGGCTACTTTTTTTTTTTTTTTTTTGCATTTTTTTAGTAGAGATGGGTTTTCACCATGTTAGCCAGAATGGTCTTGATCTCCTGATCTCATGATCCACCCACCTCGCCCATCTCGGCCTCCCAAAGTGCTGGAATTTCAGGCGTGAGTCACCACGCCTGGCCACTAATTTTTTTTTTAACTCATTTTGTTGCTCAGGCTGGTCTCAAACTCCTGACCTTAACCAATCCTCCTGCCTCAACCTCCCAAAGTGGTAGGATTACAGGCATAAGCCATCACAAGCAACATCCTTAAGCACTTTGGAGCTGTGGGTAGGGTTCCAAAGGGTTGAATTTCCAGAAGGAAGGGAAGAAGTGGATGTGGATGGCAGTGGCTGTGTGCTTGAAATGGAAAGACAGGACTGAGAGGTGAAGCAGCTGGACTTCCTGGGTGGTGTGGGGACTTGGAGAACTTTTCTGTCTAGCTAGAGGATTGGCAATGCACCAATCAGTGCTCTGTGTGTAGCTAAAGGATTGTAAATGGACCAATCAGCCCTTTGTAAAATGGACCAATCAGTGCTCTGTAAAATGGACCAATCAGCAGGATGTGGGCGGGGCCAAATAAGGGAATAAAAGCGGCCACTAAGCCAGCAGCAGCAACCCACTCGGGTCGCCTTCCATGCTGTGAAAGCTTTGTTCTTTTGCTCTTCACAATAAATGTTGCTGCTGCTCACTTTTTGGGTCTGCACTACCTTTAAGACCTGTAATACTCACTGTGAGGGTCTGCAGCTTCATTCCTGAAGTCAGCGAGACGGCAAACCCACTGGAAGGAAGAAACTCTGGAAACATCTGAACGTCTGAAGGAACAAACTCCGGACACACCATCTTTAAGAGCTGCACCACTCACTGCGAGCGTCCGCGGTTTCATTTTTGAAGTCAGCGAGACCGAGAACCCACCGGAAGGAATAAATTCCGGACACACAAGGAGAAGCTGCATGGATAAGAACCTACTCCAGTTTATTACAAGTACTCCCTCCACACTGTGGGCAGCATGTTGGTATCACAGAGATCTGGACATTATCTTAACCCACCCCTGCAGCCCAAAGCCTACAGGAGATAGGCTTGGGAAGGAGCCAAAGGCATCTACTGGGTACCCAAGAGTAAACTTAGAAATATTAGAGCATTCCACTGCTAGGTGAAAAAAGAGATTAAGGGGAATATAATTCCCTAAAAACAAATGTCCCCTTTCTGTCAATGAGACTAAGTGGCCTTCAGGGAGACAGCATAAAACAGAGTTGCATAGTCCTTTTCGCTCTAGGGGAAAAGTTTGCGAAGGTTGCATTACTTGGGTAAATGAGATCACCTGAACTAATTGCTAATTGATAAATGACAAAGTTTTGAAGTCTCATGGCCTGTATGCCTTCTCTTCATGGCAGTGGGGGGAAAATGGGTGAAAAAAAATGGTGTACATTTTAGCACTCTAAATAGATGAATTAAACCAGATCAGTGTACAGGATACTTGCCCCAGAATATTAACCTGATGGACAATCACTGATTATCAGTGTCAATTTGAGGAGACTGTGAAACCTTATGATGACTGAAGGGAATAAAAAGAGACCATGAAATAATCTGTGTATCATTTCAACTGGAAAAATTTGGAAGTGGAATGAGTTGTCTCTAGGCCTAGATATTATTAACAAATATGCTTTAAAATAACATATAATGCTATAAAGCAATACGAATATAACAAAAATTGTTGGGGCGGGGGCATGGTGTCTCACGCCTGTAGTTCCAGCACTTTGGGAGGCTGCGGTGGGTGGATTGCTTGAGGTCAGGAGTTCAAGACAAGCCCAGCCAACTGGCAAAACCCCATCTCTACTAATGCAAAAATTAGCCAGGCATGGTGGTGCACACTTGTAATCCCAGCTACTTGGGAGGCTGAGGCATGAGAATGGCTTGAACCGAGGAGGCGGAGGTTGCAGTGAGCTAACATTGCACCATTGCATTCCAGCCTGGGTGAGAGAGTGAAACACTGTCTCAAAAACATACAAACCAAAAACAAAGCTGATGGAGTGATTCTAGGTCGGTACTTCCCAAACTTCTGACATTCTAGTACTACCACCTTCAAGATTTTTGCCACATCCTTGTATTTAATGTTTTTCTTTAAATTGGTGAGTATTTTAAACTTATGTATACTTTTTTAAGGAAGAAACTTCATATTATGACTCTAAAAGAAAACCAATATCTTTTGCCATATAGGAGGTAACAATAAAAACAAGTACTTATGTAATAAAAACCAAAACAGAGTTGTAAAACCCTAGCTAGATACCATTACAAGCCAAAGGCTCTCAGCCTGAGGCCTTTTCTCTTTTTTAAAAAGGGAGATTACCAAGTGATAGACCATACAAGGACCAAATGGAAACTTTCTCCTTGGAATAATGAGCAGGAGTGTGAGATAACTGGAAAGGGAATAACTCTCTCACTATGTGATTCGATGCCATTTAATGTTGTTGTCTGGGTACCACTGATAATCGTCTCCAGTGTCAGTTAGGCTCAAATCATGATTTGTGTTCTGTATACTGTGGGAAACACAGTTCTTGACCCTCTTAGAGTGATGTAAACCTCATCCACCCGGAAAGGAGTGAAAGTAAGATGGGAAATCAGAGGAAAAAAGGTATTTAAAAACTCTAAAAAAATAAGAAGCAGCAACACGGCAGTAGCAAAAGATACACAAACATAAGGCAAAACATAAAAGAACGTGAGAGGATAAACTCAATGTCTGAAAGTAAGCAAAGATAGCTCATAAAAGGAAGAAGCAAAGCTAATTAAAGACTGAAAGTGGATATGAAGTGACATCACATCCAATCAAGATAAGCATGAACAGAAATGCAGAAAGCTATCCAAATAAGCACATGGGCTAAGTCTGTAGGCCACATCAGCTGTTACTCCCTGCCCTCTGTTCTTGAGGGAAAATGGGGGAGGTGTGAGAGAAATGGCTGACACTTCTGTGTGTGCATCATGAGATCATCACACAACTGAACCTTCTGGTGGCAGGAACAGGACCAACTGGAGAGTCAGGCATTTCAGCTACTTTCAAACAAACATCTTAATTTTCCCATGATTAAAAAAATGCGTGTTTGTCCAGCTGAGTTTTGCTTCTCAGATAGCTGTTTTGCATGTAGAATTTGAATTGCCCAGTACTTAATTTGTTTTTCTAGAAGGCAATAAAAGGTAATTTATAACTGGCAGGTTCGGTGGCCAGAGAGAGTGATAAAATTCTAAACCCAAGGCATTGGTATTCAGTGCTTTTAGCTACTCCTCTATATAATCTAGTTTACAGCAAAGTAAAGATGGGTCACTTGGGGCTCCTATAGTTGCCATTTATGCCTCAGAAAATAATTGTTAATGATTGGGGCAAGGTAAATAAATAGAAGACCAATAAAGCTCAAGGTGAAAGCTGTGTTCAGATCACACCAGAAGCTACACATATGCTAATTAACATAAAACTGTGTTTCATTGCTGTAAACATTCCAGCGTCTGGATTGTAACAGTCACATGGGCATAAAAAGCATCAACATGTAATAACATAATTAATATATCTAATATAAACATTTATAAATGTATTTTTAAACTTCAAGGCAGTGTTTCCCAAGTACTGTTACAAATGTGGTTTTCTGAATTTTGAAAGTTCCTTTCCATTTTCGTTTGTTCTCACATTGACAGAATGAAGTGGGAACCATATTTATGATAAGACTTCCTAGATTTTAATGTAAAATAATTTTAGAGTAATATTTTACATTTATATAGTACGTTATAGCCTATGGAGTATTCTCACATTCCCACTGACCTTCACCATGACTCTGTGAGGCAAGTAGACTTTACAGAGGAGTTAACAGGCTCAGCAAGATTAAATGACTTGCTCAAGCCCACACAGCCAGTAAGTGAGGTTGACATTTAAAGTGAGCATGTGTTGAAGCTGGTGTGTGTTGCCAGGGGAGAAGAGGCTGATTGTGTCCTCAGAAACCTCAGAGGTGACCTTACTTCATGAAGTCCCCAGGTTGTATGGTCTGTCCCTAGCTTGTCAATGTACTAGAATGTTGCAATCTAAGTCAACTGACGTACTCTGATCAAACCCATAGGAGACTGAATTCTAAACCAGTGAGCTGGTTTGTTTACTGTCAGAAACATTACTGCCATGTGAACCGGAAAGAATGCAGTTGCTGGTACCACCAGTATACTCTCTCCCTGTAGGCAGAACTACATGGTATGACACACTGCGATCATGAGATTAAATGATGGGCATGAAGGGAGACTAGGATACAGATGTTGAGGGGTGGGCAAGGAAAAAAAGTGACACGTATCGATACTCACAAGATGACTGTCATTATCATGATCAATTTCGTTATTACCTGTACTTGTTATCTTCATCTGTCCCATTCTAGAAAGGAAGAAATTGAGACACAAAAAGATTAATTAACTTGCCCAAGCATTTGTTGGATTTCATTTTTAGGTAGTGCTTGTTGAGATGGATTTCTCACACTTAAGTCAGAAGCTACTTGCTCTAATTACAGCAGAAAAAAAGATAGAACCCACATAGTGGGTTGAGGCATACAAGCTTGCAAGGAGTAGATATATCTATGGGTAAAAACTCACATTAAGGGCCAAGATGATTCACTTTGAGTCTTGGCTCCTCAACTGGCATCATCAGTGAATTTATATTATGTATTTATTTAAATGATACCCTCAGAAATGTAGCCCTCTCTATCGGTGATCTTATATAATGGAGCCAGATGACAGGTGGTTCAGGGCTTGAATTTAAAGTTTTCAAAATTTTTTTACAAATTTTTTATTAAAAAGTGACATAAACACCCTATTACTAATATTTAATCTGATGAGCAGCCACAGGAGACCCTTATGCCTTCTCCTTTTGCAATTTTATAGCTTCCACATTATTTTTTAGAGGTTTAAATATATCATCTCTTCACGACTCTGTAGGTTTTAATTATCAAAGCAGCTACATCAATTTTTACCAAAAGCAGAGTGACCTTATTTTATAAGTGAAACAAAGCCCAAAGCTTGGTCCCAGCAGCAGGCAGTTAATAGGTCATTCCATAAAGATTTATGTATACTTTGTGGATACGGAAGAATTTTAAATAGGGAAAGTCAAACTTATGGACTCACTTGTCTTTCATCACTTTAGGCAAGATAGGATTTACTTCAATTAAAAGCTGTATCCTGGCTAAATGGGGCTTATTTTTATGAAGACTCAAAAAATAAAAAAATAAAAAAACACTGCCATTAAGCAATTTAGAGACTACTAAATTCAGCAACTAATCTTAACATCCCTTTGTTGGGGAGACAAACACAACAATCAAGTTTTCTTTTGTTTCAGCATGAAGGTAGCTTCACTGTGGGATGAGAGAAACAGGCAGTGTTTCATAATTATATTTATACACCTGACATAAGAAAAATTTCCTCCAAAGCGAAAGCAAAAACTAGGGCAGAAATAGCTGGGTGTTGGAGGGAGGTGGGTATGTGTGTAGGAGAGGGTGAGGGACATGTTTCTATTACCTCTTGGATCTAGCAATATCAATACCAACCTATCTTCTAGCTCATTTTGCCACTGCAAAATTCTTTAGGAAAAAATCTGTGATTAAAATCCTCAACCTCTGCACCCCCATTCCCATACCCACCGTCCTCTTCCCTGAAAAAATCTGTTGCCAGTGCCTCTTCCGTGATCTTTTCTTGTGTGGGTTTTCTCTCTAGAATAACAGCTAAATCAGGGAAAGGTCTTGGGCACAGCTTACTGCTTCAGTGACTACCTTGAGACCAGCTGGGGACTGACAGTCTTAGACTCCGACCAGTTGCCACAGATGCAATTGCTTTGAAAAGCAGATTCTCTTCTCTGCTAACCTCATGCAGGAAAAAAAAAAAAAAAAGAGAAATGCAGTGATATTTGATTTCATTTTCTCCTGCTCATTCTAGGAAATGGAACCAAGGGAATGTATGATTGGAATGAAACAGGGTTTTTCTTAGTAAACAAACATTCCACCTGCAGAATCAGTACCAAATGCGGGTTTGAGAGTATTCTAAACAACATTATATGGCCATTCCTCATCTTCTTATCTGTGAGGGACTGGGGCAGTGGTGGAGGGAGTGTGTGGAGAATAAATGGTCAACACTTAGAGAATAGACCTCATTATGCTCGTTTTTAAAAATAGCATTCAAACCGGTGTAAACTTTATAATTTTGTCATTCCAGAGAGAAGTATCCTTTTAAACATGTTTGGATGTAGTATGAGGAAATGAGATTGTTATGATGTTCTAAGATCTGTTAATTAGGACTACTGGTATTTTCTGCAGTACAAGATATCCATTATTTGCAATGTAAAGCCCAGAGCACCTTTCCTCACAGGTGGGGAGATGGAGAGAGGCTGCACTTCAAAGGGAGAAAGATACAAGGGCAAGTGGAATGGACGTGGCAGCTTGCTACCTAACAGAATCCACATCATTTAGCCCTAATGCAGAGAACACATGCCCCTAATAACCTGCCTTATTCCTAGCTCTCTTTCCCCGATAAGCTCATACTGCCAGTTAGCAGTCTCTTGCATCTCCTGAGTGGCTGTGCTTCCTTACTGAGGGAGCTTGCTGGGGCCTGGGTGCCTAAATAAGCAGAGATGGGGACACCCCGTGTGATCCTGCCATGTAATCACTGCAATTGTCTTCACTGTGAGAAGGGCAAGGGACTGGTTCCCTACAGTCCATATGTCTTGTGAACCAGCAGTAAATATCACCTGGATTAATCCGACAGAGAGAGAGATGCTGCTTAGCTCAGGGACTAGAGGAGCTCAGCCTCAGGAAACCAGACTTCAGAATGAGAGTCAGAAGGATGGGAAGCTGGGGGGCAGAGAGGGGTTAGACCTGCCATGCCAGTGGGAGAGAAGGCTGGCATCTTGGGAGGTGAGTTCAGCGCAGTGGTTATGAGTTCAGGTTGTCTGGCCAGACAGGCTGGTTTTCTACTGACCAATTGATTGTGGCATATTTCTAGAACTCTACAGTTTCTGTAACAGCCCAAGTTTCCTTCTCTCTAGAATGGAAATAACTATGTTCTGAAAATCCAAAGAGACAATGTATATAAATTGCCTGGCATAAAATAATGTTAAATATTATCATCACAAGCAAGTAGAGGCCAGGTGCAGTTGCTCACACCTGTAATTCCAGCACTCTGGGAGGCCAACGCAGGAGGATTGCTAGAGCCCAGGAGTTTGAGACCTGGATAATATAGTGAGACTCCATGCCAACCAAAAAAAAAAAATTTTTTTTTAAATTAGCCAGATGTGGTAGCATGAGCCTGTAGTCCCAGCTACTTAGGGATGTGAGGTGGGAGGATCTCGAGCCTTGGAGGTCAAGGCTGCAGTGAGCCGTGATCATGCCACTGCACTCCAGTATGGGCAGCAGAGCAAGACCTTGTCTTAAAAAAAAAAAAAAGCAAATAGATATGGATTTTTTAAATGGCATATGGGATGAGACTAACAGTTATTTTGTCCTTGTGCCTAAGTTCTTGCTTGGGCAAGTAGATAGGCACGTGCAGCTGGACTTGAAATTATATCTTTTACTTTGGTCCTGCAAATATTGATTTTTGTGTTGGGTTAATTTCTGTGTAGAGGAGCTGGCATGAAGGCAGGCTGAGCTATCGGTTGGGGATTTTCCCTTTACGCTCTGCCTGGTCTCTATAAGTTGTCTAATGAATATAAATCAGTATTAATAAATGCCTACCTGAGAGGATTGCAGAGCAGTAACCACTGACCTTTCATCCTGTCTCCCCTGTTTTCTGGGGTTTTGATAGCTACAATTATAGTTGTAACATCCATTTTTACTAAATAAGAAAGGGGACACAATTAGGAAATTGAAAGGTTTGGTTGCACTTGGCTATGCTGCTTTATAAAACATGTACTGACTGTTAACGCTAACTCTGCCAGTTGCTTTCCTCATACTCTTTTAGTCGTTGCAAGAACCTATAAGAAAGTTATTTTAGCTCTACTTTACTGAGGATGAGAGAAGTTAAGTAGCCTGTTTTACGTTAACAGCTTCAAGTGGCAGAGTCCTAATCCATCAATAGTTAGCGCTATTTACCTATTTGCTCCTCAAATATTTTTGGATTGCCTCTTGTTCACCGTACTAGGTGCTGAGGGGATAAAGGTCAGTGAGACTGACCCCATCCTGGACCTCACAGAGCTGCTAGCCTGTGGGGTTAGCAAGGCTGAGCAGAAGGCTGACAAGTATATAGGCAATTGCAACTCCATGTCACAATGTAGAGGGTGTGGAGTGGCACAGTCATCCCAGGCAGAAAGAACAGCTTCTGCAAAGGCCCAGGGGCAGAAAAGAGCAAGGTATTTTGGCGGAAGCACAGGGAGTTTGCTATAGTGCTAAGTGCTATGTGATAAATAAGGGCACAGGCAGAATACTGTGGGCTCTCAGGGCAGAAAGCCACTATGTCTGCCCGGGGATTGTTAGGTTGAATTTGAATTTATTTGAGCTATTGTGCTGTCAGACTCTCGAATATTTTGCAAAGCAGTAATAATAGGTTCTGGGGATGATGATGTTCATTTCTCCGATTAGAGTTTTCCAAAAAGGAATGGGACGCAAGGCTCCTCCAGGTTTGTTTCATGTTCCTGTGCTCTAACGTGAGCTGAGGGGCAGCTCTGATTGGGTCCCAACACATCAAGTAAGACATAGCCGAGTCCAGACTGGCCAATATGGTCTCTACTAAAAATACAAAAAATAGCCAGGCGTAGTGGCAGCTGCCTGTAGTCCCAGCTACTCGGGAGGCTGAGGCAGAAGAATTGCTTGAACCCAGGAGGCAGAGGTTGCAGTGAGCAGAGATTGCGCCACTACACTCCAGCCTGGGTGACAAAGCAAGACTCCTTCTAAAAAAAAATAATAAGTAAAAAAACTAGACATGGCATGTGTGTGTGTATGTGTAGATGCATATGGAGATCCACTGTAGGATCCTGGTGTCTCAGAGGGGATGAAACATCTCTCCTAATAACATCATTTGGCTCTGTACACCTAACACTTTGGTGCCAGACTATTTTCTTGAGCTGGTGAGGTACAGACTCAATATGTCTTCATAATAATCCTATCAGCTAGGAGCAATTATTCCTAATGCTTCAGATAAGGAAATTGAAACGCAAAGAAGATATGTATGCTCACACAGCAAGTAGGTACTAGAGTCAGCACTTAATCTCAGAGCAGTGTGGGCCTAGAGTCTATGCTCTTATTCATAGTCCTCTACCCCAGACTCCTGGGAGGAGTCCTCCCATCATTGCTGAAAATTTAGAACTTTCAAAAGTTCATGAAATCATTTATGTAAATTATGAAAATTAAGCCACAGTTCTGTTCTCTGGTAACATATGAATCAAGACCATTTATGGGCAATCTCAGAAATAAACCTACCACATCCGCCCCCAGTGCTTTTGACTCATTACCTCTATGCCTTTGCCAAACAACCAGATGTTGTAAAGCTGGTTACCTTCAATGGAGCAGTAAGCAAAGGCACCCCACTCAAACCTTGTGATCTATCACGGCAGTGGAGTCACTGCCTGTAGGTGGATTTTTTTGGTTTGTTTTTCACCCAAGCCTGAATCCTGGCTCCCCTGTAAAGAGAGCTCCATAAAGGCTCAGCCAAAGGTGAATGGCAGTGACACTGTGGCAGTCTTTTGTTCCTAATGAAGCACCTTAGGGTTCATTTTGTGACCAGGTTCTACTCTAGGAGATCCTAATTTAGTAGCTTAGGGAAGAAGCTGAGACATACAGATTTAAAAGCAAAACAAAACAAAACAAACTCCATGGGTGATTATGATATACAGATAGAATTGAGAACCCCTGGAATGGGCTAATTGGATGGAGGTCTTTTACCTGCCTGTGAAAGGTAAAGAATGTCTGACATCAATAATGATAATGGTAATAAATTAAATTAGTAGAATGAATGAATGCTTCCATGAAGTCTTGGGATTTAAATGTTTCCTATTTGGTAATTTAATTAGAAATAAGCATATTTGGGGGTCTATAGTTCCTAGCCTCAGCATTATCAAGAGACCCATCTTTTATAGGAGGTTATGACCTGGCTTAAGTTAGTTCTCTCTGTGTCCCTCACCCATAATTCACTCTCGGCTCTGTGCTCCTTGGTTCATCTTCCCTACAGGTTGCATTTGGATTGCTCCCCAATACTCCTTTTTCTATCTTTATGCCTTGCATAGTTTGATTGGTTACCTTGGGGTCTCCAGCTCTGCTTTTATATATACAGTAGAATTAATTTCTTCTTCTACTATTATATTACCCTAAGTGAACCTGATGCCCAGGAGCCACTGTGACTGACCCATTTCCCTGTTGCCTACAGAAATTAGTAGATAGAGAAGTTAAGGCAGAAGAGAGGTTCAGTTTAGAGGCAGAAAACAACTTTGTATGAAATAGCAAGACAGACATTTGAGGAGTCTTTGTTTTACCCAAATTGATAGAAAAAAGATAGTCATCGTCTTGTGGGGACATTGTGAATATCTTGCTGAAAAATAAGAGAAAGCACTAAAAGACCTTTCCAAGTTACTTGCTATTATGTTATATGTTATGTTATTATGACTAACATTGCTTCTGAGAAAATGCAATTAATTTTTTTTCCTGTTGGATGCTGATTCTATCTTTGAATCTTGATGAATTTTTCTGAGTAGCATGTGTAAATCTTGTGTATTATTCACATCCACCGGTGCATCACTCTCTTCCTTCCTTCCCTTCTTGCATATACATTTCTAGGAAACATGAAGATCAGAAGGAAAAACTACCAACAAATATAAAAAGAAAAACCACCCAACCGTAATACATTTCTGGCTCAACTGGAAATGTAAAGAACTATAATTTTATTCTCATGGCCTAATTTTGTCTATGCTGTTTAAAACCATTAAGTGATTATAATTTTGAAAAATACCAGAGAAGCTAGTGCATCTGTTCTTTCAGCTTACATTATGGAGAAGAAGAAGCCTACAATATCTTGATAGCAGGACCTCTGTGTTTTTAGCATGTCTCCATTAAGGGAGTGATGTCTATGTAGCAGATGAGAATGAAATGATGCTTTGGGTTGGGTGACAAAATACAATGATTGTCACTAAAGGAGAAGAGCCCACCTTACTATTTTGCTTGCACTACCCTTCAGTGGAAAGGGCTGCATTTGAAGAAGCAATATGGTCTGGAGCAAAATTATATGATAATGGCTCATAATAAAGAGCGGACTCTGTGTGTGTGAAATTTAATGCATTATCAGTCCTCAACTAAGTGTTAACATTAAAAGTCAGACACAAAAAAGATTTTGTCATCTCAAAATGCATCTTTATCATCATTCAAGAGGCAATACTAGAGTCAAACATCTCATTGGGGCTCTATTACTACCAGGAAACTTCCAGTCTTCAGACTTCCAAAAAATTCCCTGTAATGGGAATTAAACCAAACCAAAAGGTTTTATGACTATTTGAGCAGTCCTGTTCTGCATCACAGGCTAACTTTACTCAACTTTTTAGCCTAATAGGCTACAGTTGCACAGCACATTTGGAACTTTAAAATGTATATCTCATTTGCATTTTGGAATTGCTATAAAATAAATACAAAACCTTAAAATTAATAATTAGAAATCTGTAAGTCCTTTAAACCTTCTTCATGCTGGAAGATAATAAGTAAAGTACCTTTGGAATAATAGCTCCTTAATTTCCAGCATTTATAAGTAACCTCAGTTTGGTTGTATAATATGTACCCATCTCCCTAACTCCAGTCAATGCAAAATCATTTCTGATAGATAAACACACATTGTAAACTCAAACATTAGTTTAAGGTAATTAATAGCAACTAGGAAAAAGAAGGGAATGTATGTGCTATGAAATCTGTGACTATAAGAATTCACAGGTCAACAGATTGGATTTACTTGATGCTAACAGCAGCTGTACACAAAGGAAAGCAAAGTCATGATGGGTTTATTACCTCAGGAGTTAGGCATACAGGAGTGCTTGAAAATCCATTATGTATAGGAAAGTAAGAAAAGCTGGCCAGGTGTGGTGGCTCACGCCTGTAATCCCAGCATTTTGGGAGACTGATGTAGGTGGATCACCTGAGGTCAGGAGTTTGAGACCAGCCTGGCCAACATGGTGAAACCCCGTCTCTACCAAAAATACAAAAATTAGCCCGGCGTGGTGGTGGGCGCCTTTAATCCCAGCTACTCGAGAGACTGAGACAGGAGAATCGCTTGAACTCAGGAGGCAGAGTTGCAATGAACTGAGATTGCACCACTGTCCAGCCTAGGCGACAAAGAGAGACTCCGTTTAAAAAAAAAAAGAAAAAAAAGCTGTAATAAAAACATAATTGTAAAGAACTATCATTGCTATTTGAAAAATTATTTAGAATATACACACATGTTTCTGACATTCTTAAGGTGTGATTTCCTCTAGATGATTGAAAAATCCCCTAAGCCTCAATAGTTTAAAATAGAATGGTTTTAGATAGATATTTTTAAAAATTGATTTACATACTCCTTGTGTACTGAATATAATTTAACTTTTTAATGAACAAGTTTGAATGTCAGAATTGAGGGACTAGCAGTTAAGTGCTATAATCAAAAACAAGGGGAAGCAATATCTTCTTCTCTCCCCCACCCACCAGATGTGCTTTTCCTCCACGATGCCATGTATCAAGTTGTCTAGGGTAGAACTATGTATGTTATCTTTGATCCCCTCCCCTGCCATCAAATCAACTACGTTATCTGAATGCTTCTTTAAATGCCTGCTCTTTCTTTGCCAATAATACTGCTATAGTTCAGGCCATTAATATTTCCATGCTAGATGACAGGAAGTTTTCTAACGGGTTTCTCTGCCTTTATGTAGTCTGACCACCCTGAAGTCCTTTTCCATTTTATAGACAGAATGATTCTTCTAAAAATGCATATCTGATCTAATCATTCCTCTGCTTAAAACCCTTTCATGGCTTCCTACTGCTCTCAAAATAAAGCCCAACTACTTAATGTGGCCTCTTTCAGGCCCGTATGATTCAATCTCTATTACTTGCTTTTTGTCTGCTTGATCTAGCTGTTTCTGATTGTTAAACTCTCTCATTCGTATGGTGGGCTTGTCAATTTATCTTGGTAATTCTAGAGGTTTTGCTTTCTATAATAGAAAGCTGTGTTGTTAGGTGCCTTAAACTTCTTGGTAGTGACCCTCTATTTCTATTAATATATTTGATTTTAAAGACTGTTTTTTTTGTCTGATATTAGTAATGTTTCATCAGTTTTCTTTTTGTTTGTGTTTTGATAATTCATCTCTTTTTTATTCTCTCATATCAAGACTTTTTGTTTAGTTTTGTGGTCTTTTTTTTTTTTTTGAAACAGGGTCTCGCTCTGTCTCCCAGGCTAGAGTGCAGCGGCAGCCTCAACCTCCTGGACTCAAGTGATTCTCTCATTAAGCCTCCCAAGTAGCTGGAACTACAGGCGAGTGCCACCACACTGGGCTAACTTTTCTATTGTTTGTGGAGATGGGTTTTTGCCATGTTGCCCAGGCTAGTCTTGAACTCCTGGGCTCAAACGATCTACCTGCCTCAGCCTCGCAAAGTGCTGGGATTCCAGGTGTGAGCCACCACACTCGGCCTAATTTTGTGTTGCTTTAAGTCAAGTTGATAATCTCTGTCTTTTAAACGTAACTTAGATCTATTTAGTTATTGTGCTTATTAATACAGATTTGAAATTAATTCTACTTTGTTTGTATATTTGTTTTCTTTGCTATAACTGGGAGCGGTCTCGCTCTGTCGCCCAGGCTGGAGTGCAGTGGAGCCATCTCAGCTCACTGCAAGCTCTGCCTCCCAGGTTCACACCATTCTCCTGCCTCAGCCTCCCGAGTAGCTGGGACTACAGGTGCCTGCCACCATGCCTGGCTAATTTTGTGTGTGTGTGTTTTCAGTAGTGACGGGGTTTCACCGTGTTAGCCAGGATGGTCTCGATCTCCTGACCTTGTGATTCGCCTGCCTCAGCCTCCCAAAGTGCTGGGATTACAGGCATGAGCCACTGCGCCTGGCCTATAACTTTATTTTTTAAAACTTTTTCTATTTTCGGTTAAGTTACCAGTTTTCTATATTGCATCTCCCCAACACTTGGCCACTCTTTCCTCTCTGCTTATTTAGAAGCTCTAAGTGATATTTTTATCAATATAAACTATTTTAAGTACAAAGCATTCAGAGAAGCCAGGCAGTGTAGCTTATTCCTATAATCCCAGCTACTTTGGAGGCTGAGTGAGCCAGAGGACCCTTGAGCCCAGGGGTTCAGAGCCAGCCTGGGCAACATAATGAGATCTTATCTCTAAAAAAACAAAACAAAACAAAACAAAACAAAAACCAAAGTATTCAGACAAAGTCATTATTTCTAGCCCTCTTCCAAACAGATATGACAAAGTCCTTAGCTTACTTTACCCATTTACCCTTCCTTCCCTCTTGTTATTTTTTTTTTTAAACAAAAAGTGGTTATTTTTAATTCTACCACATATTTTAATTTCTTCCCTCACAAGTATCTCTTATATCATATGTTTTCCCTCTGGGCTTATTTTTCTTTAGTAGTTCTTTGGTGTCGGTCTGTTGGTAGTAAGCTCCCTTAGTCTTTTATGATTGAAAATGTTTGTTTTGTCCTTTCCCTTAAATGGTAGTTTATCTGGAAATCAATTTCTTGTTTGATAGTGTTTCATTCAGCACTTCTATCATTTAGTTGTCTTCTTGTTTCCATTGTTGTTTTGAGGAATCTAGTTAAAGTTCCTTTGTAGATAATCAGTATTTTTTCCCTTTGGTAACTTGTGATTTTATCTTTATCTTTATTGTTCTGTGCTTTCACTATAATGTGACAAAAGTGTTAGCTTATCTTTATGTGCTCAGTACACATGATGCTCTGATGTTTTCATTAGAAAACCTCAGCCATTTCTCTCTTTTTTTTTTTTTTTTAAGACGGAATTTCACTTTTGTCGCCCAGGCTGGAGTGCAATGGCATGATCTCGGCTCACTGCAACCTCCATCTCCTGGGTTCAAGCGACCATGCCGAGCTAATTTTGTGTATTTTTAGTAGAGCTGGGTTTTCACCATGTTGGTCAGGCTGGTCTTGAACTGGTGATCCACCCGCCTCAGCCTCCCAAAGTGCTGGGATTATAGGCCTGAGCCACCGAACCCGGCCGGCCATTTCTTTTTCTTCTCTACTCTTCCTTTCAGTGTTTCCTTCCAGAACTTCTATTACACATATGTTGGAGACACTCAATCTAACCCCAGGAATCTGAAATTTTCTTTCACATTTAAAAATCTCTTTATTTTTATTTATTTTATTAAATTAATTAATTTTTTTTTTTTTGAGACCGAGTCTCGCTCTGTCGCCCAGGCTGGAGTGCTGTGGCGCGATATCGGCCCATTGCAAGCTCCGCCTCAGCCTCCCGAGTAGTGGGACTACAGGCGCCTGCCACCTCGCCTGGCTAATTTTTTGTATTTTTGGTAGAGACGGGGTTTCACTGTGTTAGCCAGGATGGGCTCGATCTCCTGACCTGGTGATCTGCCTGCCTCAGCCTCCCAAATTGATGGGATTACAGGTGTGAGCCACCGTGCCCAGCCAGAAAAAAAAAAAAAAACCCTTTATTTTTCTAAAGTCTGTTCTGGGTGAATTCTTTAATACATCCCTTTAATTCACTACTTTTTCTCTTCAACTTTGGTTAGCTCCAGATATCTTTTGATTTCAATGACCATATTTTTATTTTTCAAATTTTTATTAGTTCTTTTTCATATTTACCTGTTTTTTAATTCAGCCTGTATATGTTCCTTAATTTCTTGTCCTTTCAAAATGGGTGCTATGCATCCACTTATAAAATATCAAATTCAAAAATACTTAATTTAAAAATATTTGCCAGATAGTTCCATAGAATTATTTTTATTTGGAGGGAATACATGCTCTGAGTGTTCATTTTGTTGGCTATCTTTCATAGTATTAGATATTTTTATGTGTTGAAACTTGGTAGTCAGGCTCATTTTGAGGGGAAGTTTTTATTTGCTTTTTCCTGTTTTTAGTTTGTTTATTTTTTCTCATTCCCTCTGGGCTCACCCCTCCATGCTTAGTGATTTTGCCTCCACGTGTCTCCCCAGACCTCCATTCTAGAATTAGATCTAAAGCTGACATCTTGATGCTGCTATTCCTAGTGATGCCACAGGCCAAACCACATGGCCAGCTGCTTGACTTCATTCCTGATTCCAAGGCTGTGTCTTTGATCTTCTACTTTCGCAGGTAGTGGATTGGCAGTGGTTTATTTTCAGCCACCTTTCACGAGTTCCTGGCTTCAAGCACTAAGCCTGGCTCCTGCCCTCAACTGAAGCATCTGTAATTCCTCTCACCTTGCAGGAGACAATAATCTTGGCGTTTGAACCCGAGACCCTAGTGAGTTTGTAGCTTCAGCCTTGCTGAATGCTTTCTGTTTGGTTCCACTTTAGATCCATGAAAACGATCATTTTGTTCTTGAGCCTGGTTATGTCTTTTTGGGTTTCTCTATTTTTTAGCCATCATTTCTCTTTGTATGGAGGAAAAGGAGTAGATGAAACCATGGTGTTACTGCACCAAGTTGAGTAGATATATTTCTGTGTGTACTTCTCTATTTTTACCTCTCACCATCGCTACCTTACAGTTTATGTTCTAGCCGTAATGAACTACTTTCAGTTTCCAGAGGGTCAATAAATTGCACGCCTGTCTCCCAACCCCCAACTTTGGATGAAATAAGACAACAGATGAAAGTCAAATAGAGACTTAAAAAAATTGGTATCTATATTATATCTATATCTATCTGCCCTTATGCTTCATTAAAGATGAGCTAATAAAACTAGGTTCTAGATCTGTAACCCAAAAGGGCTTGCCAACATTCTCTGCTGACTCTCAACCCCCACAGAATCTAGCCTTGGAACAGCCCACTAAAGGGGAAGTTTGGGTCTGCAGCCTAACGTGTTTAACCAAGATCATTGCAGTGATCCAGGGCAGAAAGCGAAAAAAAAGAATGAATTTATTAGATTAGTTCCACCCAGTCAAGAACTATGAGTTAATTAATGTAACAGTACTCACCAATCAAGTAACTCACTCCTGAATGTGAAGAATAGTGGTATAAGAAGCCAGAACTAGTACTCCAGTAGAAATTCCCCTCTCCTCCCATGGAAACATGGTGCCAAGGGAGAGGAAGTTCCCTTAACACCTTAACACACAGGCCATACTCTTTCTCATTCCTCTAAGTCTTGTCTTTTTCCCTCCCTCCCTCCCTCCCTCCCTCCTCCCTCCCTCCTTCCTCCCTCCCTCCCTCCTTCCTTCCTTCCTTCCTCCCTCCCTCCCTCCTTTCTTCTTTACCTCTCTTTTGTTTTTTTTCTTTTCTTTTCTTTTTGAGACAGAGTTTTGCTCTTGTTGCCCAGGCTGGAGTGCAATGGTGCGATCTTGGCTCGCTGCAATCTCCACCTCCCGGGTTCAAGAGATTCTCCTGCCTCAGTCTCCTGAGTAGCTGGGATTACATGCATATGCCACCATGCCCGGCTAATTTTGTATTTTTAGTAGAGACAAGGTTTCTCCACCTTGGTCAGGCTGGTCTTGAACTCCCGACTTCAGGTGATCCTCCCACCTCGGCCTCTCAAAGGGCCAGAATCATAGGCGTGAGCCACTGCATCTGGCCCTTTTGTCTCTTTCTTTTGAGACAAGGTCTTGCCAGGTTGGAGTCCAGTGGTATGATCTTAGCTCACTGCAGCCTTCAACTCCTGGGCTCAAGCTATGGGAGAGGAGGTTCCCTTAACACATGCCATGCCCTTTCTCTTTCCTCTATTCCTTGTCCCCCCCCCTTCTTCCCTTCCCTTCCGTCCTTCTCTTCCTTTCTCTCCTTTCCTTCCCTTCCCTCCTCCCCTACCTTTCCTTTCTCTTCCCTCTCTTTTCTCTTTCTTTTGAGACAAGGACTTGCTCTATTACACTTTGAACTCCTGGGCTCGAGCTATCCTCTACCTCAGCTTCCTGAGTAGCTAGGACTGCAGGTGCACACAACCGTGCCTGGCTAATTTTAAATTTATTTTTGTAGAGACACAGTCTCACCATGTTGCCCAGGCTTCCAAAGCTGGGATTACGGGTGTGAGTCACCTCACCTGGTCCCTCTAAGTATTTTCAAAAGCTCTTCCCTCCTCTATCTGCCAACTCTTACTTTTTCTAATGCCTATAATAAAAACAATACTTAATACTTATTGAATCCCAACTATGGGGAGAAGTACTATCACATACATACATTATTGAGTTTAATCCTCATAACAACCCTATGAGGTATGTATTTTTAACCTGATTTTATGGATGAATAAATTAAGAACAAGTAAGATTTCCTTTGTTTCCAAGATTGTACAAGTAAATCTCAGGATTAGGCCCAGGTTTCTCCAGCTCCAGAGTCCATGTTCTTTTCATCATATACAGCTGCCTCTCATGTTTTATTCATCTCTGGATGCCTAAAACATAGCCTAACACCAACAAAGAATGAGTGCTCAATAATAATGAATGAACATATAAGTCAATGAAACATATTTTCAAACTAGCTGTCTAGAGTGGATTTAAAACTATTTTAGCTGGGCGCGGTGGCTCAAGCCTGTAATCCCAGCACTTTGGGAGGCCGAGACAGGCGGATCACGAGGTCAGGAGATCGAGACCATCCTGGCTAACATGGTGAAACCCCGTCTCTACTAAAAAAAATACAAAAAACTAGCCGGCCGAGGTGGCAGACGCCTGTAGTCCCAGCTACTCCGGAGGCTGAGGCAGGAGAATGGCGTAAACCTGGGAGGCGGAGCTTGCAGTGAGCTGAGATCCGGCCACCGCACTCCAGCCTGGGTGACAGAGCGAGACTCCGTCTCCGGAAAAAAAAAAAAAAAAAAAAAAAATTATTTTAATATAAGGATTTATAAAGAATTCCTAACCTCTTTTGGAGTCAAATTCCTTTTCATAAAGGTGGATATGAGGATCCAGCTTTGAAGGTTACTGTAGGGTTTGCTAGGTTTGATGTATCTCTGCAGTCACATCCGTCCAGCCCTCCCAATTTTAGGTTTTCTTCCCCTGGCTGACCAAAGTGACATCTTCTCTGCTGGTTTCGTTCTGCTTTTGTCCCTGGCCCAAGCTTGTTGCCTACCTGAAAGAGCGAGTTCTTCCTAGTCCCTGATCACTTATACTTGTAAAATGACTGAAACTTCACATACTACTACCAGCCACAGTACCTCCATGTAAAGGCACGCTGTGTATTAGTCAAGACTCGATTGTAAGCCATAGAAACTAATTCTGACTGAAAAAGGAATTGATAGGCTTATATAACTGAGAAGTTCAAAAGATGAACTAGCCTTAGATATACTTGGATTCAGAGAAGTAGATTTACAATGAGTTCATTGAAGTTTAAATTTCTGGGTTACTAATTGCTCGGTCCTGTCTTAGGCTCTGGGAGAGGTCCTAGCAACGTCTTTACATAATCATGTTTTTCTAAATCTTGTAAAAATAAAATATTTCAATCATGATTGGTTAAGATTGTGGTTTCTTTTCTACTCTGATTTCCTATCTGTCACACTGCTCCATTGGTGGTCGCATGGGTTGGGTGGTGTTGCTGTGGTCTCAGCATTACTAAGACATACTCACTTGTAATGGAATTCAGTTTAGCAAAATCCACTTTTTTTTTTTTTTCTGTGTCGCCAGGCTGGAGTGCAGTGGTGCAATCTTGGCTCACTGTAATCTCTGCCTCCTGAGTTCAAACGATTCTTCTGCCTCAGCCTCCTGAGTAGCTGGTATGACAAGCGCATGCCACCATACCCAGCTACTTTTTGTATTTTTAGTGGAGACAGGTTTTCACCATGTTGGCCAGGATGGTCTCAATCTCCTGACCTCGTGATCCACCCGCCTTGGCCTCCCAAAGTGTTGCGATTACAGCATGAGCCACCACACCAGCCCTAAAATCCACTTTTATAATTCATTTTGTATTTGTAATTTTGTATTATTTTTCTTAAAGAGGACTCCTCAAATTATGTATGCTTCCAGCCCCACAAGACCCAGATCCACCCTTGCCAGGGGCTCGAGTGATACCATATGGATACTTTTTCTCTCAGTGTTTCAGCTCTTTTCTTCTCTGTTTGCTTCATTAGTAGCAAATGTCCTCACATGGTGGCAAGAAGGCCATCAGCAGCTCTAAGGTTACAGCATGCTCAGGGCTGGTAATTCTAAGGAAGAGATACCACTTTTGCTGATGACGTTAGGAAATGACCTACGGAGGGTTTGGATTAGCTTGGTTTGAGTCATTTGCCCTTCTCCAAACCAATCATTATGGCCAGGGAAATGTGGAACACAGGTTAGTCAAATCTGGGTAGCATCCCTGGATCTAGTTGATGACGGGATCAAGTGCTATAGTGGGTGGTTGAGAGATCATCCCAATATAGACCCATAGACTAAGACTGGGGAAAAGATAGTTTTCTAAAGGGATGCTAGACAAACTGGAATTTCATGTTTCCAAGTCACACAAACACTACAACCATCAGCAACCTATCATTTTGAATAGAACAAACAAGTCTTTAGAGTATTTTAGAAACAATAGCTCTTGGATCCTTAAACAGTCCTATAAAATAGGTAAGGACTATTATGTTTTATCAATAAGGAAACTCAGTAAGGAGTTGAGCTAGGTTTGAAATCCATGTCTTTTGACTCCTAGTGCAGTACGTCATATACATTTAAAGAGCTTCATTTTATTAATGGATGTAAAGAGGTAAAACATTGCCTGAAATAAGAGGGTACTGCCTGTGAAAGCACAAATACCATCTATCTCTTTTGATTACAGAAACATGTTGGCAATACCCATTAGTCATTCTGAACCCATTTTACTTGTAATGTAATAAGCACTGCCCCACCATTTTCACTTTCCCAACTCAAGAGTGTTGCGAGATTAGGGCCAGGCAAGCTATTTACTGGAAGAGTAGAGCAGGAAATTTTCTGCATAAATGGCAGGAAAAACTAGCTATGGGTGCCTGCGCATGCTCTGTTCCCTAGGCTGAAGCATGATCCTTCTCTTATAGTTCAAGGCTCAGCTCAGGTGACCCTGGATTCAGTAACTTTCCCTGACACTTTCCCAATCCACCTCCTCTCACTCTGGTGGCCCCTTCAGTGTTCCCATAAAGCCCGTGACACTGCTCCAAGAGCATTCTTCCCACCATCCTGTAATCATCAGTGTTCATCTATTCCTCCACACCAGCCTGCAAACTCACTGAGCATAAGGATTCTGACTTATTTTTCCCAATCTCTAGCACTTAGTACAGGATTTGTCAAATAGTAGTCCTCCAACAAATGAGTCTTTTATAAGCAAATGACCCTCAAGTACTTTGGCTCAGAGAGGCATCCAAGCTTTTTGGCTTTGCTGACTTTCATGGATCTAACTTGAGGGCTTCATAGCACTGAACCTCAGTTTATCCCTGACCTCTGAGGAAAATGCCTCATAGAGGAAAGCAAGAGGGGAAGGAGCAGGGCTGAAGCCTGTTGTTTCCCTACACATTCAGTGGTCATGTCCAGTAATTTCTCCTCTACTATCTTCCTTGTACATTTTGGGCACCAGTTGGAACAGGTTACATAAGTAAATCAAAAGCCTCTTTTTGCATACCAGCTTTTTTTTCTGTAGCACTTCAGTTTCACTTAAAACAGAGCTACGTGTGTGTGTGCACATGCATGTGTGTGTTTGTGTGTATAATAGGTGTGAAAATGGTTTCAATAATAGAAAACATATGGTTGAACAAATACAAGTAACTTCCATATTGCAATACACAAGTGGATCTTAGGAGTGGTCCTGTAAATCTGTAGGAGTAAATTTTGTTTAGTAATTTCTTCTGATTTCTAAAATATTAATTTATATACATTTGTAAAAGGGAAATCATCACTTTGGAATCTCTGATCAAAGGTTAACTACTCTTTGAAAATGAAATACTCTCTTTAGACTCTCTGGAATGAAACCCTTCCCTATTGTACATGTACACACACATACACACATACATAGAACAGGCTGCATACTGTTTCTGCTGACTGCCTTCAGATGGGCCGGTCTGTGTGTTCATCTTGATACGACTCAGTCCACCTATTTGAAATCGGACCTTAACTTTTTCAGGCACCAGTTCCTTTGTAATTTTTATTTAATGGTAAATATAATACAACAGAACACAATGCAGAAAATCATATGTAATACCAGTATCTTAACAGAACAGGTGCAATCTTTTTCAAATATTCTTTGTCTTTTTATGTTTTTAAGTGCATATAATCATAATGAATACATTTGCAACTTGCTTTTTTTTTTTTTTAAACAACACAATTCTTTAAAAACTCAGACTTGCCTTTAGAAAAGTGGATATATGTAATACTACATATACAATATTTTCATTGGTAGTGTAGGAGTATGATAACTGATGGTATCATCAATGACTTTAAAATTGCTGGCTGCATCATCAATGACTTTAAAATTGCTGGCTGCATTTGGACATCTGCAATAACCCCTAAATTGTTTTTACTCTCATGAAGGAAAAATGAATTTTGCAAAACAGACAAGCAAAGAGAAAGGGGTCTTCTCCATCAGCCGTGAGGTCTTAGTTGCTCAAGCTACACTTGTCAACTACGTTATGTCAGGTTTCATGATTGAAATCTCTTGTGGTTAAGTCTGGTGTTGACCTAGGTAATATTTACTTTGCAAGACTTACATAACTTGCTATTTCATTCAGAGTTCAGTATTTACTTTCCCTGTGAACTTTTCATGGAAAATAATGATCTCAACAGCAGGAAAACAGTGTGTTCTTTTCCCCCCTTTGGCTCACAGAGTCTCAACATTAGAGACTTATTCTTAAATTTGGCACATTTTATAGAGACACATTGGGAAGGCTGAAAGTTTTGTACATATACTCTTCACTACTGTCCACCATAAATCTCACTAGGGACTGCGCACTCCTTGCTTACCAGTCTCCCTCGGTAAACTGGTGAGAGGTGACCCTCAACGTTTTTACTTTTTATTTGCTGAAGCAGGATCAATGACAATGACTTCTTTTGTCATGTGGTAGGCAGTTAGATATGCAGAGCTTCTAGAAATAGTGCAGACTGGGAGACTGGAATGTAGTTACCAAGTGTGCCAATGAACATGAGATTTTTTTGCTTGATTTTTAAGCTAAGGCTGACTTACTCTCCTGACATTTAAGGGCCTCCTCTCCAATTCCCAGTCATCAGTAAAGGATGTGTACACGGAATGACAATATTAGAGCAAAAACAACCTGCAAGTAAATCGGATGCATGAGTCTATGTATCTTGCAAGGAAATCTTTTGCACTTAATCACAACATGGCTCTTCTCAATACTATGGAGAACAGAATTGATTCAGAATGTTTTCAAGCCTGAACGTAAACAATATTGTTGTCTTTTGGGTTTCAGCACCTCCTTATTCATCCCTATTTTTTTCTTTTATGGGAAGAGTGGTGGTGAGGTGTGTGAAGATGATAGAACGTGCCCCAGAAACTGAACCAAGAAGAGGCGCCTGTCATATCGGGGGTACCTAGATTCCTGTGAAAGGAAGCCCAGCTGAAGGAGCAGAGTCACCACTTTATTTTAAACACAAAACATGGCACATGTTGGTGCTCTCTCTCTCCATTAATGGAGCCTCGTGAGGATGGGCTGCATGGAAGTTTGAGACCCTGTTGCTGAATCCTCGGGCCTGATGGTCTATCACCGAAGACAAGACTTCCACAGAATCACACTAAACATTAACCTAAGCCATCAGAAGCCGTTAACTCCCGTGACACTAAATTTCAGCGAAACCTTCGGGACCCACCCCCTCACTCCCTCTCGCCTAAACGCTGGGTCAACCCCACGAACTGGCGGTGGCAAGGCCCTGGGCACCGGTGAAGTTCTCCGGGCAGCGCCGATCGGCGATCTTCTCTTCTTTCGCGCTCAGACGGCGGAGGCAGCAGGACGCTTTCGGGCTGCTGGAGCCGGCGGCGGCGAGAGGCCGGAGCCCGGGCGGCCGGGCGGGGTGGGGGAGGGGCGGCGGCAGCGGGGCCGGGAGCGTGCGCGCGCACCTTACACTCCGCCGCCCGGGGACGCCCACTGGCGAGTCGGGGCCGGTAGGCCGGCCCGGGCCCCGTCGCCCCCGCCCTCCGGTTCCTCTCCGGCGTGAGCCCAACGGGTGTCGGCCCAGCAGCTGCTGCGCTCACCAGGCCTGGGGAGGCAGGGTACCGGGACCGGGCCGCAGCCCCGCGCGGCGTGGGTGCGCTGGCTCTTCGGCAGCCGCCGCCAGAGCGAGCAGCTGCGAGCCACCGGAGGCGGCGCGAAAGAGGCCCCCGCGGCCGGGCAGGAAGGAGACGCGGACGACCTCTGCCTGCCCGAGGCGCGGCTGCTCCCGCGCGCCCCGGGCCTCCTGCCGCTCCAGGGCTGAGTGAGGAATGAGCCAGCGCCTGCCCTGGGCTCTCGGAGCGTGGGCCGCGGCTCGGCTTCTTAGGCGCGGGGGCTCGGCCACTGCGGCCGACGGCCTAGCTCGGAGAGCACGCGCCGAGGTTCACTGAACCGGCCGCGGAGAGGAGGAGGAGGAGGAGGAGGAGGTAGCGGAGGAGGAGCTCGGCGGGGGCGGCCGCCGCGCTTCCCCTCCCCCGGTACACGCCAGGGCTTCTCAGTGGCCGCTGGAGCAGGAAGTTCCGCTCCCTGACAGACTCGTGCGGTAGCAACAGCGGCGGCGGCCGCGGCGGCTGGCCGGGCTCAGGTATTTCGGACGCGATTGCCCTTCGCGCCACCCGTCGAGTGGGCAGCCTCAGAACTCAGCCGGGCGCCGGGCTCCTGCCAGGCAGCGCCGGGAAGCGCGGGCGGCCGAGAACTCCTTTCTGCTACTTCGCCCAGCGCCCCTGCTTCGGCTTCCCAGCGAGGTGGGAGACCTTCCTCCCTGTTTGCAGACGTCCGTGGGAGACCCTTATATTTTTCACCGCTAAGGTTAAGAGATTCTGGAATAGAAGCGTCGGAGGAGATCAAGTGAACCTTCTACAACTCCTCGGATGTCGCCACGCTCCCTTTCGGGGCGGAAGACTACGTTTGAGCATCTCACCGAGGTGCAGGAATGGAAGAACCCACCTTGCAGCTTTTCTGCAGTGTGGCTTGCCTGATCTACCCCTGGGAATGAAGAGGAGGCTTGTAATAACCCAGTGCAGTACAGATGTTAAAGAGGATATCGCAGAACCTAAACTTGTGATCGTTTGTGGGAGGTCACACACGTTTCTGAGTGGAAATGGACGGGCGTAAACGACGTGCCCCCTTAAAAAGCACAACAATCCTTTAAGAGGAGCGAAATTGAGTTTTCCCATTTCGGCCAAGATTTTGAAGACAGTTCAATGTATTGTACGTTTGACATAAGATGAGAACTTTCTAAAGTATTCTCTCCGAGAGCGTAAACGATGACTACCCCAGCCCTGCTGCCCCTCTCTGGACGTAGGATACCACCTCTGAACCTGGGGCCGCCCTCCTTCCCACATCACAGGGCTACCTTGAGACTTTCTGAGAAGTTTATTCTTCTCCTTATTCTTAGTGCCTTCATCACCCTGTGTTTTGGGGCATTCTTTTTCCTTCCAGACTCTTCAAAACACAAACGCTTTGATTTGGGTTTAGAAGATGTGTTAATTCCACATGTAGATGCCGGTAAAGGGGCTAAAAACCCTGGAGTCTTCCTGATCCATGGACCCGATGAACATAGACACAGGTTTGTTTATTTCAGAAGTTCTGGTACTAACATTTGGCAGAGCAAGGTACGGTGATTGGATCGAATCTGTCTTTTTTTTTCTCCTTGCAGTAAAATGTAATTTTCCGAGTCGTAGGAATTGTATTGTTACTTCAACACAGGCTGAATAAAACCATAGACTGGAGGGACTCATAGAGTCCTATCTAAGTCGTTCTTCTCTTTGGTTTTATATAAGAAAAACATTTGGGTTCAGAGTTGTGTCCAATGTGGACATCTGGGAAGGGAGGTACGAAAACTTAACCTAAAGAAATGGTGACATAAGCTGTGCCTGCATTTATTAAGAACGTGTTGCAGTCAGTCATTTGTGCCACCATGTGAAATCAAAGCATTGAACCTTGACAGCTCTTTTGGGTTTGCTCTCCCAGAGGGCTCTCGTTTTCTGGCTTGTAGTTGAAGCTTAGTAGTGAATCTTAGCCTTTTAGGATGACAAACGTGGGCAGAATATACCTGTCATTTCTTAACGTGAAAATATCCTGGTTTTTGTTCTTTTTTTGGGGATGTGTGTTGGTGCTCTATATGAAATCAGTTAAAAGGTATTGAATCCTAAGTTATTGCACTTTGTGAGGCTTGTAGACAAGACTTACTTTTGTAAAATTTAATTTTGCTCTCTCTTTTAATGTAATAGATGGACTGTGTCAAGCAGCTGTTAGAATTTGGTTGATTAAGGGGTTCACATTCTTTCAGATCACTAAATCTAAAGTGAGCTCTGGGGAGAGCATAGCCAAACTAGGATAAAATGGGAGCTTTAGTTACAATTTTCATAATTTTTATATTTGTACTCAAAAGAAGAGTTTGGGAAAGTAGTTGACTTTTCTTAAACCTGCCATCTTTTCCCTGTTTCTTAAAATAATTCTTGAGTATGTGGGAAAAAAATCATATGCTTGAATTCAGGTCCCATCTGATGATAGTTTTAACTTTTTGTCAAGCACCGAAAAAGCTTAGGTTCACATATGAGCTTACGTTAAGTATTTGGGAAAATGCACTGTTTTATGAGAACTGGTTTTTCTTTTTTTCTCAACCTAGTTAATTCATTACTTGTGTGATGGTTCTTTGACTTTTGGGTGAACTTTATGGAGTAGTTGTTAATTTGGAATTTTTCCCATTTTCAACTACTGTACTGGATTTCTTTCTTTAATTTTACCCTGTGTGTGTTGTGACTTTAAGAATAAACACTAACATGATCTGTGAAATATGTTATTGAAAAATTAACAGTGAAAGTAGTTTTCCTTGAAAATCTTATTTCCCATGATATTTGTATAACCTATGAAATATATTGAGAAATTGTGTTAAGGCTGTTTTTAGAGCTGTTTCACAGCACTCACACATTAACATTACTTAGCTCTATTATTAATAGTATCTGTCATGTACTAAGCAGTTTAAAAAACACATTTTGCATGGTCTAAAAGATTAAAATATGACCACATTTTAGTTGAAAAACATTTACACAAAAATTCTCAGTAAATGGAGTTAAAATATGAAATTTGAATGAAAATACAGATATGTGCCTTTCATTCACATTTTTAATAGTCTGTATAAATAGTGTAAACAAGAATTCTTAAATTTATAAAGCCCTTGGATATATATGCATATGTATTTAGCTATCTAAAACTACTGGGTTCCTGAGTTTGGAATGAGAGATTGGTTATTTTTCTGATAGCAAGGAGTGGTTTGTGAGCCATGCCCTGAGTTTTGGCTAGTAAGAGTCTGGATAGCAAGAGATACATGTGAGTCTGGATAGATTCTAATGCAGTTTTTGGAATCTGTTCGGTTCCTGAGTTTTGGAAAACGAGAATTCAAATAGAGTTCAGGTAGCAAAGGATCCTTGTATTATTTCTTTATATTTCTGTGGTTATATCAGTTTACATTTGTTTTAGCGTATTATTTGCTGTTGTTTACTGTATCAGAAAAGAGTCTGTAGTAATAAACTTTCTTTTACTTTGAGCAAAGAAATACATTTTAAATTAAGTGTATGTTTCAAATGTGGAAACAAAATATCAAATGTATAAACATTAACTTATTTAAAAATAACTCAGAAAAATAGCATTTTTACAGTTGGTACTAAGATCCTACGTATTTTGGGTATGGGTCAGACCTTACCTAATTTAGAAAAAACAAATTGTCAGTTTATCTTAATTTAGTGTGTGTGCGTGTAAGGGTACGGGATAGAGAGCTGAGGATTGTTACTTTAACTGATAAATAATGGAAAATAAGTCATGGCCACGATTTCTTATTTGCAGTACTTAAGAGATACTTGTTTAGTTAGTATTTCTTTATTAATAGATTAGTGTAATAATTTGGTGTTTAAGTTCTGGAGTCAGACAGTATAGATTCATACCCTCGTTTGCCACTGATTAGATTTATGATACTGAGAAATTTTGAAACTGTGTTGTTTCCTTTGTATGCTAGTGGCATGTATCTACTGTACAGATTGTTTTATTGAAAGAGATAGTACATGCAAAGCACTTAACATGGTTCCTGACATTTAGTAAATGATCAATAAATGTTTATTATCATCATCAGTGATTATAATTGTAATGGAATATTTTTATTTGGAACCTACTTTCCTTTAAATACTGTATATTTTCTGAAAAGTTGGGTACAGTTTGATTAATATTTAAATGTATATACTAGAATCTTACTGTCTAAAGGAACATTTTATAACCGGTTAGCAACAAATGTGTGCCTACTGTGGCAGGCCCTGCTTTTATGGAACTTTCCATCTAGGGAGAGATGATGGGCATTAAATAAATAATTTTGATTTTGAGGTGTGATGAATGTTATGAAGTTGTACTCAGTGCTATCAGAGCATGTAATGAGTGACTTGGTCTATGGAGTTTGGGGTGGAGGGGCAGTGGCAATAAGGAAGACTTCATTGAGGAAGTGTGCCTCAGAAACATAGAATGAGTAGGAGACCACTTAGTGAAGTGGAATTGGAGGTTGAGGGGAGTTATGGTCAAAGCGGAAGACACAACATGTGTGAGAGCCCTAAGGCAAAAAAGCTTGGCATCACTGAGGATCTGAGAAATGTTAAGTATAGCTGTTGCAGAGTGTGTGGATCTAGGTGATGAGACTAGATGAGAGGTCAGGTTTGGCCTGCTTACAAGTTTTTTGTCCTCCTTCTTGTTGTTACAAAAGTTCGAATTAGTTGTCAGCATTCACAGTTCGGGAGATTTCATGTAGAAGTCTGGATTTCTGATTTCTCTTGAAAAATTAGAGGTTATTATCCAATGTATTTTCAGATGGTAATATTCAAGCCACAATGTAGTAGCGGCTGCTCCCTATAGAGGGGGCATGTGCCACTCAGAGTGCGAAATAAGTAAATATAAATGAATCGATATTTAACCTGGTTGTTGTTGAGTTTGCAAATTCTAGTCAGGATTCTAGACAGTTTGTAGTTAAGTATTTTGGTCTTTATCATAAATACTAAGAGAAGTTATTGAAGGATTGTAATAAAAGCAAGATAATGACATGATCACTTTAAACTAAAAAAAATTAATCACTTTGGTTGCAGTGATTACTTACTGGATGGTGAGAAGCAGGAGGATAACAAGTTAAGAGGAGGTCTGGGTCACAGAGGATATATTGGCTTAGAAGACAGTGGTGATAGTGGAGAATGAGATAAATTAGTGGAGAAAGGTGGTTGATTCAAGAGGGGTTAAACTATTAAGTTTCACAGAAAATGGTGGTTGGTTAAATATGGGGCTAAAGTAGAAAGAAAAGAGAGTCCAAGATAAATTCTAGGTTTCTGGGTGACATGGCCATGGATTAGTAAGAAATATATACTATATTTAATTAATGCTTTAATTTATATTAGTGGTATTACATGAATTTAGTATATTTTCATGAGGAAACCAATATATTACTTTCTATTAAGTAGTTCATAAATAATCCAGAAATTTCAAGCACTATAGATACACTTTATAGATAAGGACATATTAAATGTGTAGTTTGGTTTTAATTATGGTTATTTATAGTATCTATGATTTTGCAGTACCCAAAACCAGAAGTTGTTATAATATACATGTTGTTATATGCTGATATACATAAAGTAATATACATAAGGTATACTTTGTGTACATAATAGATCTCAAGAATTAAAAACTTTTTTTTGAAAACTGACATCTATTTTATATAATGGCATTATATAAATGGGCTTTGTGAGTTAAAAAAAAAAAAAAGAAAAACCCAGCTTATGAGCTGTTTATTTGAATAGCTAATAAGTTTCACCCTCCAGTGAGAATTTTGTTAGTCTGAATTGAATACTTGAGGGTCAGGTATATGTCTACCTTTGATAGTTTCCTCAAAGGGGAAGAATATAAGCATTGGAGTTATAAATAAGGCTGCATCTTAATTCTACTAACTAGCTGTGTGACATTGTGCTAGACGTAATCACTCAAACCTGTGCGCTGTCCAATACCACAGCCACTAGTTGTATATGACTCTTGCACTTAAAATGTGGCTAATCCAGGCTGCAGTGTGCTTTAGTGAGTTTCTCAAGTTCTTTATGTCATGATTTGTGTTTTTTTGCTTGATTCAGTTTTATTACAAGGGTAGAGATTTCAAATCTCACTATTGCAATTTTAATTTTCTTGTCATCTTTCTTTGTCTCATCCCTCTTCTAGACCTTTTTTTTTTCTCTATACTGTTTTTTATTTGGGGCTTTCTGCTCCAATGTGGGCAACGTCACATTGTTTTATCCTCTAATAAGTCCGCTGGGTGTTCCATTTCCCTTATAAATTGCTCATGATTCTTTTTCCCACTTCCGTTTACTCAGACATGAATTATTGTGAGGTCTGTTTATATTTGACATTTGTCAACAACAGACTGGTGTAGATGCCTTTGCTGCATTTCTTTTTGGTCCACTCGTATACTGAATGAATACCCTTTTCATCTTTGTAGTTGGAGAGAACAAATTGATCTATACAGCTCTCAGTCTAGTTTCCTCTGTTATAATGGTAGTCTCTTCAGTAGTCTCAACTGTTTTGGTGCTAGAATAGGGTTTTGTGTAATTCCCAAACTCAGGGTACATTTAGAAGTGTGGACAGTCACTGAGATTCTTTTTGTCTTGCCTCTTATCACACAGAATGCAGTTGCTCATCAAACTTCACTCGCACAAATACTCCAAGAGTTGCTCTTCTGACAAAATGTAGCTAAAAAGGTAAGAATTAGGAAGGAACTGTGTGGAAAGGGAGATTAAACTGCATGGAGGTCTCTGTCCCATTTTCTCATCGAGACAGAACATTCGGTCCTTGAGATAGGGTACAATTGGGATAAGGTAATAGTTTGGACATTTTTTGTTTCATGAAGTAAGGCGTTGTTCTGGAAAATCTAGATTTTTTTTTTAGTAAGCTCTTTCAGATTCTGACAGTAGCTTCGTGATGGCTCTTAATTTTTTTTGACAGTCTGAGTTTTCATCATTTTCTGTGCCTTTCACAGATACAGTAATTTAGAAGAGGCTATATATTCTGGGGCGGCTTATCAGATAACATTTTGTATACGCTTGTTTAAAGTCTGATTTTGATTTGAAACAAAATAACAGTGACTTTGCTTTTATTAGTTCAGCATTATAAAGTCACTGAATATCTCAGTATGTTTCATTCTTCTCAGAAATGAGGAGTATTATTATGGCATAGTTAAAATGCAGAATGCCAAAGTGTGAGTCCTGATTTTCATGTAGGTCAGTGAGGGTTGGACTTTTCAGGAGGTGACATAATGTGTAATGTCCATAATAAGTGAAAAGTATTTATTGGATGTAGTTAAATGTTTCAGGGAATTCAAAATGGTTCAAGTACTAGTTTATTTGCTCTAAAAGCTATAATACTTTTACACAGTTTCTCTTGGGTTTTATAAGAAGATTTTCAGGGCTATGAAATATTTATTTTCTCTTGTTAATACTTCTTTTGGGCTTTCTTGATAAAATGTCAAATTCACAATCTCAGAATATTCCTCCAATATTATAATGGGTTTATATAGATTTAGTCTCTATAATATGTAGTTTGAGATTTTGTTTTCTACCATCGCTGCTTACTGTAAATGTTTGCTTGAATTACTTTGAGTTTTTTCACTTAATGTTATTTCTAATAGTGTTTCCTGATCTTCAGGTTCTTGTTAGTATTTTACTTGTTAACAGCTGAGGGTAGCCCACATCCACATGTCTTAGTCAATTTTTTTGTTGTTAGAATACCACAGACTGGTTAATTTATAAAAAATAGAAATGTATTTGGCTCATGGTTCAGGAGATTGAGAAGTCCAAGAGCATGACACTGGCATCTATCTGATGAAGACCTTCTTGCTGTGTCATCCCATGGAGAAAGGTGGAATGGCAAGAGAGTGAGTGAGAGAGAGCAAGAGGGAAGTGGGCAGAAATCATCCTTTTATCAGGAACCCACTCCTGTGACAGTGGCATTAATTCATGAGGGCTCTGCCCCCAGGACATAATCACCTCTTAAAGGTCTTACCCCTCACCACTGTTGCCACTGTTGCGTGGGGATTAAGTGTCCAACACATGAACTTTGAGGAAGACACATTCAAACCGTAACATCACGTATAGACTTGCTCTCTTACCTCCCCTGTCATTAGGTAGTTTTTCTTTTTTTTTTAATCTTTCTCATGTATTGTTCATGATTGCATAAAGTGTTTTACAATCATTTGCTTACGTATCTGTCTCTTTCAATAGAAGATGTACTCCTTGAGAACAAATTACTATATTTTATTTATGTTTGTGTCTCCAGTGTTTGAAGTACATTTGGTCCTTAATAAAATTATATGCCTGTTGAATGAATGTTGTCCATGGCAAGGTAACAAATTCCATGAGAGAAAATATAAACAAAATACCAGGAAGTGTTGAGAAATAAGATGCGAAAGCAGAGGGAATGATGTCTTAAAGTGAGAATACGTTATTTAATAAAGGCCCTTTATAAAAAATAATAAGATTAGGAATAATTTGTGTTTTCCGTATTTAGAACATACTCTTTTAAATGTATCTAAAATATTTTGCATGCCCCCACATGGAAGTTTTTCTTATTTAGGAAAAAAGGAAGAAAATAATAGAGAATATATGATGAGTGTTTTCGTATATTTTCTTTAATCTTTATGTCAGATTTGTAAGTTAGGTATTAATAATTTTTTTTTTTTTTTTTTTGAGACAGGGTCTCATTCTGTGGTCCAGGCTGGAGTGCAGTGGCACAATTATAGTTCACTATAGTCTCAAACTCCTATGCTGAAGTGATCCTCCTGTCCCAGCCTTCTGAGTAGCTGAAACTATGGGCATGAGTTGGGACTACAGGTGTAAGCAACTACGCTAGGCTAAATTTTAATTTTTGTAGAGATGGGGTCTTACTTGTTGCCCAGGCAGGTCTCAAACTCCTGCGTTTAAGCAATCCTTTTACCTTGGCCTCCCAAAGTGTTGGGATTACAGGTGTTAGCCACTGCACCCAAACGAATCTTGTTTTTACAGATATGGATACTTTCAAATGGAGCTCATGCTTAAGATTGGAAAGTTGGTAACGCAGAAGCTAAGTATCTTCTAGAAATCAGTAGTACATGGTAAACATTAATTGATTTTTTTTTTTAAGTGAAAGCAAGTTTATTAGAGGAGGAAAGAAACAAAGGATGGGCTACTCCATAGACAGAGCAGCCAATTTATTTTTAACTGGGCAAATGTTTTGTTTACTATTGTTTGAAAATTATAGAAATATTTAACTTATATAGGAGGCAGAGGTGGGAGGATTGATTGCTTGAGGCCAGGAGACTAGCCTGGGCAGCATAGTGAGACCCTGTCACTGCACACGCTTGCACACGCACACACATGCACACAGCTGGGCATGGTGGTTGGTGCCTGCCTTTAGTCAGAGGCTGAGGTGGGAGGATCACTTGAGCCCAGGAGTTCGAGGCTGCAGTTAGCTATGATTGTGTCCCTGCATTCCAGCCTGGGAGACAGAGACTCTGCCTCTTTAAAAAAAATTAACTTCTGGTTTGGGCTGACTCCACATATTTCTTGGATAGGAAAATCATATTGCTACTTTTATTTTCCCTAGTTGTGCAAATTCTGTCAGAAAAGTTTATTTTCACTGCTGTTGAATTTTTGCTAGAACTTTATTCCTGTCGGAACATGGTTGTAATGAAGTCTGCACTGGAGTTTTATTTTCAGATTGGGTATTAGGATTTGTCATTAAAAAAATCTCCTTCAAAGAGGAGTCTTTCCAAATATCTGTTTTTGAATTTAATATAGACCATAAGGAAGACTTCATTATATATTAGAAAGAACATTGGACTCAGTGTTAAGAGACAGGGGCTTTAGTTTCACCATTGTCCTTAGTTGTTGAAGTATATTTAGATAAGCTATTCAATTTCTCTGTGCCTTGATGTTCTTATTTATGAAATGAGGGAATTGATTGAATCTTTAAAGATTTTTTTTCTAGCTCATGCATATGAAATACAAGTAATTTTATGAAGTAGGGAACTGAAGAGTGTGCAGTAATTTAGTTCATACGTCTCAAATATTACAAAGATAAAATGGATTCTACTAAAGGAATTAGTCTTTTTTGTATATAAAAATTAGTTTAAAATCACTTTAGAAATGACTAAAATTTATTTACATCATAATATGATTATTTACATAATGAAATCTATACCAATTTAAAATGTGAAAATGAATGAAATGACTTTTATACATTATTGTTTCTCATTAGTTTAAAAGTATAGTTTATTGAGCATTTTACATGCCAGCCTGAAAGTAGTGGGTATATTTACAAAATTGTTTTCGGGTGTCATTTCTTGAGCCCAGTTATCAATGACACATCCTCACCTGTTACCTAAGACTTTAGGATAGATTCTGTGGAAAACAGTCCTTGACTGAGGCCTCAGACCCTTTGAAGGCTGTTACTACTCCTGTGGCACAATTTTCTTTGATTTAAGGCGATAATTTCCTTTTTAAAAAAATGTTATTTTATTTTTATTTTTTAACAAAACACACCTGTCATGGGAAGGACTATAATTTTCTAACCTTAATACTGAGAGCTACCACTGAAAGTGTTCTCTCCTGTTCTCCATATCTTAAGAACAACTTTTGGTACAAGTTATACAAGTAGTTTTTTTTAAAAAAAAGGAAATTAAGTAATCTGGAGATTACAAAGAACAATGCAGGTGTTGTGTTTCCTTTTGACTTTTTAAAATGATCAACCTATTACGTATATCTCTTGGCCTCCCCTTAGTGATATTGCTGTTACCATTAAAAAATATTAGCCACAATCATTTATTCAGCAAGTGTTTTCGGTATTATGTACCAAGCATTTTGCTAAGTATTGGAGATTATTAGTGAATGTTACAGAAGATTAATTTTGTCTATTGAAAAATTAAGATCTTAGACTCACATCTTAATATTTTTCTTAAAGTGTATTATTGTGTTTGGAGCCAGATTCCAGGAGTCTTAGATATACCTTTCCACCTATGGGAGGTTCTGGTACAGGCATTTAGGTCATTGGCATTTTTTAAGAATTCAGATAAGTTACTGGTTTATCTTTCCCCATTTTTGTTTTTTTTTTTCCTAAGATGTATTTAATATCATTAATTTATGGTTTTTTTTTTTTTGTTTGTTTTGTTTTGAGATGGAGTCTCGATCTGTTGCCCTGGCTGGAGTGCAGTGGCATGATCTCGGCTCACTGCAAGCTCCGCCTCCTGGGTTCACGCCGTTCTCCTGCCTCAATCTCCCGAGTAGCTGGGACTACAGGTGCCTGCCACCACGCCCGGCTAATTTTTTGTATTTTTAGTATAGACGGGGTTTCACCGTGTTAACCAGGATGGTCTTGATCTCCTGACCTTGTGATCCACCCGCCTCAGCCTCCCAAAGTGCTGGGATTACAGGCGGGAGCCACTGCACCTGGCCCTAATTTATGTATTTCTAACATACGGTCTGGGTTATCTGGTATAAGGAAAATGGATGCTGTGGTCAAGAATAGGTTGAGGCAGACATCCGGTCCAGCATGACTCAGGAAGTTTGGAGTGCAGGCGTACAACTCTGCTTATTATGTAACCATGCCATGTGAGGCGTATTAGGTGATCACCCATGTGCGTTTGTGCTTGGCTTGGAGCCACTGTTGTCTGTGAAAGGTATAATTACCCTGTTAACATGGTACATAAGGCTCGTGCCAAGGCTCGCTCATCCCTAGAGAGAGAGAGAGAGAGAGAAACCATGTTGATACTGTCTATGATTCCTCTAGTGTTTTTCCAACTACCTGCCACTCACCCGCCAACTCTCCTCAGACCTCAGTTAGAACCTGACATCTGGAAATAAGAGACAAATATTTTGAAGCTTTTTGATAAGGAATCAGGCTTTGGCATCTGGAAAGAATGCCTGACATTGTGTGAAGTTGAGATCTGGTACATTTGTATGTACAGTTGGCCCTCTGTATCCATATGTTCCACATGTGCGGATTCAACCAACTGCAGGTTGAAAATATTCAGAAAAAATTTAAAAAGATGATTATGTTTGTACTGAACATGTACAGACTATTTTTTCTTGTCATTATTTCCTAAAGAATACGGTATAACCACTATTTACATAGCATTTATGTTATATTAGGTATTATAAGTAATCTAGAATTATTTTAAAGTATGGGAGAGGATGTACATGGGTTATATGCAAATACCACACTATTTTATATGAGACTAAAGTATTTGTGGGTTTTGGTTTCCAAAGGAGGTCCTGGAACCAATTCCTCATGGATATCAAGGAACAACTGTGTTTATATTTAGCCATATATGCATATACATATTTACATATGGCTATATATGGTTATATCTGTATGTTTATAATGTTATACATGACTTTTTTCCAATTGGCAGTCAGGTGGCATCTGATACAGAGTTTGTATGTGTTTGGTATATATCTGTTAAATATAATAAATGAGAATTATTTTTCTATTTGTGATGTCATTAATAAATATGTTTTCGTGACTAGATTTTTTCCCTCTACATAAGAAGGTGGTAACACCCTGGGTAAGGTGAACATTGAGCCTCTGGCTCCTTTTGAGTGCTGTTGGTATTAATGTAAATTAATGGAATTTTCATAAAGTGCAATTTACTTATATCAACTAATTTATAGTGCATATTCTTTGATGCAGCAGTTCTTCTAGGGATTTATCCTTGGGAAATTCTCACATCAGTGCACAAAGAAATGTTCAAGAATGTCCCCTGAATCTATAATATGACATATTGTAAATGACCTAGATGTCTGTCAGCAGGGGATTAGTTAAATAAATGATATATCCTATCCCAATATTTACAAAGGGTTTTTTTGTTTTTGTTCATTTTGTTTTTGGTGCTGTGAATCTCTCTGGTTACTCCCAAAAGCACCACACTGTTTTAATTTAAAGGTTATTGGCTTACGCCTGTAATCCCAGCACTTTGGGAGGCCAAGGTGGGCGGATCACGAGGTCAGGAGATCGAGACCATCCTGGCTAACGTTGTGAAACCCCGTCTCTACTAAAGATACAAAAAAAATTAGCTGGGCGTGGTGGCAGTCGCCTGTAGTCCCAGCTACTCGGGAGGCTGAGGCAGGAGAATGGCGTGAACCCAGGAGGCAGAGCTTGCAGTGAGCCAAGATCACGCCACTGCACTCCAGGACCTGGGCAACAAGAGGGGTCTCCTGTCTCAAAAAAAAAAAAAAAAAATTAAAAAAGTTATAAGTGTACATAAGTCTTAATGGATGATATTACTGAATGTCAGTGTAACTGCTAGTTAGCTTTGTCAAATCTTAACATTTTCTTATTTTAGCTGAAGATTACCCTTCTTGAGGTAAATTCCTAAACTGAGTTGAACATTGTCATTCTCATTACATGGTTTTATATTTCCATAATGTGTATTTGTTGATAAAATTATATACAGTTTTTCATGTTTTTAAACATTATGTGTCATTCTGCAAGTTGTTTTCCCCTTTGTGTTATCTTTACAATTTGATGTTTGGGCTCTGGTTCAATTATGTAATTATCCACCTATTCAATGATTAAACCTCAAGTTATTTGTATATTCCCCTGTTGATAGATTTTTAGTTTTTTGTTGTGGTGGTGGGTGTTGTTGCAGAAACATTCTGTACATATGTTCTTGGGCGCATGTGTTTTTTTCCAAGGTAAAAATTTAGAACTGTAATTACTGGGTTGTAGGGTATGTTTATGGTTGACTCTAAATTTTTTTGTTTATAGCTCCTGAAGTGGTTATTATACCAGTTTATACTTCCACCTGTGTCTTAACAAGCCATGATACTGTTAGACTTTAAAACTCTTTTCCAGCCTAACGTCAATTTGTTTGTACTTCCCTGATTACTAATGAAGTGAAATATGTATTTTTAACATATTTATTGGCTGTTTGAGTTTCTTAATCTTTGATGCTTGTTCAATTTTTTTTGCTAGTTTTCTTTTGGGTCATTGCCTTTTTCTTATTTATTTGTAGAAGTTATTTGCACATTCTGGATGAATTCTGTGTTAGTTAATATGCATTACATGTTTCCTCCTGTGAGTACCTTATTTTTATATTTGTTTATGATGTTTTTATTTTTACACAAGTTTGAAATTTTAATATATTTAAAATTGTTAATATTTTCGTCTATGGTCTCTACTCTGAAGTAACAGTTTCCTGTATTTTCACTTCTGGTAGTTGTAAAGTTTTGTTTTTCACACCTAGGGATTTAATCTACTTGTTGATTTTTGTGTATGATGAGGTGGGGACTGAGTTTATATTTTTCCATATGGGTATCTAGTTGTCTCTGTGTGACTTATTGAAGAGTCTGTTTTTTTTGTCATGGATTTGTAATGTCATTTCTGCAATATAAATTTTTTCATATATTCATAGATTTGTTTATGATTTCACTTGGCTCTTGTGTATATTTCTGTTGGAATAATGTGCCATTTTGTTAAGTATAGCCTTTAGATACATCTTGACATTAGATGGTGTGGGCTTTACTACCTTGTTCTTCAAAATTTTTTGCCCTTAATTCTAAACTTTCATAAGCATTTTTTTTTTTTTAAATTCAGGTAAAGTTCATTTAACATAGAATTAATCATTTTAAAGTGAGCACTTAGTAGCATTTACAACGTTCACATGTTTGTGTAACCACCACCTCTATCTAGTTCAAAAACATTTTCGTTACTCCAAAAGGAAACTCTGTAACCATTAAGTGGTTACTCTCCACTCCCTTCTCCCTGCTTCCCCCCAGCCTCTGACAACCATCAATCTGCTTTTTCTATAGATTTACATGCTCTCCATATTTCACATAAATAGAATCATGCAATCTAAGACCTTTTTTGTCTGGGTTCTTTCACCTAGCATAATGTTTTTGAGGTTGATCACACTGTAACAGGTAACAGGTATTAGCACTTCATTTCTTTTTTATGGCTGAGTAATATGCCATTGTTTGTGTATATGTGATTTGTTTATACATTCATCTGCTGTTGGGCATTTGGGTTGTTTCTACCTTTTGGCTATTGTGAATAGTGTTGCTGTGAACATGTGTGTGCCTGTATTTGTTTTGAGTACCTGTTTTCAGTTATCTTGGTTATATACCTAGGAATGGAATTACTGGGTTGTATGATAATTTATGCGTAGCTTTTTGAGGAACCACCAGACATTTCTGTAGCAGCTGAAATGTTTTATGTTTCCACCAGCAATATAGAGGTTCTAATTTCTTTATATTCTCTCTAATATTTATTCATTAAAAAATTATATCCATCCTAGTGTGTGTGAAGTGATATCTAATGATGAATGAATGAATAATGATGAATAGGAATGAATAATAATGTTGAACACATTTTCAGGTGCTTGCAGACCATTTGCATTTTTGAAGGAATGTCTATCCAGGCTTTGTCCATCTTTTAAATTGGTGGTTATGTCCTTTGCACAGAAGTTTTTAATTTTGGTGAAGTCCAATTTATCTGTTTTCTTTTGTTGCTTGTGCTGTGGGTGTCATATCCAAGAATCAATTGCCAAATCCAGAGTCATGAAGATTTACCCTAGAGTTTTTCTTAAAATTTTTAAGAAGAGTTTATGGTTTTAACTCTTATTTAGGTTGTTGATTCATGTTTAGTTAATTTTTGTGTATGGAGTGAGATAGAGGTCCAAATTAACTATTTTGTTAGTGGATATCTGTTTGTCACAGCACCATTTGTTGAAGAGACAGATTTTCCCCTATTGAATAATATTGGCACCCTTACTGAAAATCAATTGGCTATAGATGTATGGGTGTGTTTCTGGACATTCAGTTCTATTCCATTTATCTATGTGTGTCCTTATGCCAATATACACAGTCTTGCTTAATGTAGCTTTGTAGCAAGTTTTGAAATTGAGAAGTGTTCCAGCTTTGTTAATCTTTTTCAAAATCGCTTTGGCTATTTGGAGGCCACTGACGGTTCCTTATGAATCTGAATATTGGCTTTTCAGTTTCTGCAAAAATGACTGTTGGAATTTTGATAGAGATTACATTGAATCTGTAGATTGTTTTGGTACTATTATCATTTTAATAAGAGTAAGTCCTCCAACCATGACCACAGGATATCTTTCCATTTTTGAGGTGTTCTTTAATTTTTCAGCAATGTTTGTGTCAGCGTACAAGTGTTTTTTACCTTCTTCATTAAATTTATTCCTAGGTATTTTGTTCTTTTGTATGGTATCAAAAATGCAATTGTTTTCTTAATTTTTTGTTTTGGGTTTTTAAATTTCTGGTGTATAGAAGCACAACTAATTTTTAGTGTTGATGTTATGCACTGCAATTTGCTAAATTCACTTATTAGCTCTAGTAGTCATTTTATGAATTCATCGGGATTTACTAGATATAGGATCATGGCCATCTGTGAAATGAATTAAATTTACTTCTTCCTTTCCAATTCGGATGTCTTTTCTTTCTTTTTCTTGCCTTGCTCTTGCTAGAACTTCCAGTACAGTTTCAAATAGTAGTGGTGAAAATGGGCATCCTCGTCTTACTGCTTATCTTAGGGGCAGAGCTTTCTGTCTTTCACCATCGAGTATGATATTAGCTGTGAGTTTTTCATAAATGCCCTTTATCATGTTGAGGAAATTCTCTTCTATTTTTAGTTTGAGCATATGTCCCTTCACTCTATTAATGTGATACAGTACATTCATTGATTGATTTTCTTATGCTGAACCATCCCTGAATTTCTGGGATAAAGTCTACTTGCCTGTGCCTGTAGTTCTTTTAATATGCTGTTGGATTCACTTTGCTAGTATTTTGAGGATTTTTGCATCACTATTTATAAGAGATATTAGTCTGTAGTTTTCTTGCGATGTCTTTGGCTAGCTTTGGTATCAAGATAATTTCTGGCCTCGTAGAATGAATTAGGAAATCCTTCCTCTTCTGTTGTTTTTAGAAAAGCTTGAGAAGGATTGCTGTTAATCCTTCTTTAAAGGTTTGGCAGAATTCACCAGTGAAGCTATTTGGTTCTGGGCTTTTCTTTTTTGGGTGGTTTTGGATTCCTGATTCAGTCTCCTTACCTGTCACAAATCTATTCAGATTGTCTTCTTGAGTTAGTTTTTTTAGTCTGTTTTCAGGAATTTGTAACTTCATGTAGATTATCTAATTTTTTGATGAATAATTGTTTATAATATTCTTTAAATTTTTTTTTTTTTTTTTTTTTTTTTAGCATTGGGGGTCTGTGTTGCCCAGGCTGGAGTGCAGTGGTTATTCACAGGTGTGATCATGGTGCACTGTGCACTGCAGCCTTGAACTCCTGGCCTTAGGCTGTCTTCCTGCCTCAGCCTCTTGAGTAGCTGGGACTACAGGTGCACACACCAGACAAACCGGGCCATAAAATTCTCTTTTAATCTTTTATATTTCTGTAAGGTCAGCCACAGTGTCACCACTTTTATTTGTGATTTTAGTTATTTGCATCTTATCTGTTTTTTTCTTTGTCATCTAACCAGAGGTTTGTCAATTTTGTTGATCTTGTTGAAGAACCAACTTTTGGTTTCCTTAGATTTTCTCTCTTGTTTTTCTATTCTCTGTTTTATCACCACTCTAATTTTTCATGTTTATGTCTGTTCTTCAGGTTATGGGCTTAGTTTGCACCTCTTTTTCTAATTCTTTTTTTTTTTTTTTTTTTTTGAGACGGAGTCTCGCTCTGCCACCCAGGCTGGAGTGCAGTGGCCGGATCTCAGCTCACTGCAAGCTCCGCCTCCCGGGTTCACGCCATTCTCCTGCCTCAGCCTCCAGAGTAGCTGGGACTACAGGCGCCCGCCACCTCGCCCGGCTAGTTTTTTGTATTTTTTAGTAGAGACGGGGTTTCACCGTGTCAGCCAGGATGGTCTCGATCTGCTGACCTCGTGATCCGCCCGCCTCGGCCTCCCAAAGTGCTGGGATTACAGGCTTGAGCCACCGCGCCCGGCCCTCTTTTTCTAATTCTTTAAGTTGTAAAGATTATTGATTTTAGATCTTTTAAACGTAGGTATTTACTACTATTAATTTTCCTCTGAGGATTGCTTTTGCTGCATCTCATAAGTTTTGGTATGTGTTTTTGTCTTCATTTATCTGTATTTTCTAATTTCCCATGTGATTTCTTTGACATATTGGTTGTTTAAGAGTGTGTTGTTTAATATTCACATATTTAAGATCTTTCATTTTCCTTCTATTATTAATATCTAACTTCATTTCATTGGGGTCAGGGAAGATATGTTGTGTGATTTAATCTCTTTAAATTTATTGAGACTTATTTTGTGGCTCAAAATGTGGTCTGTCCTGGAGAATGTTTCATGTGCACTTGAGAAGAATGTCTGTTCTTCTATTACTGGGTAGGTGCTCTGCATATGTCGGTTAGTCTTCTCTTTCCTTATTGATCTTTCTAGATGTTTTAGCCATTATTGAAAATGAGGGTATTGAAGTTTCTGTTATTGTGACTTTGTCTGTTTCTCCCTTCATTTCTGACAATGATTTCTTCCTATATTTTGGGAGTTCTGTTGTTTAATGTATATGTTTATAGTTTTTATATGTTCTTAAATTGACTTCCATAAGTATTTTAGAATCAGGTTATCAAGATACCATCCTTGTGCCTTCAGGTTTCACTTTAGTGCTTTCTGTTGGTGGAACCTCGTAGGAAACCATCTGACAAAAGAAAGATGTAATTTGCAGAGTTTAAGCCCTAGCATCATGAGCTTAGATGACTGAATTTGGAATTATATAGAAGAGTGGATTTGGGGTTGAAAATTTTGGTTTACTTACTGATGCTTTCTGGCTGTCTGAATTTTAGTGTATGAACTTTGATTAGGTCTTGATAAGCAGTCAGTGGAACAGTCTATGAGGGACCTCTTCCTTGTAGAATTGGAATTGAATAGCCAGCAGCTCACCTCAGACAAAATGGATGCCTGTTGGAATGGGCCATTTCTCAGTAGAGCCTTGCAGAGTTTTATGACTTGTGTAGTCTGAGGTTTTTGCCCCAGGTGGATGAGCAGGAGGGCATCTTTCCAGTAGTAACAGAGACAAGCTCTCTTAACCTGTGCTGGAGGATATACCAGTTCTTAACTCAGTCATGTGATAGACTTGCCAGGAGAAGAACCTATATAGGTGAGTTCCTTGCTAGGTTCCAGGTCTCTTCCTAGATTCCTGACAGTGCCTTCTGTCTGAATGTGTAATAGTAATTGTGGGCTGATTGACTGCCTTCCTGCATTCCACTCTATTCTTATCTATAACATATTCAGAGTAACTTGGAGTTTTAATCATGTAGGTAGGATCCTTCTCTATTTTTCAGGGACGTTGTGATGGATTAGAGTTTTCTATTCTGTATTGTTTGACTTGCCTTAGCAAGAATTGAGGGGGCAGGGTGATGCGTTAAAGGCATGTGCTTAAGTTTTATTCCCAGAATACTTTTCCATTTGTATTACAAATAATTACAGGAGAGGAATCCTGGATACAGAGAGTAGACAGCAATTGTAACACATGCAGAAAAGGTATTTATTGGAAGGATGTTAGGTTGCTTCAGAATTGACATAGAAGTCTGAAGAACTAGGCTTAGTAAATAGGCATTAAGTGAAACCAGATACATAGAACCACTGTCAGCGCTGCTGATTAATGAGCATTGGTTATGGCATTGCTACCTCTAGATACTGGATGTCTCTGCTTCCAGAGTGATTTCTTAAATTGAGTCCTTGTTTCTTTACAGGTATATAGTACCAGCCTTAGCATCTCATTGCTTACACATAGGTGATAGGCAATACCTTTGCTGCTAGATGTTAGGGAGATTAAGTATCTTAATTTTTTCTGGCTTCTGTAGGAAGAGGAGGGATTCTGCTACCATTATACTAATTAATTCCTGAATGTTTTGGCAGCTTAAGAAACATAAACTGAAAGGAATCCTGCATTTTATTACAGTGACTTGTAATAAAATAAGGGGATGAAGTTTTTATTTGTGCTGTGCTATTTAGAAATGTAGATATAAATAGACTTTCTAGACTCCATCCTTTCGGCACTTTCCGTTCAGGGGTTTAAAGTAGGGGTTGGTACTGTTCACCTGAGAGGGAGCTTGGAAACATGGGGACATTTTTTGGTTGTTAGAATGATGGGGATGAGGGCACTATTGCGTTTAATGAATGTGGGCCGGGTATGCTAAACATCCCATGGTGCCTTGGTGTTTCTGCACAATAAATAATTGAATTATCCTCCTCATAATGCCAGTAGTGCATTTAAGAAACACCAGGTTATATGGATCATTTTGATGAAGGACTAAAAGTTACTACTAGCTTCCTTTGCTTTACTGTCTGCACCCTCTTGCTGATGATGATTTCTCATTTCATTGCTTTGCTGTTTTCTTTCCTTTGTTCAAGGGACTTGATTCCTTTCAAGCTCCAAAAATTTTATTTTTAAAGTCTGGCTTTGGCTGGGCTCAGTGGCTTATCCCTATTATCTCAGCACTTTGGAGGGCCAAGGTAGGAGGATTGCTTGAGGCCAGAAATTGGAGACCAGCTTAGGCCACATAGCAAGACCCTGTCTCTAGAAAAAAATAAAAAAATTAGCCAGATGTGATGGCACACACCTATATTTCCAGGTACTCGGGAGGCTGAAGTGGGAGGATCGTTGAAGCAGGAGGCTGTAGGGAGCTATGATTGTGCCCCTGTACTCCCACCTTAGTTATAGAGTGAGACCCTATCTCTAAAAAGAAAATAAACAACTGTGAAAAGGTGCTGTGTAGCATGGGAGAAGATATTTGCAAATCATATGTCTGATAAGGTATTAATATCTAGAATATATAAAGAACTCCTACAACTCAATAACAACAAAAAACCTGATTTAAAATTGGGCAAAGGACTTGAAAAGACATTTTTCCAAAGAAGATGTACAAATGGCCAATAAACACATGAAAAGATGCTCAACACCACTAATCATTAGGGAAATATAAAGCAAAACCACAATAAGATACCCCTTCACATCTGTTAGGATGGCTGTTTTAAAAAAAACACAAAGTAACAGGTGTTGGAGTGGATATGGAAAAATTGGAAACCTTGTGCATTGCTGAGGGGAATGTAAAATGGTGTAGCTGCTGTAGAAAACAGTATATTGTATTCCTTTCAGCAGTCTTTTGTAGCCAGTAGTTGTGATTCTAATAAAAGTAGCAGTTGGTTTGGGACTGATAGTGATTGTTATGATTTCAATTGGGTAGTGCTGACAGTATGTGGTTCTTGGTATCTGTGAGGACAAATTGCATAAGCTATCTCATTTCTGTCTTACACGAGTGATGTGGATCATTCCGTATCAGTAGGTTCAGTAATGCAAATGAAGTACATTTAAAACAATGTAAAAGGTAGTAGTAAATGCAAAAGTATGGAGGTAAAGGTGTGCCATTAGTTTTTGGGTTTCAATGCTCGGAACTCAGGGTTGGCGGCTGTCTTAGTTTGCTTGAGCTTCCTTAACAAGGTACCATGGACTGGATGGTTTAAGCAACAGACATTATTTCCCACAGTTCTGGAGGCTGAGAAGTGATGAAGATGCTGGCTGATTCAGTTCCTGGAGAAAGCCCTCTTCCAGGCCTGTAGACTGCCACTTTCTCTGTGTATCCTCTCATGGTCTTTTCTCCATGTGTGCTTGTGAAGAAAGAGACAACAGCTCTCTTTCTCTTCCTTTCCTTATGGGGCCCCACCCTCACTACTTAATCTAATCCTGATTACCTCCCAAGGTGGGGGGGTGTCGTCTCCAAATACTGTTATTTTGGGAATTAGGGATTCAACATACGAATTTTGGGGGGACACAAATATTTAGTCTATAATGGAGACAGTCTGAGAGGTAATATCTTAGTAACAAACCAGATAAATCTAGGCTGACCACAGAAACAAGTTGTCAGTTTGGAGAAGCCAGACAGAAAGGAAAGATGGGAGCCGATAAGACAAATTAGAGACACATGAAGAGAGGGAAGGTTCAAAGCCTGAGAATGGGATGGCAGAGATTTGAAAAATTATCTGTAATAACAAAGAGTGATGGCTATAACAATTTTGTTTTGGGGTTCTTACTGCCTTAGATATATGTAGGTAGGGGAGACATGGTAAAAATGTTGTATCAGGCTGTTTCTTGCATTGCTATAAAGGAATACCTGAGATTGGGTAATTTATAAGAAAAGAGGTTTAATTGGCTCACAGTTCTGCAGGCTGTACAGGAAGTATGGTGCCAACATCTGCTTCTGGGGGAGGCCCCAGGAAGCTCATAATTGTGGCAGAAAGTGATGGGCCGGGGCAGTAGGCATCTAACACAGTAGAAGCAGGAGCGAGAGAGTGAGTGGGGAGATGTCACAAACCAGGTCTCATGAGAACTCACTATTTTAAGGACAGCACCAAGCCATGAGGGATCCATCCCATGACCCAAACACCTCCCAACAAGCCCCATCTCCCCAACATTGGGGATTACAATTCAACATGAGATTTAGTGGGGTCATATATTCAAACTGTATTGGATGCCTGTAGTACTAATAACAGCTTTGGGCCAAGGGCTATGCAAACACTGAATGGGTGATGTTTTACTCCACAAGAAAAGAATGAATAGTGTACCAAAACCTTTTTAAAAATAATGTTTACAATAAATTATTTTAATGTCTTCACAGATAACCCATAATGACTTTTTGCTTTGTACTGGTGGTGATTTCTGATAATCAGCATCCTGATGTATCAGTGCTGTTTCTGACCTCTTTTTGATGGTAACTTTTGATGAAAATATGCAGATTTTTGGTAAAGGATCTTTACGGTGATCAGAAATCCACTTCAACTTTTATCCTTTATACTTCAAAATGTCACTGAGAATGACTACTTAAAATACCAAATCACTATCTAAGATACCCCCCCCCAAAATCTCATAAAATATTGAAGCTAAAAGAAAGAACGAGTTACTGTGTACATGATAGTTTCTTCTTTTTTCTTTGGGTTTTATACCTTTTTCAATTTCTGATTTGTTACAGCAGCGGTCCCCAATCTTTTGGGACCAGGGACCGGTTTCATAGAAGATAATTTTTCCATGGACAGTGGGTGGAGTGGGGGGTGATGGCTTCAGGGTGAAACTGTGTCACCTCAGATCACCACAAGGAGTGTGCAACCTAGATCCCTCACATGAGCAGTTCACAATAGGGTTTGCGCTCCTATGGGATTCTAATGCCATCGCTGATCTGACAGTAAGGGGAGCGCAGGTGGTAATGCTTGCTTGCACAGCTCACCTCCTGCTTGCCAGCCCAGTTCCTAACAGGCCCTGGACTGGTACTGATCTCTGTGGCCTGGGAGTTGGAGATCCCTGCATTACAGGAAGGCCAGGCCTTATTTTGTTTAGAAACTGTATACTGGGATAGTGATTTTTAGTATTTTTTCATTATATATTTTAAAACTACAACAAAGTAAAGGTCTTATAAAGTTTGTGCCTTTTTTCTTTTTTTTGTCTAATTGCTCTGCTAGACCTGTAATAGATTTTTGAGTAGAAGTGGTGAGAGTGGGCATCCTTCCATTGTTCTTGATCTTAATGGGGAAGCATTCAGTCTTTCACCCTTAAGTATGATGTCTGCTATAGGTTTTTAATAGGTGCCCTGTATCGGATTAGGAAATACCCTTGCATTCCTAGTTCGCTGAGAATTTTCATCAGGAATGGATATTGAATTTGCTCACTAGTATTTCTGCATCTCTTGATGATCATGCGGTCATTCTTTTTTAGTCTTTTAACGTAGCAAGTTGTTACATTGGTTGAGGTTTGAATGTTAGACACCCTTTGGTAATTATTCTGTAATCCTAAAAGTAGTTTTCTGTGTTTATGAGGGATATTTGTTTGTTTATTTATTTATTGTATTTGTCTGATTCTGGTATCAGAGTAATGTTGGCCCCAGGAAATGAATTTGGTTTTCCTTTTTCAGTGTCCTGAAAGAGTTTCCATAGAACTGGTATTGATTTCTACCTTAATGCTTGGTAGAATTCATCAGTGAAATAATCTGAACTGGAGTTTTCTTTGTGGAGAGGTTTTAACTATACATTCAGTTTCTTTAATAGATACAGGCTGTTAAGGCAATCTTGTTCTTGAGTTCTCTTGAGTAGTTGTTTTTTTTTTTAACAAGGAATGTAAATTATTGAATTTTTGATATAAAGTTGCTAATAATAGTTTCTTACTATCATTTGAGTATTTGTAGGATTGTAATTATATCAGTTCTCTCATTGCTGATATTGGTAATTTGTGGTTTCTCTTTTTTCCCTTCTCTTATCACTATTAGAAATTTATCAATTTTATTGATCTCAAAGAACTAGCTTTTGGATGTATTGGTTTTTCTCTTTTCTTCTGTTTTGAATTTTATTTCTTGTTTTGCTTTTATCTTTATTATTTTCTTTCTTCTTCTAACTTTGGGTTTAATTTTCTCTTTTTCCATTTTCTTAAGGCAGAACCTGAGGTTCTTGATATAAGATCTTTTTTCCACCTAATGTAGATTGGTTAACGCTATAATTCTCTCTTTAACTTTTCTTTTTTTCTTCATATTGGCTATTAGTGCTATGAATTTCAGTCTAAGAAGTACTTTAGCTTTATCTACAGCTTGATGTTTCCATTTTCTTTCAATTCAAGGCACTTTCAAATTTCACTTTTTAAAAAATGGCTTTATTGAGATATTATGCACATACCACACCATCCACCCATTTAAAGTATACAATTCAATGGTATATTCAGAGTTTAGTATATTTAGTATATTCACAGTTATCTGCAGTTATCACCAGTCATCTAGTTTTACTTTTGATTTCTTCTTGGACCTGTGATTATTGAGAAGTGTTTTACTGAGTTTTTAAATATTTGGAGACTATCCAGATACCTTTATGTTACCTGATTTCTACTCTAATCCCATTGTAGCAAAATGCATACTTTCTATGGTTTGAATACTTTTAATTTCATTGAAACTTGTTTTATGGCCTAGAAATTGGTCTGTATTGGTACATGTTCCATTTGCATTTAAACAGAATGTATATTTTGTTACTGTTGAGTAGAGTGTTCTGTAAATGTCAATTAGGTCAAGTTGGTTGATAGTGTTGTTCAAGTCTTTTATGTCCTTATTGATTTTCCTTCTATTTTGATCAGTTATTGAGTGAAGGATGTTGAAATTACCTACAACATTGTGAATTTGTTTACTTCTTTCATTTCTATCAGTTTTTGCTTCAGGTATTTTGAAATTTTGTTATTAGGTATGTAATGTTTATCATTGTTATAGTCTCTTGACATATTGACCTCATTAATATAAAGTGACCCTTTTTATACCTGCTCTAAAAGCTACTGTCTGATTTAATATAGTTGTTCTCCCTTAAACTTTGTTGAGTTACTTTACACACTGTAAAATTTACCCATGTTAAGTGTACAGTTAGGTGGGAGCTATGCCTCCTATATATAGGCCGATGATTTCCAAATCTGTGTTTTCAGGCTTTGACATCTGAACCTATGAGCTTTGTTGACTTTTTAAACTTAACAGGTCTAAAATCATACAAATTCATCTCTTTCTCACTCCTTCCGTTTATTCCAAATCACCCTTTCTTTTCTTTATTTTTGGTTCAGTTAATGTCACCCCTTTCTATCCAGTCAGTATTGTGAAAAATCTATTATTGTTAATTCCTTTTCCTTCTCATGTTGAATCACTTGCCTAAATTTCTAGCTTTCTAAGCTCTCTTATGTTGGTCCTTCTTCTCCGTATCTACTTTAAATGCATTTTATTAGGTTCTTGTCATTTTTTGCCTGGGAGGACTGCTGTGACCTCCTGACTCCTTTTCCTACTTCCAGCCTTATATCCTCTCCCTTTCTACTCCCACCTTGCCCCAAGTCAATCCTGAGGAGGCATTCTTTCCAAGATTTAAGTACAGTCATGCCATTTTCAACTTGAAGTTCTTTAGTGCCTTGCATTTTCCCCCAGGCTGCATTGTTGGCTCAATTAATGATTGAGCTTTTGTCTTCTCTAGCTTCCTTGCTATGCTGTCTATCCTACTTTACTGCACTCTCCCCTACACTGCACACTATGCATTAGTGGCCATACCAAGTTAATTGCTAACTAGTATATTGTGTTACTACTTCTGTGTCTTTGTATACTCTGCTTTCTTCATCTAGAATGCCCTTATTACTTGATCTGCGTGGCAAACTCTTACTCTTCTAGTTTTTATTTGAAGATCATGTATTTCTTTCTCTATTTCCCTATGTAAATCTGCTTTCAAGTCATATACTTGTATGGTTAACAAGTGACTATTCTTTTCTATGTATATCTTACCTCTTCTGTAGCTGTCCGTGGTATTTACTTTCTCTTTCACACATTTTGTACTCACTTTGTTTACGTATTCATTAGATTGTGAACTCTTGTGGGCAAATCATGTGTCTTATTTTTCTTTGTATCCCTTGCCTTTCACATTTGGTAAATTTTATTATTGAGTTAAGTTGAAATTACTTGAATGACAGATAACCTTTGATTTAATCGGAAATTACCATAAACGCAAACTGCAATCCTTTGAAAACCCTAGTTAGAGTAATCTATAACTGCTTTCTACAGAAACAAAATCTTTTAATAACCAAATAGGTGACCTATACCTAACTAAAGATAGAGACAGTAAGTTTGTGTTGATGGTCCATGGCTGCATTATTAAAATGGGAGTGTAAAGCACTTAGTGTTTTGTGGGGGCCACATGACCAAAGTAATTGGATTTGGTATAAAAGCTTGAGGTTCTGTGGATTTCTCAGTGCTTAGCCTTAAATCTTTTTTAGCCTCTTTCATGTGGCCAACCAATTACTCATATTGAGAAACAGTTGGGCTTCTTCATTAACATGTTGTTTTAGGAATGGGATTACTGTTAAGCAGTGGTGATCCCAAATGTGATACAGTTTGTCCTGTTTGGCTTTTAACTACAGTCAGGACACTGGAAAGTATATGATTCTTAAGATGATAACCTTCAGAAACTTTTGATCATGTGTATGACAGTATTATTCTGTGCAAGTAGAATACGTTTATTTGCTGTTGAAAATCATCTTAGACCAGATTTGTAAACATCTCCCTTATAATAACACCATTTTAATTAACCTCTTGCTTATTTTCAAGTTTAAGGAGATCTTTTTATTACCTCGAAAGCATGGCATTTCTTTTCGGAAGGTCTTAAATTCCTTCAGGCACTTGCCACTAAAGCAGTGTAGAATGCTGTTGTTTCATTATTTTCTGTACCAGTTGCTGACTATCCTATAGTCATTTCCCAAAATCATTCTTGGCCTATATTGTGCACAAGTAACTATTTACGTAACTGCTTCAACTATTTTTTTTTTTGTGTGTGTGTGTCTTCCTGGATTATCTGAAATTTCTTTAGAATATTATTAAAATATAGGATGTTGGAGAAAGCTATTTAATATCTAACTTTGTCATAAAAAAGCTTTTAGTATTGGCCATTGTTACTTATCTTTTAAAAGGTAGCATTACATTGTTGATTCATTCAGCATTTTTTTTTTTTTTTTTTTTAGTCATTAAATGGAGCAATGGGGAGTTATTCTTGGAATTTGGCGATAAGAGTCAATGTAAATTCACTTATGATTGTTAACAATAGTTATCTGCCAAAGTCTTTAAAGGGCTGTCATATTCTTAGTCCTAAATCAGAAGAAGATGGTCTAGAAATCTTAACAAAGTAGTAATGGATGTGAATGAAAGCTGATGTAAACGGTGGTGTTATCATAGAAGAAATAATGTATCAATGGAAGTTTGAATGTGTGGAGTCTAGAGATGGGACCCAATAGATAGGAAGGGTAGGAAATTACGTTTACTGAGTACCTGTTGTCTTCTCACAGTTTCCTTCCCTTGCTGCACTCTTATTTATTTGTTGATTCTTTTGAGTTTTCTATGTAGAGCTCATATTGCCTGTGACAAAAGACAGTGGGTTTTTTTTTTTTTTTTTTTGAGACAGAGTCTTGCCCTGTTGCCCAAGCTGGAGTGCAGTGGCGCGATCTCGGCTCACTGCACGCTCTGCCTCCCGGGTTCACGCCATTCTCCTGCCTCAGCCTCTTGAGTAGCTGGAACTACAGGCACCTGCCACCATGCCCAGCTAATTTTGTATGGGCCTTCATTTTCTTTTGTGTTGCTGGCTAGGACTTCTAGTACAATCACATAGAAACCGTGATAGTGAGCATCCTTACTTGTTTCCCTCACTTTGAGATAGAATTAGTTCTGTAGTTTGATTATCAAGAATGTGATTTGCTGTAGTTTTTGGAAATACCTTTTATTAGGTTGAAGAAGTTCTTTTTTTCTCCGTTCAGTTTCTTCCTCTGTTTCTACTGAATGAGTGTAAGAGCAGAAGTGACTAAAAGGATGGAACCCTGTACTTTTGAGAGTACATTGGAGATGATAAAGCCAATGATTAGAGGCCTGTTGGTAAAGCAGGTTTGAGGAAGAGGGAGCTTCAGAGGAAGGATCAATTTTTAACGGTGGTGGATAGAAGAGTCGTGTAAAGTGTACGAAGTGGAAACAGCAAGTGTAGTACTGTTTGAAAAAGTGAAGTGAAGGAAGGGGAACACCAATGAAGGTTGAAGTGGAGGCAGTTTTGAGGGGAGTTTTTATTTGTTTTTAAAGGATAGGTGAGACTTCATATTTGTAAGTGAAGGTTAAAGCTCCAGTAGAGAGGGAAAGAGTGAATATAAAGGAAAATTTCTGCCAACCAAAACTCCGGTGTAATGTTATGTATCCGTATGTAAATTAGAATCATCCAGAATGCTTCCAAACATGATTCAAGAGCCTAGGCGGCTTAAGCAAGATAGAAGTTAATTTCTGTTCACACATATGAATTCTGCAGGACAGTTTCAATAAGAGAGGCTGAGAAATAGAGTTTTTATTTAGCAGGATCATGGGCCTAGCCAAAACTTGAGGGCTCTAGGATTAAGGAAGAAGAAAGAAGAGATTTGGGGAGACAGTTTTCAGTATCTGCACAGTAAGTGTGAGAAAACTCTTAAATAAAATTTATCTCTCTCAGTGTTTGCATAGTGTTTCAGAAGCCAAAATGCATTTGTTTATATCTAGACTCTTTACTTACTAGCTCCTTGACCCTGAACAAATTATTTTTCTCTTTATGCCTTAGTATTTTCATAATAAGGTGGAGAATAGTGGTGTTTGATAGAGAGTGCCTCATACATTGATATGAGAATTAAATAAGGTAATATATGTAATTGATGAAACCATTGCCTTGTACATCTAAGCCACAATTACTAGTTTTGTTGTCATTTGCCCTTGCTGTTCAAGGCAAAAATACAAAATACAAAAAACAAAACAAAATAAGATAACAAAAACAAAAAATACCTTGTATTACTTACGGGATATCCAAAAGTTAATTAAATATTACACATTGAGACACAATTGAAAAGAGTAATTTCAAATCTCCTGAGAACTTGTAGATATAAAACTAGATTTTATTGGAAACCTTGGAAGGCACTCAGCCAAACTGCAAAGTCCGAGGGCACAGTTCTTCACATGACCACTGTCACTTCTGGCACCACTTACAAATTCAGAGGGCTCCCCAGACCACCCTCTGGCTTGATAATTTGCTAGGACTCACAAAGGGATTACAGATTACAGGAATCCAGATTAAAATCAGCCAAGGGAAGAAACACTTAGGGTGAAGTCCAGGAAAGTTCCACATGTTGATCTGCCAGTGTCCTCTTCCCATGGAGTCAGGACAAGTTCTTCCAGGACCAGTGTGTGACAGTATGCATGATTGCCAACCTGGTAATCTCATTCAAGCTTCAGTGTATAGAGTTTTTATGGGGCTTCATTATGTAGGCATCATTGATTGATTACTCAATTGCCTGTGTGGTTGAACTCAGTCTCCCAGTGGACTGATACTGTGTAACCCAGAGCCTTGTCCTAAGCCATATTGTTGGTATTTATGACATGGCCAGCTTCTGCTTTAAAACTGTTAGTTGTGACCAACCCTACCTAAAGATCTGGTATGGCCAGCACCCATCATAAACAAGCACACTTCTATCAGCTGTGACACATTACCTCTCACAAGCTGAAGTCAATGGTGAGACTTCTGTTTGGGCAAAGCCAAATTCTTTGCTACACAGGAGGATACAAGACACTGATGAAAAGGAATGATCTTTACAAATGAAAGTCTAACATAATGATCTGTTGAAAATACCAAAGTTAAAAAAAATCTTAAAAATATGTATATAAGAGAAAGATCATCCAAGTGAAAATAAAACCCCCAGCTGGAGTAATTTAAAAATCTAGAAATTTGGCTGCTAAAGCGAAATTTGAGGAACCATTTGCATGGAGATCAAAATTGAAAATAAAATTTTGAGTCATATAGAGAAGAAAACTAGCAAGAAAGTTCATAGTGCTACTAAATAATTATTGTGAAAACTCAAGGAAAAAAGGAAATAAAGTACATTATTTGCTTTGGCAGTTGTAAAGATTGCTGCATTCACGTGTAATTTGGAACAGAGAGGTGAGAAGGATTGAAATTATTAATGACTTACATGTGTATGTAACATTACTTTTTACTTGATTCCAAGGTAAGTAGAAGGAAGTACTTAGCAAAAAGGGGTTATAGTGCTTTTAAAGTGGTATAGTCAAAATAGTGTATGTTTTCCTCTGTGTTGATGAAGGTACTAATCATAGAGGTTTTTTTTTTTTTTTTTTTTTTTTTTTTAGTGATTGTTCCAGGTTGTAGGGTGAGACATGGGCAGAGCTGGAACTAAAATCTTTGTCTCCTGACTTTTGGATTAAGTATACTTTTTTTTCTAACTGCAAAATGATTCCTCTTGGAACCCAGTTAATAGGAGGTCTGATTGAATTTCCTGGAACTCTGGAGTTTCTCTTAGGACCAGTCTGGTTAGTCCTTTCTTGCCCTCTAGTTGATATTGGTTCTTCTGAAATAGTTTACTCACTAAACTCTTAAGCAAATGGTGCTTTTTGAGGGACAAATAAAACAAATCTATAGATTATTTAGATTTTCAAAATGTGTTTGAATAAAGCTCTTCACAATATTGCAACAGTGTAGGTTCTGATGAGCAAAGTTTGACTGCCTTAATAATAACAAGTGGGATAAGATGACTGGAGCTTTCCTTTAGAGCAAACATTTACAGGGCTCAATTTCTTATTTTTAAAAATAATTATAAAAATTATGTCATTTGTAAATTATTTACATATACATGTTACTATCAAATGTACTTTTCACCTGTGGAGGAACAACTGATGCTAACACGAAGTTAACAGCAATAGTAAGTGAAAATGGAAAACTGTTACATGGCAGTGTTTTTAAGGGGTCTCATCATAGCCCATGTCATTAATTTTAATATGGATTTTGATATTTAATACTCATTTTTATTGCCTACCCTGTAGTCAGAGCTGCTGTTTACAACTTTTTTTTTTTTTTTTTTTTTGAGACGGAGTTTCGCTTTTGTTGGCTCAGGCTGGAGTGCCATGGCGCGATCTCAGCTTAGTGACACCTCTGCCTCCCAGGTCCAAGCAATTCTCCTGGTCCAGCCTCCTGAGTAGCTGGGATTACAGGCGCTACCAGCATGCCCAGCTAATTTTTGTATTTTTAATAGAGACGGGGTTTCACCATGTTGGCCAGGCTGGTCTCGAACTCCTGACCTCAGGTGATCCACCCGCCTTGGCCTCCCAAATTGCTGGGATTACAGGTGTGAGCCACCACACCCGGTCTTACAACTCTTTTGACTGTTTGTAGCCTCATGATGGTCTGTAGACTTTCTATATCATATTCATTTCAGATGGGGTCTTAGAATCTGTATTTGCATTTTAATATTTTTAAACACCTATTATATGCCAGGTATTGTGCTGGATAGGCATTGAGGGATACATTGGAACAAAAATCAGATAGAGTCTCTGAACTTAATGGAGTTAATAGTCATCAGGAGAGACAGGCATTACTCAAAGAATCACATGTGGTTAAGTACTATGAAGGAAAGATACATGGTGCCATCAGAATGTATATTAGGGAGATTTGTCTAATATAGGAGATACCTGAAGAAGTTATGATTGATCAGTGACTTGAAGGTAAAGAAGGAATTGTAAGAGTGTTTTAAGCGAGGAAACCTCATGCATACGGGACTATTGATGGGAAAGAAAATGGTGCGTAAAAGAACTGAAAAGAGGTGGCTGGGTGTGGTGGCTTATGCCTGTAATCCCAGCACTTTGGGAGCCTGAGGCAGGCGGATTACCTGAGGTCAGGAGTTCGCGACCAGCCTGAGCAACATAGTGAAACCCCGTCTCTACTAAAATACAAAAAAATAGCCGGGCGTGGCGGCATGTGCCTGTAGCCCCAGCTTCTTGGGAGGCTGAAGCAGGAGAATCTGTTGAACCTGGGAGGCGGGGGTTGCAGTGAGCTGAGATTGTGCCACTGCACTCCAACCTGGGTGACAGAGGGAGACTCCATTTCCAAAAAAAGAACGAAAGAAGGTGTGTGGCTGTAGAACAGAGAGGTAGAGGAGTGTGTATGAGATGAAGCTTAAGAGATAGATAGAAGGTACATTTTACAGAATTCCTTAATAGGCCATAATATAATAGAATTCCTTAGGATAAGGGAAGCCATGAAGTGTTTTAAATGAGAGAGAGTCATAGTCCGAATAATTTCAGAAAGCACATTGGGTCTATAGTATGGATGGTGAATAGCTTGTGGGTGGGTGGGGCTGTGGTTGGAGAGTGAATGTGTGAAGACTATTGGAAGCGTATTACAATAGTTTAGGTGAGGCATGACGGTAGCCTCCTTATTGTGGTTCCATTGCATGCTAAAAAGAGTATGCAGAGAAGAAGGACTATGACTAAGTAAGTTCAAGAAGTGTTGTGTTAGGCAACTCTATTGCAGAACTTCTCAGGGCTTTTAAAATGCCCATGTGCGTGGTGAAACTCTGTGAGGGGATATGGGATGTTTTGTGGCATGTATGTCTTGCCCCACACAGGGTGGGCTCTAGAAAGTGGTGTATAATACCTGTTCATGGAAGTTCACTGGTAGGTGAAGATGCTTTCCGAGTGATAACATATGAGCTATTGCAAACATGGTTGGGGGCTTCCACATGCCATGTAGCAATAACTTGGGGATAACATGGTACTTGGAGATAGAAATGGAAAGCTTGTTTTCCTGGGGAAATCTCCCCATTTGTCATCGGGACAGAAAATTCCCCTTGAAAGAGCCAGTCTTCCCCATTTGATGTTGCTCTTCCTTGGGGCCCTTTTCCAGGTCCTCTGTTTTTCTGAATCTATGTGCATGCTTGCACAGTGAGTGGGTGAGTTGGGAAATTCTCAGCTGGGAATGTCAGAGTACCCACTGATAGTTACTCCGTAGAATCTGAAATCTGGGGACAATTGAGGGCCGTGGCGGTAACTCATGATAGCAGGCACTTTCCCTCTTTCTCTTCTGTCCTGAACCATGTTGGCCATTTGACTTATTGGCCATTTGGCTTATTGTCTCTTGATTGCAAGATGGCTCTCTTAGCTTTAGGCTTCACAAATATGTTTGAAGACAGGAATAGGAGGTTGGGTAGGTTTAGACTTAGCAGCTAAAGGCCCTTTTCTCAACTGGTTCTGTCCATTTGTTAATATATAAAGGAAAATTCCTGGTAGTTCCCTTTTTTCTCGTTGGTTGAAATAGGGTTTTATGGCTACCCTTAGCTGCAAGGGCAGCTGGGAAAGACTTGATTAACGTAGACGGATTATGTTCTGTTCTCTAGGGGTAGTGAGTAGCACAGTGTTTTTCTGTTGGCAAAATGTGGGGCTGGGATTGGAAGGCCCTTGGGTGTTTCTGCCTTGGATATCTTATTTAAGACTTCATTCAGCACGATGATGCCCCTGTCTGCCTGAGTCGCCTGAACAGATCAGCCCTCATGTCATTTTCTCATGGATTCATTCAGGGGCCAGCCTAAGTTCCCTACCCTATTCCTCCTACATCCATCCAGTCTGTCTGTAGGCCCCATGGATTCTTCCTCACTGATGATTGACCTTTTCTGTTGCTGACTGTTTAGCCTGCTTCACCTCCCTCTCCTTTTTCTCTCTCATTTCTTTTATCAGCACCTTCTCAGTGCTAATAACCCATTTTTTCCTCTAGTGTTTAACATTTTATTGCTAATACTAGATAATATTAGATTGTGAATTTTTCTTTTGGCATACAGGTTTATGATTTAACACGTGCTATTCATGTAACTACCATCATAATTATGTATGTAACAATTCTATCATTAAAAAAAAAAAACTCCCTTGTGTTATCTCTTTATAGTTAGCCCATCCCTCATTCATAACTCCTGGCTACCCCTAATCTATTCACCATCCCTCTTTTTTGAGAATGTCATATAAATGGAATTATATAGTATACAACCTTTTGAAATTGGCTTATTTCACTCAGATAAGAATGCCTTTGAGATCCATTCAAGGAGTGTGTATAAACAATTCACTCCTTTTTATTGCTGAGTAGTAGTCCATAGTGTGGACATACCACAGTATTGTTTAACCATTTACTGTTGGAGGATATCTGGATTGTTTTCAGTTTTTGCCTATTATGGATTAAGCCGCTATAAACATTTGTGTATAGTCCTTTGTCCTCCATTTTTTTCATTATGGCAAAATACAATTAACATAAAATTTACCATCTTAACCATTTTAACGTATACAGTTCAGTAGCATTACTATACAACCATCACCATCATCCATTTCCAGAACTCTTTTCATCTTGCAAACCTGAAACTGTACCCATTAAACAATAACTTCTCATTGTCCTATCTCTAGTCCCTGGCTACCACCATTCTACTTTTTGTCTCTAGGGTTTTGCCTTCTTTAAATACCTTCTACAAGTAGAATCATACAGTATTTGTCTTTTCGTGACCAGCTTGTATAAAGCTTTTCTTTCTTTTTTTTTTTTTTTTTTTTTTTAATGATCACAAGTCTTTATTTCTTTGAGATAAATGCCAAGAAGTGCATTTGCAGGATTCTATGTTAGTTACATCTTTAGTTTTTTTAAAAAAACCACAAACTTTTCCAAAGTGGAAAATTTTACACCATTTTACATTCTTACTAGCAATGTTATAAGTTCAGCCATCTGCAAAGTTTGAATTAAATTTCTGGAGAAATGACCCTATTGACTGTTAGGTTAGGTGTTTACCCTTAGAGTAGTCTTCATTGGTTGGTTGATTTGGAAAAGAATGGTTTACAGTAAGTACTACTCTTGTATTCATTCCTGTGGATTGGGGTAGATATAGAGGGAATATTGAACTCTCTTTCACAAAAGTGGGGCTGGGTAGGAAACCGTGTAGGTGTCCATTGCAGTAGTGGTTTTCAAACCTGTGTGCACACCAGAATCATCTGAGGAGCTCTTCATTATGTAGATTCATGGGTTTCATATAGACCTACTAAATTGGAATCTGGTTTTAACAAAGGTTCAAGAGAGTTTTAAGTAGTCATGCCCACATCTGTTGGGAATGTTACATTATAATATCCATGCACTTTTGAAAGTTTAAAGGTTTTAGAAGCATATGCTGTACTATATAAATGAAAAACTTCCTGTTCTCTTATCTTTTCCTCTTTTTCTTTGGCCTTATGTTTATATTTTTGTCTCTTCTCTGATACTTATTCTATTTTTATTTTCTCTCCTCCATTTAGTTTTCACTGGTGTCTATTTTTTGCAAGTGTCTATGGATAAGTTACTGTTATCTCTGTTCTTAGTATGGAAATTGTATAAAGAGATTATAAAGAGAGTTTGATCTTAGGCATTCAGGGTTCCTCTTCTTTCTCATACCACATCTGAATCTCTCTCACTGATAATTCTTTCCTTTTAATAGCAAAAGTAGAAAACAAGTTCCTGGGTTTAATGGAGAAACCTTTATGTTTTATATTTAAAGGTTGACATTCTTAAGTAGGCTCACTCTTATGTTTTATTTCCTCCTTTTCTCACAGGGAAGAAGAAGAACGTCTGAGAAATAAAATTCGAGCTGATCATGAGAAGGCCTTGGAAGAAGCAAAAGAAAAATTAAGAAAGTCAAGAGAGGAAATTCGAGCAGAAATTCAGACAGAGAAAAATAAGGTAGTCCAAGAAATGAAGATAAAAGAGAACAAGCCACTGCCACCAGTCCCTATTCCCAACCTTGTAGGAATAAGTGGTGGAGACCCAGAAGATAATGACATAAGAGAGAAAAGGGAAAAAATTAAAGAGGTAATAAGCTGAGTTTTGTGATATGGAGTGTTTATGGATTTGTATTTGGATATAAACAAATGTATATAATCTATGGTATCCTGTTTTTGATCTTTTTGTTCTTGGGTCATAGTTGTAGTATAGTTTCCAGGTTGGTAATAAGGACTAGAACTCTTTCTTGTTTTTTTTTTTTTTTTTTTTTTTTTTAATGTTGATTATAATGTAATTATTGGGCACTTAAAATATTTTTGATACGATGTTTAGATGGTTAGTGCCACTCATTCTTGTTCAGAGATCTTTTGAAATTCAGCATTTTATTAATAATATATCTGTATATAACTTACCATTGTCTAAGCAGTTTCTTAAATGTTCAGTTACAAAGGGACTCTGCTAGATAATATGTAGACCCCCTCATAAACGTGCTTCTAAAGAGCTAGCATTGTATCTCCAGTTTTTTAAGGAACATGTCATGATACCCCTCAACTATACTGTAGATTAAAAACACATTCCTTCCAAAAATTCTCCATGGATTGAAAAATGGGAAAGAATTGATTTCAAAATTCTTTAAATTTATTTAGCCTCAGAAGTCTTTCAATTTGTTATTCTGTAATTACTTAAAAGTAAAGAGGATACCAGATGGGAAACATCTAGCGAATATTTGAGTTAAACTTTGTTAATTAGAACTCCTAAAAATTCTGGTTGGAGTTTGTGATTATACTGCCTATGAAGAAAAATATTTTATCAGAGTGTAATTGTGCCAACAATATTTGAGAAAGTTTAATTATTATAAAGTAAGATAAATTTAGTTAAAGTAATCAAATATCTATTTGGATATATTCTAGTAATGGATATGGAAGGTACAGCAGATGTTTTAAGCTTAGCCTTATGAATTATTATAAAACCTTGACCTTGATGGAGTAGAAATAGAGCTGTGCTCTGATTTTACCTCATGTCTAGAGTCTGTTTTATATGTAGACTACTTAAGGCACTTCCTTCAGACAGTGCTGGGAGAGACAGTGATAGATTTTTTTTTTCAGATGCCTGACTTGCTTTTTTTCAGATGTCATTACAATGTACTGAAATACTTTTTTCAAATACGTAATAATTCAGGTGGATAACCATGTGTGTTCAGGGGACCCCCAGATGATCCTCAGGTTCAGTGATTCCCCAGAAGTACTCACAGAACTCAGCATATAGAAATATGTTTTAGTTTGCTGAACTTTTATCCTGTTATTTTACTGAAATAAATTATTTATTTATTCTTACAGCTTTTTTCTAGATTGCTTGTGATTTTTCTTATACATAGTCATGTCTTCTTTGAAGAGGTACTTTTCCTTTTTCCTTCTTGATTTTTATACCTTTTTTTTTTTCTTGTCGTACTGCAGTGGCGAGGAGTTCTAATACATTGTTGAAAATAAGTGGTGAGAATGGACATACTAGGTTGATTCCCAACTTTAGGGGTTAAGCATCTAGTCTTTTGCCATTAACTATGTTGTGTCAACTGTAGGTTTTTAAAAGATGCTGTTTATTAGGTTGAGGATGTCTCCTTGTAGTTCTAGTTTACTGAGAGTTTTATCATGAATGAGTGTTGAATTTTGTTAGATGCATTGTCTTCATTTGTCTCTAGATTACTGTATGATTTTTTTCCCTTTATTCTGTTAACATGGTAAATTACATTGGTTTTTGGATGTTAAATTAGTCTTATATTCCTGGGTTAAACTCCACTTTGTTATGGTATAGTATCCTTCTTAGATGTCGCTAATTTTTGTTAGGGAATTTTGCATCTGTGTTCTTGAGATACATTGGTCTTGAGTTTTCTTGTAATATCTTTGCTGATTTTGGTGTCCGATTAATGCTGGCTGCATAAAGCAAGTTGGGAAATGTTTAATGAATAGTATGCTGTTAAATGAATAGATTTTTGGTACACCACAGTCTACTATTATGTAATTCATCTGATATATAATTAAATACTCTGCTATTGTGTAGCTTAGAACTCCTTGGGTTGTAAAACACTCAGCTTAAACTAAGTGATACAAATAGTATTTATTGGTTTAATGGCCCTAAACAAGGGCTTCGAGTTTGGCTGAATCCAAGCCTGTAGATATTATTGTGAGTATTAAGCATCTGTCTCTCTTTCCTTTTGCTAGTTTCTCCATGTTGGCAGAGAGCCATTATCAGCTCTAGGTTTATATATTACGCAGATCATGATATTGCAGAATTTTTAAAAAGTCCCTCTATCTGCTGGTGTCTATAACAATGTGTAAAAAGAACTTGATTGTTCCTACTTGAATCACATGTATCCACTCACTTTGTCTAGGGCAGGGGTTGACGGCTACAACCTGTGGGCCAAATTCTGCTTGCTGTCTGTTTTAAAAATAAAATTTAGGCCGGGCGCGGTGGCTCACGCCTGTAATCCCAGCACTTTGGGAGGCCAAGGCGGGCAGGTCACGAGGTCAGGAGTTCGAGACCATTCTGGCTAACACGGTGAAACCCCGTCTCTACTAAAAATAACAAAAAAATTAGCTGGGCGTGGTGGCGGGAGCCTGTAGTCCCAGGAGGCTGAGGCAAGAGAATGGTGTGAACCCGGGAGGTGGAGCTTGCATCACTGCATTCCAGCCTGGGTGACAGAGCAAGTCTCCATCTCAAACAAAACAAAAATAAATAAAAATAAATTTTAATTTGAATACAACCATGTCCATTTACTTACATATTGTCTGGGACTGCTTTTGTGCTGTAACAGCAGAGTTAGTTTGTTCATCTCTGGTCTAAGGATAAGGGGTTTTCTAGCTAGACTGAGTTAATTGATGGTAGAAGCAGAGCCTCTTGATTGACAGCTCTGTCATATGTGAGGAAAGGGAGCTGTTCCCAAAAAAACTAACATTTCTCAAAAGGAAAGAATGCCAAACAGATATGTACGTCATGAAGAAAGAGGACTTGTCTATTATACCCATTTTTTCCTGTCATATAGATGATATTAAACATAGTTATGTATGTTTTCATACTGATACAAATGTTAATTGAATAATATACTAATGTAGATCTAGAAGAATGGGCAAGGATATAGTAATAGAACCCCAAAATTATATGAAATAAAAAAACAGTTTGTGAAAAATTTAACTTGATGGATTATAATTTTTCTCTTTTCAGATGATGAAACATGCTTGGGATAACTATAGGACATATGGGTGGGGACATAATGAACTCAGACCTATTGCAAGGAAAGGACACTCCCCTAACATATTTGGTAAGTTTACTTTTTCTAATTACTATTTCCATTTTCTACTTCCATCTTTTAAAACAAGATGTAACTTTTCAAAGTACTTTCTAAAATCTGAGTATTTCTGTGGAACTATAATTTGAAGAAACATGTATGATTTTTGCAAGTGTCAGTCACGATTAAGTTCCAGTTGCTTTCGAGTACACATATATGTGGTAGATTTTCCATTTACATATGGATGCTTTAGTCATTTATGTGAGTATTTAAAAGCTTTTTTTTGGCATTTTTTTCTTTAGTGTCAGGAAAGGTAGGCACCTACTTGTCATTTTTTTCTTCAACACAATACCTATTCTGATATTCATGTTACAGAGGAAGAGGGGAAGGATAGGAAATTCTTGTAGTTCTATGTACATTTTTTTAAAAAGTGACCTACCCAGGGTGATTGGGTTACTGAATTCAGTGGGTTATGTTGTACATTCACAGTTCCTAAGGAAAAATTAACAATGTATTCTGTGAATGGAGGTTTGGGGAAGCGCTGTGTTCATCTTGAGTTTGTTCATCCTATTTTCCTTGAGCTCAGTTCACTTATAAAACTTCCCAGTTTAACTTACTCAACTGATTTAACAACTTTTACTAAACCCTGAGGTAAGTCTTGAGAATTGTTAAGCTACTCTTTGTAGTCTTCACTCCTTTCCCTCATTTTAAATGCTTCTTGATGTGACTTGATGCTTGTCTTTTAAGTAGTGATAGATGAAGGCAAGAAAATTTTAATGGGCTAAAAAGACACAAACTAGTTATATGCAGTCTGATTCTCTTTATTACCTGTAATAAACCATCACAGTAATTCAAATAACAGCAATTTTCTTTTTGACACTAGGGAAGGATTTTTCTAATGCTGTGACTTTTCTTATAATTTGTTCATTGTTGCTTGTTTTTGGTCAAAAAAGAAAATGTCTTAAAAAATAATTTCTGTTGGGTTTGGAAGATGTTGTGGTAGAGGAGTAAAGGAAAAAAGTTTCTTCTAGGTAATCAGTGACTACCAGAGACTTCATAAGATGATATTTAATTTATCAGCCATCATGTAATGAAATAAAGTATATTTTCTTAGCAAAGTTTTGGACTGGAAGGTTCTTACTGCTTTGTGGATGTCACAGTATGAGGCGTTAGTGCAATAAAGACATTAAATTTAATAGTCAGTTAAAATTAGAACCTCCCTTCGAGTAACTATTCTTTTATGTTAAACTCAATGGTAAATTGTGAGCCTTTTAAAAAGATTGAAATATAAAAATGTATTGAAAATAAAAATTGGATGTTAATTTTTTACTTTTTTCAAATGATATTTCTCAGAACATCTAATGTATTAATATTTATCAAATAGATACTGGTCCTATCTGTTTACCAAATAAATACTGCTGCTTTAGTAAACTTTAAAGATAGAAGAAAATTAATTTGACACTTGGGAAACATCTATTATGAGAAGAAAATTATAGTGAAATGGTAGAAAAAGAAAATCTGCAGAATTTTCAGTAGTCAAAATTCGGTGCTGCTTATATTTTATTAAATTTTTGAGTGGTTACAGTTACTTTTCTGGCCAGATAAGCTACATAGGAATAGATCATTATTATGTTTTGTCTCATGTTTGTAGCTATGCAGTTGGTTTGTTAAAGGATTATTTTTTATAGTTTAATACTTTGTTTCCTACTTACTCTGTTTCTGTTGTGTATCTCAAATTCTTACCAGTAAGTACAATTTGAGTTTTTTTTAAAATATATTTTTTGATTTTTTCTTTTTTTAAACAACAGTAAAAGTCTAAGAGAAGGGTGGTTAAGTAGTTCTCAGTGTCTCATTTGACATCCCAAATTTAGTACACCTTTACAGAATAGGAATATATAGGTGGATATGGAACCTTTGCTTGCAATATTCTAGATTTCAGGAAAAACATTAACTTAAAACACGCCCCTTTTTGTTACCCTAGATTGTTAAACAATTCTTTTATATGGTAACTGAGATAGGGGCTCCTCTGATTTCTGTCTAGTTAGTTCTTGGCATCAGAGTCCTCTTTACGTGCAGATAACAGAAAATCCTTTGCAAAATGGCTTAAACTAAAAAGGAAACTTGCTGAATGAATTCCTGGTGTATATCTGATTCTATCTGAGCTTTTTTACTTTATCTTTTCTGTTTTCCTGCTTGTTAATATAATCAAGCTGGTTTCTTAGCAGGATGGCTGCAGCAGTTTGAAGCTTCGTATCTTCATACTACCACGTCTGTAGGAAAGAGAACACTGTAAAGAAGAGAGCACTTGGATGTCTTAGAAATATAATCGAAATACTCACTGTTTCTTACTGTTTCTGATTAGGTCTTGTGCCCACTGTTGAACCAAATGCTGTACCTAGGAGGATGGGACATGTTCTTTTTGTTTTGCTTAGTTAGGGCCTGGCTCTGGAGCCAGGAGAGGGGAGAGGGAAGTGTTGCTGGATGTAAGCACTGATACTAATTATTCTAACAGTGATTAATAGAATGGCTGGGTGCAGTGGCACGGAGTCCCAGCTCTACCGGAGGTTGAGATAGGAGGATTGCCTGGGGCCAGGAGACCAAGGCTACAGGGCACCATGATCATGATGCCTGTGAATAGCCACTGTGCCCTAACCTTGGCAACATAGCAAAACCCTTTCTCTTAAAAAAAAAATGCAGAATGAATTCTATTTAGATGTTCTGGAAAACAGAAAGTCTTATTAAGGATAGGTCTTTTTGCATGAAGAAGAAATTATTTTAATTTGGAAAAAGAGTATTCTTTGATTTTGCAATGCTTTTTGAAGGGTACATTTTATTTTCCAGGGGTGTGTATGTGTGTGTGTGTGTGTATGTGTGTGTATTTATATGTAAATAAGTTACTTTTGTTATTTCTGACTTAAGGTGTTTTGATTTGTACATATTTTGTTGAAGATTGTTGCTTTTATATTAATAAGAGATATTGTTCTGTACTTAAATTATCTTTGTCTTGTTTTGGTATCAGAGTAATGCTGGACTCAGAAAATGATTTGGGAAGTGTTTTCTGCTTTTCAGTTTTCTGGATGAGATTGTTTAGCATTGGTTTTATTTTTTTCTTAAATGTTTGGTATATGTAGCTGAAGAAACCACTTGCATCTGGAACTTCTTTTTTCTTGAAGGTTTTTAAACTACAAACTTAATGTCTCTAATAGTAAGGACCATTCAGTTTATCTGTTTCATTTTGGGTGTATTTTGGTAATTTGTCGTTTTTGAGTAATTAGTCTGGTTTTATCTAAGTTATTGATTTTTTATGCATAGAATTGTTTGGAGTATTGCCTTGTCATTTGAATGTCTGTGGCAGCTGTAGTAATAATAATCCCCTTTCATTTCTAATATTAGTGATTTATGTTTTGTCTCCTCTCTTGTCCTGCTAGAAGTTTATTAATTTTATCGATCTTTTCAAGGAAACAACTTTTGGGTTCATTGATCTTTGTAATATTTTGTTTGTGTTTTCATTTCTTTGATTTCTACTCTTTATTGTTTTCTTCTTTTGCGTGATTTGGGTTCATTTTGCTCTTGTTTTTCTAGTGTCGTGAAGTAGAAGCCTAGATTATTGACCAGAGATTCTCTTCTCTAATGTATTTATTACTGTAAACTTTCTAACTGCTGCTTTTGCTGCATTCTTGAGGTTTTGATATATTTTCATTTTCATTCAATTCAGTGTTTTAAAATTTTCCTTGAGTAAGTTGAAGTATTTAGAGTTTTAAAAAATCCTTCTGTTACAGATTTCTCGTTTTAATTCTGTTAGGATCAGAGAATGTACTTCACATAAGTTTAATTCTTTTAAATTACTTTTGGTTTGCTTTCTGACAGAGGTTTGTCTTGGTGAATTTTTCATTTGTGCTTAGAAAGAATGGTATGTGTATATTCTGCTGTTCTTGTGTGGAATGGTCTGTTGATGTCAGTTAGATCCCATTGGTTAATGGGGTTGTTCAGGCTGTCTCTATCTTAGTTGGTTTTCTGCCTCGTTCTGTCAGTTACTGAGAGAGGGATGTTGAAGTCTTCAACTCTTATTTTGGACTTCTTTCAGTTCTTCCAACTTTTGCTTCATGTAATTTGAGGTACTCTTGTCAGGTGTTTGTCCATTAAGGATGACGCATTCTTAGGAGCACCACTAAAGCCCTAGTGTCAAAACTAGACAAAGATATTTATAAGAAAAGGAAACCATAGAGCAGTATCCCTTATGAACATAGACGTAAGAATATTTAACTAAATTTTAGTAAATCTTATTGAGTAATAGAGTTGTCCTTTGGTGTCCATGGAGGATTGGTTTCAGGACCCCAGAGAATACCAAAATCCACAGATGCCCAAGTCCCTTGTATAAAATAGTATATAATATTTGCATTTAACCTAAGCATATTCTCTCATATATTTAAAATTATCTCTAGATTACTTAGAATACCTAATACAATAGAAATAGTTGTTATACTGTATCTTAAAATTTTTGGTTTTTAAAAATTGCTGTATTGTTATTTAAAAAATTATTTTCCCCAAATATTTTCCATCTACTGTTGGTTGAATCTGTGGATATGGAACTGGTGAATACTGAAGGCTGAGTGTATATTATGTTATGACTAAGTGGAGTTTATCATAGAGATACATGGTAGGTTTTACATTTGGAAATTAGTTAGTGTAGTTTAAGATATCAGAATAATAAAAGAGAAAAATCATAGGATTATCCCAGGAGTCAGAGAAAAAGCATTTAATAACATTTAACAACCATCCATGATAAAAACTGTCAGCACACTAAATTAGAAAGGGGATTTCTTTAACTTGATAAAGAAAATTTCAAAACAGCAACAATAAGCAAAAAATGCAAAATATACCCCACATACTTAATATTGAAAGACTATATGCTTTCCCCTAAGATTGCAAGCTAGGCAAAGGTGTCTACTCTCTCACTTTTATGTAACATTGTACTGGAGATCCTAGCCAGTGCACTAAGGCAGAAAAAAGAGAAAGAAAAAAAAAAGAATAAATGTTGGAAATGAAGAAGTAAAACTATCTTTACATTTTTAGTCAACATAATTGCCCATAGAGAGAATCCTAGGGAATGTACCAAAAAAAAAAGGTACTAGAATAAACAAATTTAGTAATGTTATAGGATACAAGTTTAATATGCAAAACCAATTATATGTATTGGTATACTTGCAACAAACAATTATAAATGCAGTTTAAAAAATAAAGTTATTTGCAGTAGTATCAAAAAATATGAACTATATGTGTATAAATTTGATGAACTATGTACAGAATCTGTATACTGAAAACTTTATGTTGTTTTTGAGAGAAATTTAAAAGGACTTAATGGAGAGCAATGCCATGTTCGTGAATTTGAATGCTCAATATTATTGGGATGTTAATTCTTTCTAAATTTATGTTTAAATTTAGAGCAGTCCAATCAAAATGACACTAGACTTTTCTGTAGAAATTGGCAAGTTGATTCTAAAATCTGTGAAAATACAAAGCACTTAGAATAGTCAAGTAATTTTTTTTTAAAAAAAACAAGGTTGAAGGATTTGCACTACCTGATTTTATAATTTACAGTAAAGCTACAATTGAGGACAGCTTGGTTTTAGCATAAGGATGGGCATAGAGATTTGTGGAAAAGAATAGAAATAGAAATGCACATACATGGTTAATTGATTTTCAACAAAGATGCTGAGGCAATTCAGTGATTAAAAGGATAGCCTTTCCAACACATGGTGCTGGGTCAACTGTATATTTGTATGGGGAAATAATGAACTTTGCCTCTTCTTTCAACATTGTGTACAAAAATGGATCACAGAGCTAAATATAAAAGCTAAAAGTAAAAAACTTTCAGTAGAAAACACTTGAGAACATCTTTGTGACTTTGAGGTTAGCAAGGATTTTTTTAGAATACAAAAAGCATCAAGTATAAAAGAAAAATGTGGGTAAATTGGACTTAATGAAAACTGAAGATTTCTGCTCCCCAAAGACATCAGGAAATTGGAAAGACAAACCACAGACTTGGAGAAGATATTTGAAATACACACATAAGGATGTATCCAGAATATATAAATACTTCCCCACCCAATGAGGTATATGAATAGCCAATAAGCACATCAATAAGCAGGGAAAGTAAAATTAACACCACAATAGAATATTTCTACACACCCATTAACATGTCTAAAATTTGAAGATCAACAATACCAAATATTGACAAGGATGCTAGAGCAACTGTAACTGTTATACATTGTATTGGGAGTGTAAAATGGTACACTGTGGAAAGCAGTTCATCAGTTTCTTATAAACTTAATGTATAGCCTAGCAATTCCACTCCTAAATATTTCCTTGGTGTTCACAAATGAGATCAGGTGTAGTTGTATGTTTCTTAGTAAATTCGATTTTTTTCATCGATATACAGAATTTACAAATTGAATTTTAAGATCTTTTTCCCTATGTTGTATAAAAGTTTGTATAGAATAGGAGTTATCCTTAAAATTAAAGTAGTATTCTTTCTATGAAACTTCCAGAGTATGGTCTTTTGATAGCGGGTAGCTCTTTAAAAACTTATTTCATCTGTTTTTCAGTCTGTTTGTTTAGATTTTCTGTTTCTTCTTTCATAAGTCAAAAATAGTATTTCTTGAGAAAGATCAAATTTATTGTGAATATATGAATAAAACGGGTCTTTTATAATTTTAAAAAATTTTCTCTGTGCTTGTCTGTTGCTGCATTTTTATTTATTACTTTGTGTTTTGTCTACCTTTTAAAAATGAGGTTAATGTTAGATTTGTTGTATGGTTCTTCATGGAACCATTTCTTGAATTTATTATTTCAATAATTTTCTTCATTTCTAATTCATCCATTTCTGCCTTTAGTTTTTCTCATTCTTGTGTTATTTTGCTCAAATTTGTTTTTTCTTTCTTAGAATATTAAATTCGGTTATTTTCATTTGTTCTTATTAACTAGTATAAATATTTTAAGTTTTTTTGTGAGAACTGCTTTAGTTGATGATTCCCATGCTCTCATACTAAATTTTTATGATGTTTTATATATTCTGCGATGCCATGTTTTGCTGCTGCTTTGACCCAAGAATAGTGTTAGGCTTTTTCATTTTTTCCTGTTCAAATCTTGACTTGTCCAGGTAAACAATCATGATAATAGCCAGTAATTTCAATTTTATACTTTTCTTCCTTGAGCCCTTTAGCACATGGCACCTTGTGGAACTAACCAAGACTGGTACAGAATAGGTGGGTCAGGCCTTTTTCCACTCCAGAATAGTCAATACCTTAGAGAAATATGTACTTAGAGAACTAAATAAATAACTAGATAACTGAAGGAGCAGAACTATCTACAAACATTAAAATAAGGACACAAACAGTAGTCTCAAGGATTTAAAATAAGTTTGGTAAATGTTTTGGATGAAATGCTAAAATTAAAAGAGATACATATTCAAGAAGTTATGCAAGAGATAGAGATATATGAGTGATTAAATGGCTTGATACCATTTTTATCGCAATAAAAAGCCGAGGGACGTAATAACACATAATTGACTTTCTAGATAATATCAACATGAAGGGAACTGAGCAGGGAGAAGACCAAGGAATTTATCAGAGTGTGTTGGAGTACTTGTCTTGTTAGCTAAGAGAAGATAGATGTATTGATAAGTTGAAGAAATTATTAGGAACACATGAACAAGAAAATGGCACGTAAATTAAGGACAACCATCATAAGAACAAATTTATGTAGCTTTAAATCATTGGAAGAAAACAATTTCTACGCAGTAGAAGGAGGAATGGAAAAAGAAAGAAAAGAAGAGAATAGTAAATGGAAAATGTGAACTAAGTAATGTTGAATGCTGGCTCTGAAAATGTCACCAGGAAAACCTGTTGATAAGACAAAGCTGTTAATTATTACTTTGGTAAGGAGATCACTACCTCACTGGAGTCGTAGCCTTTCAAAGTTTGGGGTATAAATCATCATTTGGTACTTTCTGTTGAAGAGTTGATGGGTCTTTCAGGAAGTTCTTGGAATGAACAATAAATTTTTTTTGGCAACTTTTAGCTTTCTGGGCAAGAGCTCCTGGAACAGTAAATTCACCTTGTTGAAGACAATGTAATAGTAAAGCCACGTTAATGCAGGCAGTAAGCTGTGTGGATCGTTTGAATTTTTATAGGACAGAAATAATAATTGCATTTATGGGATTGGGGAGAACCCATCTCCTCCTTGATATTTATTTTTTTGCTGTACTACTAGATTTTTTACTCTATTAGGAGCAAAACAAACCTAGCTTTGCTACTATTTTATTTAGGATTTGTACAATTACATTCATTAGTAAGATTGGCCTGTTTTCTTCCCTTATGTTTTCATTATCAGTTAGGCTGGTTTTGAGTGAATTCTTCCCTCTCTTCCTCCCTTTCTCTCTTGCTTTCTTCCCCTTGGAACTTTTTTTTTTTTTTAATGATGAGGATAATCTCTTTCTTAAAAGTGGATACATTGTATTATTTTGATTTTCTCTACTCATGTTGTTTGATGGTTTCCTTTTTTCAGTATGATCTACCTGCTTGTTGATTGTTAAGGATTGTTAAGTTTTTTTTTCCACTGTGGTTATCCAGCCCTGTTGTACATTTATTATTATTTTAAAATATATTTTTTGTTTGTCCTATGAATTTGGACCAGAGCAGAAGGACACGGTTGTCTTATTATTTAGCTTTGTCATCGTGAACTACTCTCCCCTTTTCTTGAATTAATCCTCTTTTTCCCCTTTCTTGGTTAAGTATACAGATATCTCATATTCTGACCAGGCAGAAAATTAAGGAAAAGTATGCTTTTAGTTTTCTTTTATCTTCCTATTTTTACTAAAGTACTTTTTTTAGTAAAATATATTAAACTATGTATATTTTCTAATATACATATAATTTCTAATGTAAAAGTGAACAATATTGGGTATTCTAAATTTTTAGTCCTTGTACTCTTACTTTACTTTTATGTATAAGAAATTAAAATACACTGAATGTGAAGGGAATCTTTTTTTTTCCCCCAAAGAGAACAGGAGTGTAAAGTGATCTTTTTAATGATAATTTTTTTCTCCCAAATATAGGAAGTTCACAAATGGGTGCTACCATAGTAGATGCTTTGGATACCCTTTATATCATGGGACTTCATGCTGAATTCCTAGATGGGCAAAGATGGATTGAAGACAACCTTGATTTCAGTGTGGTGAGTGTATGATTGATAACTGATCTGTTAGATTGACCATGAAAAGACAATATCTAACTGCTATTGTCTGAATATTTGTGCTTTCTTATTCATATGTTGAAACCTAATCACTAATGTGATGGTACTAGAAGATGGGGACTTTGGGAGGTGATTAGGTCATGAGGGTTGAGCTCTCATGAATGGAAAAAAAAAAAAAAAATATATATATATATATATTTTAAAGTTTAGTGATTAGCACAGCTCCGATGAGTTTTCATAGTTAGGCCTACACCCATTCTTCTGGCACTTTAGCATGGTTAAGTGGTACTGCTTAGGTTTGGCATAGTTGTTAATCACACGCCCAGCACAGTTGCATTCTAGTCGTGCGACTTGAGAAAGTTCCTTATCTTTCTAAACCTGTCATAAAATTACTATTCCATTATAGTATTGTGAGGATTATTTGAGATAATCTGGTACATATTAAGTGCTCAGTAAATGGTGGCAATTATTATCACCAGTCTTCACCTAAAAGATGTGTGGACTGTTTTGTTTTGTCATAGTCACATCTTTTGTGATATTTGTGCTTGCTTTTCCTTTTGACTACTTCTTTATGTACTTCTCTCTGACAGACTCTTCATTATTTAAATTGTGATATAAGTCCATAATTATTCCTTCTCTGATGCCTTTCTTGGTGCTAACTAGACAAAAATGGTTTACTTTCCTTTATTTTACTGTGGCATTTGGACATATCTCAATGAGAACAAATTTTATTATCAGTTAAGTTTAGGTTTGATGGTGAGTGGCAGAAAACCTAATATAAAATACCTTAAACAAGATAGATATTTATTTTTTCATGTAAATCAAGTACAGAGATAAGCATTTCAGGGCTGGTTTGGGTGGCTCCTTGATCGTCGAGGATCTAGGATCATTTGTCTTGTTGTTCTGTTGCCTTCAGTGTAGATCTTAGACCTCATGGTATAAAATGGTTCCTAAAGATCCAGGCATTTTATCCAGTAGACAGAAAGATATGTGACTGTTCTTTAAGAAGACTTCTCAGGAGGTAGTCTCCCCCGGTTTTGCTTGTAGAGTTTACTAATACGGCCTCAACTAACTCCAAAGGAAAGCTGAGAAATATAGTCTTTTTTTTTTTTTTTTCTGTGTAGCTATGTAGCCTTTATACAACAGATTGTGTTTTTTGTATCTTCTTTAAGAAAGCCGTACTCCTAGATCATGAATATATTTTCTTATATTTTATTCTGAAGGTTTTAAAGTTTTGCTTTTAGTCTTTAATCCAAATGGAATTGATTTTTTTTTAAATGTAGGGTGAAATAGGCCACTATTAGTTGATCTTAGTACCATTTATTTCCCTGCTATTTGTATATGCCACATTAGTCATATATTAGTCATGTTATAGTTGATTCTTTAACTTTGGCTTTTTTATTTATCCCATATATCAATACTAAATTGTCTTAACTACAATTTTTTTTTTATAAGAAGCTTGATGTCTGTATCTGAATCTTGGTATCTGATCTTGTTCTCTGCAGAAATTATCTTAGTTCTCAGCTTTTTGTTCTTTCGAGTTCTGGAAAACTATGTGGAAATTTTGATGAGGATTGCATTTAATTTACAGATTAATTTGGGGAGAATTAGCATATGTGCAATACTCCCATTCATTGACAGGGCAGCTTTATTATGGCTAATAATTTCCTTGTGTATAATTGTTATCAGTCAGGGTTCAATCAGGAACCAGAACTATACCATTTATTTTAACTAGAGGATTTAAGGTTTAGAATTGTTATCCAACTAATGGGGAACCAGAAAGGCAAAAAGAGAGCATTGTGGTATCACCAGAGGTGTTTTAACTCTAGGAAACAGGAAACAGCTGCCACCTGTGGGGGCTATAAGACCAATGGGAAGAGGTTGGTTGGGATCATTAAAATGCAGTAGCTTGGGCTCTGTAGAACTAGTACCTGTGCTGCCCAGGTGTTACTGGTACCTTAGGAAGACTGTGTCAGAGCTGGGACTCAGAACTCTGAGGAGGAGACACCTAGCCAAGTGCTTGATATCTGTAAAGGAAACCATGAGGCTGATTTGGGGATTGTGTGTCTGTATGTGTGATAGGGTACTCTAACCAGTTGCCACTGCCAGGGTGAACCCTGGCTGGTGTGACACTATCACAAACTAGAAGTAAACAGGAGGGAATAAGACTCTTCTTCCTCCAGTCTTGTATTGTCTTTTTAGAGCCTCCTATTGTTAGTGTCTAAAAGGGAGCCAGCTGCTAAATGAAATGCATTTGCGTAGTTCCAAATCCCATATATCAAAGTAGAGTATAGAAGAATGGATTTGAATCTGAGAGAAGTAGTTTAATCATCAACACTGTCACTTTTTGTTCCTTTCTTTCAACCTTTTGATGTCATTATGTTTTAGCTGCTTATTTTGCATATAGTATGTATTTGGGTTTTGTTATTTTTATCCAATCTTAGAGTCTTTTTAACTATTAAGTTTGATATATTTACATTTATGATAACATACTTGGAGTTAGGTCTTTCGTCTTTGTTTTGCTACCTATGTTATGATTGTACTTTTCATTTGCTTTTAGTTTGTTTTCCTTATTTTGGATTAAATTACATCATCTCTCTTTTTCCCTCTACTAGTTTAACATTATACCTTCCATTTCTATTTGGAGATATCCTTGAAGTTTAAATATATATACATATATGTATATATACACACATATATATATTTATAAAATATATTAAAACTAAGTTTTATCTCTTTTTTGTGCTTGTGCTCTGGTGTTAGGAGCAAAACCATAAACAATATATATGTTCAAACTTTAAGGGTAACTCCAAAGTAGGCATGTGCACACACACACTCTCTTATCAAAGTATAGTTATATAAGTATATATAAACTTTAAGGGTAACCCTAAGCAGGCAGATAAATATATATATATGTATTTGAAATTAATCAATTTCAGATCAGACATTGTAGCTCATGTCTGTAATCCCAGCACTTTGGGAGGCTGAGGCAGGAGGATTACTTGAGCCCATCCTGGGCAACATAGTGAGACCTAAACTCTACAGAAAATAAGTCCCAGCTACTTGGGAGGCTGAGGAGAGAGGATTGCTTGAGCCCAGGAGGTTGAGGCTACAGGGAGCCATGATCATGCTTCTGTACTCTAGTCTGGGCAATAGAGTAAGATCCTCCTTCTGAAGCATATAAGGGTTTTTAGAATGTTTTAACTTAACTCATCCCCCTTTTGTTTTATGTGTCATTGTTGTCTAGTTGATCCCAAGTTGTATTTTAAACTTCCAAATTAAGTAATAGATAAATAAATGCACACATTTATCAAATGCAATAGGCACTGTTCTAGATTCTGTGGATATAGTAATCAACAAAGCCGAGTTTTATCTCTTTTTTGTGTTTGTGTTCTAGTGTCGGGAGCAAAACAGTAAACAAGTTTTATATAGTACATCAGATGGTGATGATAAGTGCTGTGGAGAGTAATAAAGAAGAGTAGGTAGGATTGGTGTAAGTGGTGAGGTACTGCTATTAGTATTTTACATGGGGTGGTCATGGAAGAACTCTTTGTTACAGTGACACCTCTGAGAAGAGACCCAAGGGGAGACATGTGGATGTACAGCTCTGTCTTAATAGATATTAAAAGTGAGAATAGAAGTACAGTTCCCTTGTCTTTCCTGCTTCTGTTATACTATTGCAAAGTGTGTTTTCAGTCTAATTTTAAAAAGGCAATCTATTTTTTTGCCTTGTTTTAATATTTTATTTTTCACTTTGTTGTTCCATAATTCTATTACCATACATCTATGTGTGGGTTATCCTTTAAAGGATTCATAATGTTTCATCAATCTGAAGACTTATGTTTTCATCAAGTTTAGTAGATTCTCAGTTATTACTTCTTTCAAAAATGTCTCTATCCATTTTTCCCTTCTGTCCCTCTAGAATTTCTCATACCTTTTGTTTCTGTAGTGAAGGAAGATCATTTTACAAATGAAACTATTTTATTACCATGTGATTATATAGTTAGATGATGATGTGTTAATTAGGGAAATGATGCAAGGAAATTGGTATTAATATTTTATATTAGATGGTCAGAAAAAATTTCTGATAAGGTGACATTTATTCAGAGACCTGTAGGAAGTGAGAGTGATTTATTCAGTTATGTGAAAGGAAAGCATCCAGATAAGAGGGTAACTAAAGACTGACATAGGAGTCTCAAGTTTAACAATTCTGGGTTCAACAAGTAGACCCATATAGTTAAATGAATCCAAGGGATATTAGTATAACAGATGTCAGAGGTTGTAGGGGATCTGAGCATATTGGATCTTATTGGTCATTTTACTCTAAATATAATGTGAAGGCATTGTAAGGGTTTGCACAGAGCAGTGACCTAAACTGATGTAAGATTTAAAAGGCTCATTTTAACTATAGTATGCTGAATAGAGGGTAGGGGAGGAGGGTAAGTATTAAAGCAAGGACTGGTTGGAATGTTATTGTTGCTATTCTGGTGAGGGATGGAGGCCCTTCCACCCTTTTTTCCTTCCTCATATTTAGTGAATGTCTACTGTGTGCCCTGTAGTATGTTAGATGTTGGGAATATATGAAGTAATATTAAGCAGTTTGCTTTCAGGGTGAGATGGAATGACGATCTTGTTATCAAAAAATTACATTAGATTGTAAAAATTCTATACTGGAGAAATATGTTAGCAGATGATGTGCCTGCCTATGAATGTTGGAAAGACTTTAGAGTAATACAGTTTCCTTTTAATTTTTATTAAAATTAACTATGAATGTTTTTATGTTAGTTGTATATCTTCTGTAGATTCTTTGATCATGTTCTCTTGCCACTTCTACTTTTCTTTCCATGTGTTAGAATATTTCTAGCAATATCTATATCAATATCTAAATACAAACATAGAGACTGTACTTAGTAAGGTTATTAATATTGCTATATTTGTGCTGTTTCCATCTGTTTGCCATTTAATTTTGTTCATGATTCTTTTTCTTATAGGTAATTTGCATTTTAGAAAAATTTCATGTCTGTCATCAATGTATCAAAACTGTTGGTTTTATGCTTAAGTACCTGCTTTCTCAAGGAAATTTATATATTGTAACACTTCTACTTTTTAAATTTTTTTAACATTTATTTCTAAATAATTTAGATTTCATTTTGATATTTGTGAAATTAGTATTTATGTTAATTTCTTACCCAGGAGGCAATTTTCTCAACATTATTATTGAATAATCTCATCATTCTGCCATTTTTTTGGTGCCTCCTTTAAATTTATTATATATATATTCTAGGAAAAATACTTAAAATCCAGGAGGAGAGAGAGAAGTAAAAATTATACTGTAGTGATTAAAACATAAGAAAAAGGACCACCAGTAAAGAGTGCTATTCTGGAATCATGACCCAGAATTCTAGAAATGAAGGCTTTCATGAGAAAGAGCAATAGTTAACAGTATTAAATATCTTGATAATTTCACAGTACTGTGTAAGGTACATAAAAAATGGCTTGTTGATTTTGGCAGTTAGGGAGCTGTGGTGACAGTAGTAGAGAAGTTTCAGTAACATTAACAAATGAGAGGAGAGATTGCAGTTGCATGAGAAATGAAGATGCAGAAAGTAGAAAAATATTTTCCATAGGGTGTTTGTGAAAAACAAATGAAGTATTGATGTTTTGAAAACTATAAAGCATTATGTATTTGTGAATATTTTCAATATTTTTTCACAGAATTCAGAGGTGTCTGTGTTTGAAGTCAACATTCGATTTATTGGAGGCCTACTTGCAGCATATTACCTATCAGGAGAGGAGGTGAGCAAAATCAAGCAACACTTTGTTTGTTTTGGAGGGAAGGGTTGGAATTTAATAAAATGAACAATTTCCCTAGAAGCGTATTATTTTTCTAAATTGGTAATATTCAACCAGTCTAGAACTGGATGCTTCAGGCAGAACTATTCCTTGGGAATAATAATTTTTCCATTTTGAGAATCTCAATAAAACTACAGCTCCGAGCTTTATATACAACCGTGTCTCCTTTGCAAGAGTGATCCTTCTCCAGGATTTTGCCATTGCAATTAATTCCATGGTCCAAGTAAAGGGGGGAAATTAATAAGGACAAAATTAAATAATGAATCAGAAAGAATTAATATGGATCCTCCTAAGACAAAAAATTAATAATTAAAACTTACTGTTTGGAAATTGAATGCAGTTTTTTGGCTGTAAATAATAACAACTCTGAATTCTCCTCTCTGGAAATCTTGGTACAGAACACATGGAGACACTTGAGACTTAAGGTGATGGAGAATTGGGTGTAGGAAATTCCCTTTTACTATTCAAATAGGTTAAAGAATGACGTTGAAGAGAGGGAGAAAGAGAAACTAAAGGAAGAGGTTATAAGTAATTTCTTTGTTTTTTGAGAAGCTGTTTCACCCATATTTTAGAATTGGTGTTTTGATCTAGACAATTTGTAAGAGCTGTTTGTAGATTTAAGAAAATTTATCTTTTGTTATATGTATTATAAAGATATATATCTATGTTATCCATATTTTATTTAATTTTTTTTGTTATCGTTAAAGTAATCATTTAAAGGATTTTTTCCCCCACTGTTATGGCTTCTAGATTTTGGTCCTTAGAAACCCTTTCCTATGTCTGTGTTATTACAAAACAAAAATTCCCATTTTCATCTGGATTTTTATGACTTTATATACTTTTATCTTTATATTTCATATATTGTTGTTCTTTTGTGTGTAAAGAGTGACCTATTTACTACTATTTTTTTAAGAAGAAATATGTTTAAAGATGCTGGTATTTAATATATAATATTCGATTACATTTATCTTAATGTGTAATTTTATTGTCAAATTATATTGTGTGATTTGTTTATACCTCTAACCTGTATTTCTACAGTCAGAACATTTAAATTCACATTTAATAAAATAGAAAAAAATTGGTTTATACTCTGGCCAAGAGGTTATCAAACTTTAGTATGTGTTAGAATCACATAGGGTGTTTTATAAAAATGAGGATTCCAAGCCCTACCCGAAGGACTGATTCACTGGGTTTAGCGTGGAGAGCATTATCCTACGTTGTTTGTGCCAAATACTCCTTGTTAAAGGTGATTTTGGAAACATTGGTTCTATATTTTGAGAAACTCTAACCTGGCTTATAGGAATAAAATCATTGTGAATTAATTGATATTTTTAGTGAGTTTTATTGAGGTATTATTTATGTAGAGTAAAATTCAGCATATAGTTTTACGAGTTTTTACAGTGCATAGTCTTGTAATCACCAGCACGATCAAGATACAGAATTTTGGTATCCTAGAAAATTTCCATTTACCATTTTACAATTACCCTATCCTGTTGCCAGCCCCTGATAACTACTGATCTCTTTTCTGTCTCTACAGTTAAGAATGCTGGCTTCTTTTACTTAGCATAATGCATTTGAGATTTATCCATGTATTAGTAGTTTATTCCTTTTTACTGTATTACAGTACTCCATTATGCATTTTATATATTTATCGGCGGAATTATTTACAGTTTTGGAGATTATGAATAAACCTGCTGTAAGCATTTGCCTATAGATTTCTGTGGGAAAATAAATTTTTATTTATCTTGGATAAATACATAGGAATGGGATTTACTGAGTCGAAGGTTAAGTGTGTATTTAACTTTGGAAGAAACTGTCAGATTCTTTTCCAAAAATTGCCTCTCATTGTTGCGAGTACTTTGTATTGTGAGTCTCTTTATTATTGTTAGCCACTCTAATAGATGTGTAGTAGTATCTCACTGTTGTTCTATTTTGCATTCCCTGATGACAAGTGATGTTGAGCATCTTTTCCTGTGTTTATTTGTCACGCGTATTTTTTGAATTAGCTGTTCAAATCCTTTGCCTATTTAAAAATTTTTGGTTTTTTTTTGAATTAATAAATTGTGATAGTTCTTTACATATTTTAGACATAGGTTTTTTATAATCTGTACATTTGCAATTATTTTCTCTATCTGTGGCTTGTCTTTTCAGTGATTTAACAGTGTCTTTTGAATAATGGATGTTGTTAATCTGAAAGTACAGTTTACTAATTTTGTCTTTTATGGTTCATGCATTTGGTATTTTAAGAAATGTTTGCCTAATCCAACATCACAAAGATTTTCTCTTAAGTTTTCTTCCAAAAGTATTATATTTTACTTTATTTGTATTCTTAAGTCTGTAATTGATTTTGAGTTAAATTCTATATACACTGTGAGGTGTAAGTTGAAGTCTATTTTTTTTCCGTATGGATGTTGAAAAGACTACTTTTTCATTAATTAACATAGTACCTTTGTTGAAAATCAGTTGATTATGTATGTGTGGGTCTACTCTAGACATTCTGTTTTGTTCTCTTGATTTATGTGTCTGTCTTTGGTACTACCACGTTGTGTTCATTATTAGGGCTTTATAGAAAGTCTTGAAATCAGGTTGTATGAGTCCTCCAACCTTATTCCTTTTCAAAATTGTTGTGGCTCTTTTAGTTACTTTTCCTTTTTGTGTACATTTTAGAATCAGCTTGTTGATTTCTATAAAATAATCTGGGATTTCAATTGAGATTATAAATTTTGAGTGATTTGACATCTTCACAGTATTGAGTGTTTCAATCCATGAATATGGTATATGTCTCCATCTATTTAATTATTTTTTTTCCATTGGTGTTTCTAGTTTTTAGCATACAGATCTTGCATGTATTTTGATAAATTTATACATATTTCATGATTTTGGTAGTTTTGTATTTTAAATTTTAGTTTCCCATTGTTCATTGTCAGTATATATAAATACATTTGATATTTTAAAAAAACTTTTAATAAAGACTTAAATTCTCAGCTGGCTCAGGACTTTTTGTTTCTTCTAGGTAACTTTGTGATGTTTTCATTTAAAAACAAAGTGCTGAAAGGTACACAACATAAAATTTATCATTTTAACCATTTTAAATGTGCAGTTCAGTGGCATTAAAAATAACATTTGCATTGTTGTGCAATACGCAATTGATTTTTCTTTTTTTCTTTTCTTTTCTTTTTTTTTTTTTTGAGACAGAGTTTTGCTCTTGTTGTCCAGGCTGGAGAGCAATGGCGTGATCTTGCCTCACCGCAACCTCCGCCTGCCGGGTTCAAGTGCTTCTCCTGCCTCAGCCTTCTACAATTGATTTTTATATTGACTTTTTATCCTCTGATTTTTCTAACCTCATTAATTAATTCTAGTAGCTTTCAAATATACTTTAATGAATTCTTTGGGATATACCTTGTAAACAATCATGTCATTAGTAAATAGAGATGAGTTTTATTTTTCTGTGTAGAGAATGGTTATTTATTTATTTTTGTTATTTTCCTACCCCTTCTCCTGAGGCAGAGAATGGTTTTATTTGTGTGGTTCTTTTCTTTTTCTTGCCTTACTGCATTGCCTAGGACCTCTACTACAAAGTTGAATAGTAATGGGTGGAGTAGGCATCCTTGCCTGGTTCCTGATCCTAGGAATTGCAGTCATAGCTTTATTCTCTACCATGATCATGGCATATGGCTTCAAAAGTACTGTGATCCATAAATGTTTATTATTTCCCTTGGTCTGCTACTTTAACTGTCCAGAACCTTTTGTACCCATAAGATTTTTGCCTGGTTTGTCCTTTCTGTGCCCTGGAGTGAAGATAGTTCCTGGAAAAACTAGTCCCAGAGGGAGAGCTTTTGCTCATGACTTGGGAAGGAGTGGGATTTATGACTTGGACCCCTAGTCTCTTTCAGTCCCCTCAGCTCTACTATATGTGTTTCACTCCTCTGCCTTGAGTCTGTAGTCTATTGCTTACCCCATCCTCTGTCTACCTCAGCCTTACATACAAACAGTAAGTCTGGGCTCTTTCTCTCAAACGTCACTCAGAGAGGTGCCTTTCCTTATAAAACCTTTGGGATTTAGGTTTCCCCGGGAAGGATGGAACATTCATTGTTGGGTCTCATCTTTTCCACTTGACCCAAAACTTCCTCCCCACAAAAATGTCTTTAAGAATCGTCCTGAGTTGCTTCATCTGCTAACTGCCAATTCTCTAACACTGAAATGTGGCAGATAACTGGACATATTTGAAGGACATCTTTATGTAAGAGATACATGGGGTCAGGAGATAGTCACCTTCATGCATTGCTCTGCCAAGAGAAATAAAACCGACTTCTTTTTCCAAAAGAAGGAGACAAAACAGGAGAGGGGGAAGGGAAGAAAAGGAGGGAGAAGGGAGAAGAAGGGAAAGGGGGAAGGAAAGAGGAAGGAAGAAAAGGAGGGTGAAGTGGGGAGGGAAGGGGGAAGGATCAGACCTGTATCTATAAAAAAAAGTGCATAGTTTTAAAACTTGGAAAGGAAAAAACAAAACTCCAAACCCAAGTTGCTTCACTGGCCAATTCTACCAAATATTTAATATCAATTATATGTAAATTTCTCCAGAAAAAAAAAGAAGAGCAAACAATTTTTCAGCTTATTCTATGAGGCCAGCATTAATCCTATGTGACACACACACAGAGGTGTTAAAATAAAACTATAGATCAGTATCTCATATGAATATAGATGCAAAAAATTCTCAACAATATATCACAAAATCAAATCTAGCAATATATAAAAAGGATAATACAGCATGACCAAGTGGGGTTTCTTCCTAAGAATGCAAGTCTGGTTTGATGTTCAAAAATCAACCAATATAATTCACTATGTCAACAGACTAAAGAGAAACATCATATAATCTTATTACATACCGCAAAAACATCTGACAACATGTAACATCTGTTCATGATAACAACTCGCAGCAAACCAGAAGTAGAAGGGACCTTTCTCAAGGTAATAAAGGGCATCTACAAAAAGCCTATAGCTAACAATATTCTTTGTCTCTTTTTGTATGTGTTGTTGTTGTTATAGATTTCAGTTTTATGCTGCAAATCCATAATACATTGCTACCATTTTTACCTTAGGTGGTCGGTTATTTAGAACTATTAAAAATAAAAGAAATGCCTTTTTGTTTGTCTTCATTTCAGTCAGTTTTGTTGGTCTTTTTGCAGGTTCAGGTTTCTGATTTTTCAGGTTTTTCAGGTGTTTTATTTCTTCTGTGGTAAGAGCTTCGTTTAACGTTTTTTATAGTATAGGTCTATTGGTAGTGAGTTCTTTTAGTTTTTATTAGTCTGAAAGTCTATTTCCGCTTTATTTTTGAAAGTTTTTCTTTGGGTATAAAATTTAGGTAGACATTTTTCCTATCAACACTTTATAAATGTCACTGCATTATCTTATAGCTTGCATAGTTTGTGATGAGAAATCTCCTTTAATTCTTTATTCCTCTATATGTAATAGGTCTTTTTAAAAATGTGACTGCCTTTAAAATTTTCTGTTCATATTTTATTTTGTATGAAGAGTCTGAGTAGTTTTACTTTGTGTGTGTATATGTCTTGCGGTGGTAGCATGAGTAGGACTATTTATTTTGCTTGGGGTTCTTTGAGCTGCTGGGGTCTGTGGGTTGATAGCTTTAATTATTTTCTAAAATATTCTCAGTTATTGTTTTTAAAAATACAGATGCTCATTGACTTATCATAGGATTATGTCTGATAAACTCATTGCAAATTGAAAACATCCTAAGTTGAAAATGCATTTAGTACATCTAACCTACCAAACATCATAGCTTAGCCTACCTTAAACATGGTCAGAACACTTACATTAGCTTACAGTGGGCCAATTCATATAACACAAAGCCCATTTTATAGTAAAGTGTTGAATAGCTTGTGTAATTTATTGAATACTAAAAATGAGTAACAGAATGGCCATATGAGCACTTGAAGTATAGTTACTACTGAATGCTTATTGCTTTCATACCATTGTAAAGTTGAAAAATCATGAGTTGAACCATCCTAAGTCAAACTATTGTAAGTCAGGGACCATCTGTATTTTTTCTTATCAATACTTTAAAAATGTCACTACATTATCTTATAGCTTGCGTAGTTTGATGAGAAATCTGCTTTAATTCTTTGTTCCTTTACATGTAGTATCTTTTTATGTATTGCAAGAGCCCCATACCCCACTTCTGGGATTCCAATTATATACATATACTAGGCTGTCATAGCTCTTGGATTCATTGTTAGATTTTGAGTTCAGACAAATTTAAGTGCTTTTTAAAACAAAAAATGAGCACTTCTCAGAAGATATAACAATCAGCTTCCTCTAAAGCCTATCAATCACAGTGATCAGGATACAGTTTAAAAATTACTCAATGTATGAAAAAATAGGGAAAATGATCCATTTTTTTCCCCCAAAAGTCAATCAATGGTGACCTGTTCTAAGGTAACCCAGATACTGGCATTAGTTGACAAGGATGTTAAAGCAACTGTTATAACTATGCTCAGAGACATAAAGGAAAATATTTCCGAAATGACCAAATAGATGAAAATCTCGTCAGAAATGAAATAACATGGAAATTCTAGAATGAAAACTTCAGTGTTTAAAACAAAAAGTCATTGTGTTGACTGTTGTCACTGGAAGGGTAAGAGTCAGTGAACTTGTAGATAGATCAATGTAAATTATCCAGTGTGAAGGAGAATTAAATATTTAAATGAATGGAGCTTCAGAAACTTGTAGGACAGTATTCCATCATACATATAATTGGAATCTTGTATGAAGAGAGCAAATAGCTGTAAAAAATAGTTGAAGAAATATTGACTATATTTTTTCTATATTTGGTGGTAGACCTGAATTTCAAGGAGCTAATTAGATCCTAAACAAACAGCTGAAAGCCAAATACAAAGAGAAAAGTTTAATACTCATCAGAAACCACAGAGATTACTTTTTCAAAAGTTCTTTAAAATTACACGAATGCTTATGGCAAAATCCATAGCGTTTTATATTGGGTTTATAACATACATGGATGTAATACAGCTATGGAATAAAAGAGGGAGGGAGGAAATGGAACTCTAAGATTGTAAGGGATTTTATATGAAGTTACACCATATTACTCTTAATAGTCTGTGAAAAGTTAAGGTCATAATTAATCCGTAGGACAAACATTAAAGAAAAATGTTGCAAACACATGTAGCTTAACCACCAATAAACTGTAATTCTACAATTTTTTTTTTTTTTTTGGAGGACAGAGTCTCACTCTTGTCACCCAGACTGGAGTGCAGTGGTGTGATCACAGACTGGAGTGCAGTGGTGTGATCACGGCTCACTGCAACTTCAACCTCCTGGACTTAAGTGATCCTTGCATCTCAGCTTCCTGAGTACCTGGGACCACAGGTGCACACCACCATGCTTGGCTAATTATTTTATTTTTTGTAGAGATGGAGTCTCTCCATGTTACCCAGGCTGGTCCTGAACTCCTGGGCTCAAGAGATCTTCCTGCCTTGGCCTCCCAAAGTGCTGGGATTACAAGTGAAAGCCACTGCGCCCTGCCTAGAAAATATTCGAATTAAAAAAACAGGAAGGAATAGAAGACAACAACAAAAAGCAATGGAAATGGCGAACAGAAAACAAAAAATAATATCATATACCTATATCCAGTAATATCAATAATGCCATTAAATTTTAATGAATGAAATATTCTAAGTCAAAGGCAAAAATAGGTAAAATGACATAAAAGCAAGACCAAACTATTCACAGTCTAAAAAAGACACACTTAATAGGTTGAAAGTAAATGGGTGAGAAAAAAGATACATAATATATAAACAGCAAGTGTAGAAAGGTTTAAATGACTACATCAATTTTTTTTTTTTTTTTTTTTTTTGAGACGGAGTCTCGCTCTGTCGCCCAGGCTGGAGTGCAGTGGCGCGATCTCGGCTCACTGCAAGCTCCGCCTCCCGGGTTCACGCCATTCTCCTGCCTCAGCCTCCCGAGTAGCTGGGACTACAGGCGCCCACAACCGCGCCCGGCTAATTTTTTGTATTTTTAGTAGAGATGGGGTTTCACCGTGGTCTCGATCTCCTGACCTTATGATCCGCCCACCTCGGCCTCCCAAAGTGCTGGGATTACAGGCGTGAGCCACCGCGCCCGGCCTGACTACATCAATATTAAACTATACTTCAAGATGAAAAGTATTGTCAGAGACAAGAGGAGACCTTTCATAATGAAAAAAGGTTCTGTTCATTAGAAAGACATAATCACAACATTAAAACATAAGCAAATGTGTAGGCATCAAACAACAGAGCTTTGAAATGTATGAATCACAAATGGAAGAATTAAAAGGAGATTCCTTTTTAATTTTTTATTAAAAAGGTAATTCCACAAAGATTGTTGGATCCTTCAACATTCTTCTCTTAAATTGATAGAATAAGCAGACAGAAAAAGATGATGTAGAAGTCTTGAGTGACACTATGAACTATTTTAAATGAATTGATATTTATTTATAGAGCACTTTACTCAACAACTGCTGAATACACCTTCTTTTCAAGTGCACATGGTATGTTTATCAAAATAAGTCATATGCTGGATCATAAAACACAGGCAATTAAAAAAATTAGAAATAGTACACAGTATGGCCAGGTGCAGTGGCTTATGCCTGTAATCCCAGCACTTTGGGAGGCTGAGGTGGGTGGATTGCTTGAGCTCAGGAGTTTAAGACCAGCCTGGGCAAACAGGGCAAATCCTCGTCTCTACAACAAATACAAAAATTAGCCGAGTGTGGTAGCATGTACCTGTAGTCCCAGCTACTCAGGATGGTGAGTTGGAAGGATTACTTGAGCCTGGGAGGTTGAGTCTGCAGTTAGCTGTGATCACACTACTGCACTTCAGCTGGGGCAACAGAGCAAAATCCTGTCTCTCAAAAACAAACAACAACAAAAAAAGCACGATCTTAGATCTGATGGAATTAAATTAGAAATCAATAATAGACATCAGGAAAAACTTCAAATATTTGAAAATTAAGCAATATGTTAATAAATAGACATCAAGTAAGCAAATACAAAGGAAATTGAAAATATTACAAAGTTGATTCTTTCAAAGTATCAACAGAATTGATAAACCTTTTTGGCTAAATTGATCAAGAAATAACAGAAGACAGATTACCAATAGAGGAGCAAATGGTATTGCCAATAAAAGGCTATCATCATTGCAGATTCCACATACATTAAAGGCATAATAATGGAATATTATAAGCAGTTTTTTTGCAAAACTTAATAATGTAGACAAAACAAGGAAAATATTACAAAGTTGATTCTTTCAAAGTATCCACAGAATTGATAAATCTTTTTAGCTAAATTGATCAAGAAATAACGGAAGACAGATTACCAATAGCAGGAGCAAATGGTATTGCCAATATTAGGCTATCATTGCAGATTCCACATACATTAAAGGCATAATAATGGAATATTATAAGCGGTTTTTTTTTGCAAAATTTAATAACATAGACAAAACAGATTTTCTAAAACAATCTTATTGAAACTGAGTCAAAGTAAAGCAAGAAGTATGCCATTTGTAGTATTAATTGAATTCATAATAAAAAGCTATTTCACAAAATTAACTCCAAGTTAAATGGCCTTATTGGTGAATTATATCAAATAAGAAAGAAATATCATTCTTCCACAGAGCAATAGGGAACATTTTGCAACTATACTTCAGAGGCCAGCATAGCACTAACATCATAGCCTGAAAGGCAATATAGCAAGAGAAAATTACAGACCAGTATACTTTTTGAGTACATTAGCAAGAATCCTGAGCAAACTATTAATATTTGCAAAGCATAGCTAGTAAGAATATAAAAGATATATATAATACATAAGAATTTAAAAAGATGTATAAAAGATACCTTTTATATATCTTTTTATATAATATAAAAGATAATATATAAAGAAAAAGTTCGTTTTTTGTTAGGAAAGCAAAGTTAAACATTTGAAAAAGCCGTTAATGTAATTAATCATATTAATTAACAGAATAAAGGAGAAAAATCGTGTAATTATTGCAATAAATTTAGTAAAAGCATTTGACAAGATGCAACACCCATTCATGATGAAAATCTCTCAGTAAACTAGTACAGCGTGATTATTCTCAATCCAAAAACCTGAAATGCTCCAAAATCCTAAACTTTTTGAACACCAACATGGAGCGCAAGGGAAATGCTCGTTGTAGTGTTCAGGATTTCAGACTAGAGATGCTAAATTGGTGTAATGCAAATAATTCAAAATTTAAAAAAATCCAAAATTGGAAACATTTCTGGTTCTAAGCGTTACAGATAAGGGCTACTCAACCTGTACTAGAAGGTAATTATTATTTTTCATTCTGATAAGGGACACCTACGAAAACTCTACAGCAAACTGTATGTTAATTATAAAATATTAAAGTGTTTTTACCCAAGGATCTGGAATAAAGGAAGGTGTTCGATTTTCACTGTTTACATTTAGCGTTGTACTGAAAATCTTAGCATTGCAAGAAAGCAAGAAAAATACCTTGCTCATATTCACTTGTATAGTTTTTTTGCTAGATTCCTTTTGACTAGATTCCTTTTGATTTCTGAGATACACAGTCATGTTGTCTGCAAATAATGACAGTTGTATATCTCCTTTTTTTCTAAATTCTATGTAGCCAGGAATGCCATCGCAATACTGATTTGTTATTAACTGCATACACGTTGCAGTTTGCACTGATGGCCCCACTGTTACTGGATACTGTCCTTAAAAATTTTTGGAAATGAGATGAACTTGCCACTACCTGTTAGCTGAATGGCTAAATGAATTTCCCACCATCTCCTGTCTGTAACTTCCCCTTACAACCTAATTTGCATGCCCCTGAGTGATAACACAAAGGCAGTGTTGCTTACTACTTTAGTGGCAGAGGAGGCTTGGAAACGTGATTATATGGCATTTGCAGCAGCTTTAAGGTAATAGATGGAATGGAGTTTCTTGTTTGTCAGACAGATAGAATGACAGTTTCCATAGCAAGTAGAGGGAGTACTTTCTAAAGAGGTCAAAAGCTGTAAAAGAGATCGTCTGAGGGACCTATTTACTATTTCCTAAGATTTTCCGGACTTAACACTTATATTAAACCACAGTATTATGAAACTATTTATTTAGACCACATTGTTTTATCTCCCTGTGTTTATAGAGCTATATCATGATTTTCTTTCTGTAATAGTCTCTCACTCTTCCACATTCTTTGCCTGGTAGAGACTTTCAAGACCTTATTGAAGTTAACTTATATGCAATAAAATGTACCTGTGTTGTATGTATAATATGTAATTAAATGTATACTTTGCATTTTAACAAATGTGTGATAAACTGTTAGAATATAAATTGATACTATCTTTTCAGAAAATAATTTGGCTGTGTGAAGTATTTAACATTTAAAATACTCTGACCCAGCGACCCACTTCTAGGAATCTCTTATCTAGAAGTAACAGAGTACATACACAAGGGTATACTCGAAAGGATGTTTCATTGAAGTACTGTTTGTAGTAGAAAATATTTGAAAAAGACCTGAATATTCATCCACAGGAGAGTGACTGAATAAATTGATATATCTGTTACCGTAGGATAATGTTCAACTATAAACCTAAATTGATATATTTTAACTAGGAAAAATGTGCTTGATATATTCAGTGACTAAAGCAAGTTATAGACCAGTAGTTGGTTACAGCTTTGTGTGTGTGTGTGTGTGTGTGTGTGTGTGTATGTGTATCCATTCAGTCAGCTAGTCATTACAGTATTTTGCCAAGAAATAATGGCAACTTGTACTAAGATGATGTTGTAGAGACGAGAGATATAAATGATTTCAGGGTATTTTGGATATAAATTTAAAAGGATTGGGTGATATTTGGAGGGGAATCTAAGACAGAAGGAATTGATTTTGTCTCTCAGGTTTCTGTTTTTGGTGCTAGATTGATGGTAGGATAGTTATTAAATAGCAAACACTTAAAGAATACTAGATTAGAGGGGGGAGATCATGAGTTAATTTTAGGTATTTTGAGTTTGAGGAGATTTTGTTATATTTGAGCGAAAATAAGTAGTAGAGACATGTAATGGGTCTGGTGCTCAATGGAAAACTATTGACTAGAGATATAAATTTGGGAGTCAGTTGCTGGGTAGCTGATAATTGAAATCAAGCACATTGTGAAATTGTCTAGAGAGACAATTTTGGATAGGAAGAGAAAGGGGCCTAGAATCAAGCCCCAAGAAATACAACATCAAAGGCCAGATAGATGAGGATAAACCAAAGGAAGCAGGGAGATGATAGGATTACTGAACACAAAGGAAGAATGTATTTTAAGGAAGAACTCATCAATAATAACTGAAAATGCTTTTGCTCACATGTGTGGTCAATCCTTAGTAAGATCTATTTCAGTGAAATGATGGCAGCAGAAGCCATGTTGGAATAGGCTGACGAGTGAATAAAAAGGAGAGGATATGGATATAGTAAAATAGATAATTTTGTAAAACTGGAAAAGTTACTTGTGTTTTTATGTCAGTAGCAGCCAAACGTGGAATAAAAATCCAGCTACTTAATTGTATGTTATGTATAGAAAAAAGGCATGGAAATACACAAAAACGTTAACAGTATTTGGTTCAAGATAGAGGAAGTGTTTATGATTTAAACTTTATTTTTTAGTTTTTCTACTTTTTAAACTAAGCAAATATTTTGTAATAGATGATAAAATATGGATTATCGGCCGGGCGCGGTGGCTCATGCCTGTAATCCCAGTACTTTGGGAGGCCGAGGTGGGCGGATCGCCTGAGGCTGGGAGTTTAGACCAGCCTGGCCAGCATGGTGAAACCCTGTCTCTACAAAAAATACAAAAATTAGCTGGGCATGGTGGCAGACGCCTGTAATCCCAGCTTCTCGGGAAGCTGAGGCAGGAGAATCACTTGAACCCGGGAGGCGGAGGTTGCAGTGAGCCTAGATCGCGCCATTGCATTCCAGCCTGGGCAACGGAGTGAGACTCCATTTCAAAAATATATATATATGGATTATTTATTTGTCAAAAGTCTAGTTAAGAGACAGAATCCATCTAGTTACTTGAACAGAGAAAATTTAATGTGAAGTTTAATTAGGTATAAAGTTGTTAACTAGGTAAATGCTAGATTAAAAAGAATATAGGAATCACAGAGGTGGCTCCTACAGGAAGCAAACAGGGTTGGCATAAGATGGGGAAGAGGTTTTAATTAGTAAAACTTAGAAACTTTAAGAGGAAGGAGTATCCAAAGCTGAAACTCAGACCTCTGATGAGAGTGGGCTAGCAGGTTATTGCTGGTGCTGATGTCTTTGGGGTGGGTGATAGTTACTGATGTCTTTGAGGGTGATAAAGCTGGTTCTACGAGTATTGGAGAAACTTCCAAATGGATCCAGCTGCTGCTATAGGACGGGACTCCCCTTGCTGATGTGAAGTCTTAGAAAAGCAATCCAACATTGGGGCCTGAGCATATCCCTCCCTGCACATTGTGCCAGATGTACCAGGAATGCAAGTCCCTGACTGCTCTTTACCCATATAATCACAATTGTGCTTGTAGGGATGAGGTAATGTCTTACCCTGGATAAACAGGCTTACTGTCACTTACTATAGAAGAGATACCACAAGCTGAATGTTCTCCTATAATGTAACCCACTGTGTGTGCAGGCATTCATCATGGGCCCTGTGCATCATCCCAATGCAATCGGGATGGAGGTGGGGCATATACAGTCAATGCGAATGAACTTGAAGCTTTGGCTGCTACTTTACTATAAATAATAAAGTCTTTTAACTCTGACCCAGTAGTCTTGTGTCTTCTGCCAACATTTATGAAATTGTGGCAGGCTGACTTATTAGCTTGCAAGTATAATAAAATCTTAGATTTCATTATGAGTTTTAAAATTATTATTTGCAGTTTCATTTTAAGAGGGAAGTGTGTGTGAATATGTTTCTGTCTCTTTGTGTTAACCCTCAGTTTTGCAGTGACCTCCACTTGGTCCTGAGGAACAGCCATCTAGCCTTTAAGGGTACACGTGCTCACGGTGATACTGAAAAATTTATCCAGAATGCAGTATAGAGAGTGAAAGAGGGAAAATAAGCAAAAGAGTTGAGAGATGAAGGTACATTGAGAGGTTTCAGAGAAGATTTGGTAGAAGTCTCGGATGAGTTTAATGGAACAAATAATATGTGAAAAGATAATCAAGAACAAAGAAGAAATATTAAAAGCTACCAAAGAGAAAGGGCTGATTACTTAAAAAAGAATGACAGCTGTCAGTGGAGTTCTCAGTAGCAATTTATGTCAGAAGATTTTAGAGTAGTATCTTTAAACTGCTGAAATAAAATAGCTACCAACCCAGAATTTTATATTAGACAAACTGTCATTCAAGAGGGAAGATACAAGATAAAAGACAAAGAGGTATACACATCAATTAATAGAATATTTTTGAGGAATTTATTAACTATAAAAATTAAGATTAGATAATGCAAGGTGTAGGAGTGTGTGTATGCATGTGTGTGCACATGCATGTGTGTGTACCTGCATGTGTGTGTGCGTGGTCAAGAATATGGACTCTAGAGCTGGACTGTCTGGGTTTAAATTCAGACTAACTGCTTAACTACCTGTCTGACCTTGGGAAATATATTACTTATTCCTTTTATGTCAGTTTTTCTACTCTGTGAAATGGGGGCAAAATTAATACTTATCTCACTGGCTTGTTGTGAGGATTATGAGTTAATATGTTTGTCATCATCATCATCATCATCTCAACATTTTTGTAGAACATATTAAAAAGTCCTTAAAGCCCTTGCCTGTTAATATCACATATTAGGGGGGTAGAGTTGGTATGGAAATGGGAGGAGATAATTTGTTTATTTTAAATCTCTGCGCCTTTTGTCTTAATTTATTCAATACTTGTTGAGCATCTGCTATATGCACTGTTTTAAGCATTGAGAACAAACAGATTTAAAACAAAGAAATTCTTGTACCCCATGTCTTATGTTTTACTGTGGGGAATAAATTAGATATGTGAGAGAGTGTGTGTGTATACACTTATACAGTCATGTACCACATAACTGTGTTTCAGTCAACAATGGATATGATGGTGGTTCCATGAAATTATAATGGAACTGCAAAATTCTTATTTCCTAGGGGCATTTTAATGATCTTGACCCTGTGTAGGCCTAGGCTAATGTTTGTGTTTGTGTCTTAGTTTTTAACAAAAAAGTTTAAAAAGTAAAAAAATAATTTTTTTAATAGAAAGTGGCTTATAGAATCAGGATATAAAGAAAGAAAATATTTTTGTACAGCTGTAAAATATATTTGTGTTTTTAAGCTAAGCATTATTATAAAAGAGTCAAAGAGTTTTAAAAAAAAACCAAAAAGTTTATATAGTAAGGTTATAGTAAGCCAAAGTTAATTTATTATTTTGAAGGATAATTGTAAAAAATAAATTAGTGTAGCCTAAGTGTACAGTGTTTAAATCTACAGTAGTGTTCAATAATGTCCTAGGTCTTCACATTCACTCACCACTCATCCTCTGACTCGCCAGAGAATTTCCAGTCCTGCAGGTTTTGTTCATGGTCAGTGTCCTGTACAGATATACCATTTTTAATCTTGTATTCTGTATTTTTACTGTACTTTTTCTATGTTTAGGTAAACAAATACTTACCATTGTGTTAAAATTACCTACAACATTTGGTAAAGTAATGTGCTATATAGGTTTGTAGTATAGGAGTCATAGGCTGTACCATATGACCTAGGTGTGTGGTAGGCCTTACCATCTAGGTTTGTGTAAGTATACCCTATGATGTTTGCACAATGACAAAATTACCTAATGATGCATTTCTTAGCACATATCTCTGTCATTATACATGATGGAGCATACACTGTTAGCAATAAGCCCCCAAGGAGAAAAATAAAGCGGGATGGGGCATAAAGGATTTTACATTTCAAATAGGGTGGTTAGGGAGTCCATAAAAAGGTAACATTTGTGTGAAGACCTGAAGGAGATTAGCAGGTGAGGATATTTTTTGTAAGAACATTTAATAGGCCTAGCAAATGAAAAGACGATGAAATGAAAACATACTGGCATCCTTAGAGAACAACAAAAGAGGTGAGTGGAGCTGATGTAGAGTGTGTGAGGGACAGAGTGAATGAAGGAGAGTGCATGAAGGAGGGGGTGAAGCCATAGAAGGTTATGGGGATACATCTTTGATATAGGTATATACCCTTTTTAAGGACTGTGGCTTTTGCTCTGAGTGAGATAGGGAACGACTTGAGGATTCTAAACTGTTGACTTCTATTTAACACTCCCACATTGACTGCTTGATTGAGAATAGGCTGCAAAAATATTATCTTAGTAACTTAAGTACTCTAATAAATAAAACAAGCATAAGAAGCATATATAGATCCTAATGTCACTTCCCTCCTCAAGAATCTACAGTGGTTCTGTGTTACCTATTGTGTTGTTGTCTTAACTTTTTTCTTTTTCTTTTTTTTTTTTTTTGGAGACAGAGTCTTGCTCTGTTGCCCAGGCTGGAGTGCAGTGGCGTAATCTCGGTTCACTGCAACCTCCACCTCCCGGGTTCAAGTGATTCTCCGGCCTCAGCCTCCTGAGTAGCTGGGACTATAGGCATACACCACCACACCTGGCTAATTTTTTGTGTTTTTAGTAGAGATGGGGTTTCACCATATTGGCCAGGCTAGCCTCAAACCTTAGGCCTCAAGTGATCCACCCACCTTTGCCTCCCAAAGTGCTGGGATGATAGGGGTGAGCCACCACTCCCAGCCTGACTTTCATTACTTATACTTTAAAGCTCTTCGTAATCTTGCTACATTGTGTCTGTTAAATTTTATTTCTTCCAGTTCTTCTGGACCTAGGGTCAATTCTTCTGATCCTAATTCTTCTAAACCTAGGACTGATTTTAGTGTAGTTCCATTACTTATAATTTATTCTGATAAAAATAACTGGAAGGTTTTACATTTTACATACAATCAATACATGAAAGTCTTTTTCTATGACTGAAATGTTTGGAAGTCTTCTTTTAAGTACTTTGAGCCTCTTGAACCTGCGAATAATTTATTTACTTTCATCATTTTATCAGTCAAGAGTCCTAGTTTCAGGAACCAGAATCCATTTTAGCTAGTGATTTATTTGAGGGTACTAACAGCTGACAATCTTTGGGAAAGTTAGGAAATCAGATACTTTTGTTACACACTTGAATCCCTGAAGCCAGGAGAAATGCTTAAGCGTAGGATGTAGCTGATGAGTACCAGTTTTATTGTCTTCATTACCCCTATGGTATCTATGAAGCTAGAGACCAGTCACTAGAACGTCTATTAGAACTACCACAGAAGAATCAAATACCTCCACCACAGTGCTTCCAAGACAAGCAGCCTCCCATCATGTGACCACTGCTTCAGATGTGCTCACTTGTTCCCTCTAAATGTCACATACTTGTTTATACTTGGCAGTGCCTTGGTCATTCTAGCCCCTTAGCTGGAGTGGAGTCTGGCAAATGTTATGTATAATTTTCCATTCTGTGCAATACATGAAGGTATGCTTGAAAGAGGATTTGAATGGGTTTTGAGTATCTGTTACATTCATAATAAAAGAAATGAGAGTTAATATCCTTTTTCTACCATCGGATGGGTAGTAGTCAACAGTTTGATAACTTTTGTATTAACGGAGATATCATGAAAGAGCCACTCATAAATTGCTGGTAGAAATGTAAATTAGTAAAACGTATAAGGGCAAATTGGTAGTAACTTACCAAAATTTCAAATGCTTATACTAATTGAGACAACAAATTCACTTCTGGAATTTATCTTAGATAGCCATATACTATAGAAACAAATGTCCATTAATAGAGGACTGAGTAAATAAATTACAGTATATCCATAAAAGAGGAAATTCTGCAGTCACCAAAGAGAATGAGATGGTAGCCATTTGTAGGCTGCTTTGGAAAGCTCTCCAAGGTACAAAACAATAAGTTAAAGAAGCAAATTCAGAATGTGTGATATTCTGTGTTAGAGAGAGACAGAGACTCTGAGTGTGTGTAAATTGCAACAGAATTTCTGTTTTTGTGAGGGTTTGGGAATGAGGATTTTCTTTGACATGATCAGGAACCACGTATACCATGAAACTGATTTGGCACGAAATACAAAGAAGATACTAGGTGGTTGCATTATAAAAGGAATCGTGTGGCTGAGGGACAGAACTGAAAAAGAGACTTAATTTTTTACTTTTGATACTGTTTGGATTTTGTATTATTTGCCTGCATTGCATACTGAAAACTAATTTGCTGTTGCCTACCAAAATATTTTTCTGAAAAGAGGGAAGATAAGTCTAAAATATATTGTTAAAGAGTTTATATATTTGTGAATAAATTAAGATTTACATACTATGTGAGGGATTTTTTCTCAATGACATCAGGGTGTTGTTTTCTTTTAGACCTGTCTACTATAACTGTTTATATGTTAATTGCTATTAATGACACAATATTTTTAGCTGAAAATTAGACAATATATTATTGGTTTATTCTGGGAGTGAATTGAGCATGCTTTCTATTGAGAAAAAGTTTATATTTGTAGGTCATTTTATCACTTGTAATTTTATATGTAGAAAAGATGTGATACAAAAATGTGTGATTAACAAATATGTAGTATTAATATTAGTTCCTAGATAAGAAGGTTGATTCCTTTGTCTTCATGGTAAACAGAAGCAATATCATTTGCTATATAAGGTAACTTGTCTTTACTAGCATGTAAATGTTAATAAAGAGAGAACTGATTTTACATTTGCTTTTCCTAATTAATGAGATGGATATGAGAACATTATTACAACTTTGACTTTAAATTATAATGTTTTTCTTTGGAGTTTTGATGTTAAAGTAGGTATTGAAGGAAATGGTAAACTGTAGATGTGTGAGTATATCTAATTAAAAGTTCTGCTGAGGCACTTTTGCCTTGTTGAGGGAACTTTGGAACATCTTAATGAGGGACAGAGTGAATGCAGGTGAGTGCATGAAGGAGAGAGTAATGGGGATACGTTACCTCTATGATATTTCCTTATCTACTTGTACGTATTTCTCTCTAATGTTTTCTATCCCCAGTAATGTTGGTATGCTTTATTATAATATAATCTTAACTCAAAATTTTGATTCATTCCAGATCTTCAACTACTTATTATATTATTAGTAGAATCTAATAATACTTTTATCAAAAGTATTTAGCTGCAGTAAAAAGATGGAATTTTAAGTAACCAATCAATTTGCAGACCATTTGAGAGGGGATAGACTTGACGCATATAGGAGAGTGTGCTACTTTTCCTAACAGAACATTATGACCCAGTCACAGTTTGGAATCTGTAAGTGAGTGGTCTCTAAAATTAAGTACACACACTTATCTGTTGGGATATACTAAGAAAATAGTAGAAATTTTACTGTATACATCTTGATAATACTACATGCTAAGAAAATAGTAGAAATTTTACTATCTATATGATTTTAAAAGTTTGGAAACCACTGATATTTAGGCAATTAATTTTGGATATCAAAAAAGCAGCAATTGGGACTGACAAATGAAGCGTTTATAACTCTCAAAGTAAACTTAGCATGTGAACTCAAATGTTTTCTTTCCTTTTTTTAAATAATATGATTAAACCTTGATGGAAAATTTTGAAACATAACATGTTCAGAGTAACTTAAGGGCATTTATGCAAATTAAGTTACCTCTTTTGCTTATATTTTGAACTAAACCTGTTTACCTTGGATGAAAAATCCATAGCCTAATGTTTCTTCTTACATTTTTTGCCAGCTGAAAATAGACTATCAACACCAAAACTATGTCCTTCCTTTTCAATTAGTTGTAGTTTCAGGCCTTTGAATGGTTAGCTTTCCTTAGTATCCAGTTTACAAACATATTCTCTGATTGCCAGATACTGCATGGTACCAATGAGATGCTTTTTCCCACCCTGTGCTCCCGTGTACCCAGTACCTTGTGCTATGTATACTATGAGAGAGAGAGAGCGCAATAAGTAAATGCCTCCTAATGGCTATCATTTATGAATATTCATGTTTTAAATCTCAGATATTCAAGATTAAAGCAGTGCAATTGGCTGAGAAACTCCTTCCTGCCTTTAACACACCTACTGGGATTCCTTGGGCAATGGTGAATTTGAAAAGGTAACTCTATATGGGTATTCTTATTCTGGAAGAATTATTTTGACCTTTTTAGTCTTAGAAATTTCTAATGAGTCACCACCACATTTTTTAAAGACTTATATTGTTTTTCTCTCTATATATAATCTTTATTTTCTTCTGTGTATATGCATAAATGTGTTTCTTTAAAACATTTTCTGATTTTTAAAATATGTCCTTTACTTTGAAACAGGTTAACTGTCTTAACTTCATTGCAGTTTTTACCACTTGTTTCTCTAAGTCTAGATTTCTCTTCTTCACCTGTATGGTATACAGTATTTGTTTCTTTTATTTGCTTATTTGTTTCCATTTAGTGCTAGAATAGGGTCAAAGTACATTCCCCCTGTTTTTCTTTTTATATACCACCTGCTGATCTTCTAAGTGAAAATAGAAAATAATATACCTAGAAATGAGGGCTTCCTATTGCTGAATGTCATATTAAAGATAAAGACATAATTCATGATGTTGACTGCGGGGTTTTTATTGTAGCATATATGCTATTGAAGTTCAAAGTGAACTCTTAAGCATTATTCTTTATAATCTGTTTTATTCTAATTGAAAGCATTGGTTTTTTACATAGAAATAGATGAAATGTTTTCTTTGGACAACTTTATAAATTATGTAAAGATACACAATTAACATTTGAATAATGTCAGCATATTTGAACTTGCGTTTAAGTAATTTATGCTGACTGAAATTTGTTCTGTTCGTTTTTTCTCCTAGTAAAATTTATTCCTCATAATGTTGGAATTTGGAAATTACCTAAAAATTTGATTGTTGTTCTCCTTGCCTTCAGACCCTTTAGAATAAAAGTTAGGAACGTTTATTTTTCTAGAGATGTGAATCTATGACATTATTTTAAAAAATGACTTGATTTTAGTAAAATGTTTCTAATTGAAGAACTTTATTGAGTTTAGATTTACATTGAGATGTCAGCAGCATTTAATACTGAACATTAAATCTAACTTTACTATCTCTGATTTCATGCACTATATATAGTGCAGATTACCTCCTTGGTGAGGAAAAAGCTGGTTGGCGTTCCAGAGCAAGCTCCATGGAAGGATATGGCCAAGTGATGTTGTGTATACACTTGTTCTCTTTCCTTAGCTTTATGACAGATTTTGTGATATTTCTTTCAGGATCATTGTCAGAATCAGACATTATTATCTACTTAGATAATAATTAAAACTTAATTCCGATAGGAAGACAGACTGGAGGTTCTTTTGTTTGTCTACGTAGAGGAAAAGAACTTGAAAATCAAGATTAAATTGCAGAACTTCTAATTTAAGATTGAGATTAAAGTAAAAAGGTTTCCAAGGACCATGTTGTGAGCTTTTTATAAGATAAATTTTAATTTAATTCATTTGGTATATAAACAAATACATAATTTTACTTGAGTTTTTATATCATGAATGTAATTATTTACCTATTTAAATTTTTTTAAATAAATTTTTTGCAGAGAAGGGATCTTTTTTTTTTTTTTTTTTTTGAGACGGAGTCTCGCGCTGTCACCCAGGCTGGGGTGCAGTGGCCAGATCTCGGCTCACTGCAAGCTCCGCCTCCCGGGTTCACGCCATTCTCCTGCCTCAACCTCCCGAGTAGCTGGGACTACAGGCGCCCGCCGCCTCGCCCGGCTAGTTTTTTGTATTTTTTAGTAGAGACGGGGTTTCACCGTGTTAGCCAGGATGGTCTCGATCTCCTGACCTCGTGATCCGCCCGTCTCGGCCTCCCAAAGTGCTGGGATTACAGGCGTGAGCCACCGCGCCCGGCGCAGAGAAGGGATCTTATTTTGTTGCTTAGGCAGATCTCAAATTCCTGGCTCAAGCGATTCTCCTACCTCCCAAAGTGCTGTGATGATAGGTGTGAACCACTGCACCTAGCATTATTTACCTGTTTTTTAAAGTTTTTTTTTTTTTCTTGACTGGGGTCTACGCATTTCCCACACATAGGCCTTCCGTCAGTCTTGATGACTGAAAGCCAACGCATCTTAATAGTCTATCGTATTTATCTTCTACAATATGATACAGCAGACAGAAATAAAAGCAGAGCTTTTTTTGTAATCTTTATTTGTTTTATCACTTTAATGGCTTGCTTTTCGGCTTATCTTTCTCACTCAATAATACTCCATGGAAACATGATTCCAAGTTACTCAGTAAAGATCTAAATAAATCTTTGTGATGAATACTGAGTGAGAAATGGGATAGTTATACTATAATTTATTCATTAATTTTCATATCAGTGGTATTTGTTTCCATTATTTTCCTACCACAAACATTGCTACAATAGCATCCTGTTATACATGTCCTTATGTAGTAGGAATTTTATTTCTTGGACATTGGTTCTCAAGAATACGATTGCTGTATCAAAGAGCGTGTGCCTTTTTTTTTCTTTATCTGTGGGACAGATTTCCAGATGTAGGATTCCTGGATCAAAGGGATATGTAGTTTTAAATTTAATAGATATGGCCAAAATGTGTTCCAGAAAGACCGTAGTACATTTCCACCAACAATATGTGAGAGTCTTTAAATGTCTGCAGGTATAAATTCTTTTTAATTTTTGACACAGTGGTTGCTATAAAATATTCATTGTTTGTATTTTCTGACTAGTGAATTTGAACATCCTTTTCGTAAATCTATTGGACATGTAGATTTGCTTTTTTGTGAATTGTCTATTCCTGAGTCTTGCTTGAGTTCTTTGTCTTTTTCTAATTAATTTATAAGGTGTTTTGTAGATTATAGAATTCTTTTCTCTCTACTCTTCTGTTAGTCTGTCTTTATAATAATTTATGATTAATAAGTTTTAAACTTTTATATATTCAAATATATCTTTTATAACTTTTAGTTTACAGTCTTGGTTAAAAAAATTGTCTCCATCTATATATTTTTTACATTCTTTGAGATTTCCACAAAAGCTTTGAAATATTGCTTTTCTAAAAAAATTGAAGTATGGCATTAGTTGTGGAGTTTTCATCAGTTACATCAATTTCCTTTATAAGATTGAGGAAATTTCCTTTTATTCCTATTTCACTGAGATGTTATTGTTGTTGTTTTGTCATGAATGGACGTTAAATGTTGCCAGATACTTTTTTTTCCATCTATGGAGATAATCATAAGGTTTTTCACTTTTATTCTTTTAATATAGTAAATTACGTGTAAGATTTTCAAATGTTAAATCAACCTTGAATTTCTAGATATTCCTTGGCCAAAATGTATCCCTTTTATATTTTGCTGTATTTTATTTCCTAATACCTTTTGAAATTATATGATGGATATTGGTAGGAATTTTATTTTTGGAATGCCTTTGTCAGATTTTGGTGTGAGTTACCTGGTCTCTTTAAATGAGGCATTATTAAATTATTAAAATCGTTTTTTTCAGAAGTAATTCTGGAGTGCTGTAGTTACTTCTTTCTTAACTATTTGATAGATAGATCTAAGTGCAACTACCTGGGCCAGAAATTTTCTTTATTGGAAAGTTTTTAATAACAAATTAAAATTTGTGTGTGTGTGTGTTTGGAGGGGCCTGGTTTGGAGATAAGGTCTTGCTCTTTTGTACAGGCTGGAGTACAATGGCACAATCACAGCTCACTGCAACCTTGACCTGCTGGGCTTAAGTGATCCCCCCATCTCAGCCTCTGTAGTAACTGAGACTACAGGTGTGTGCCACCACACCCAGGTAGTTTTATTTATTTTTGTAGAGATGGGGTCTCACTGTCTTGTTCAGTCTGGTCCCAAACTGCTGAGCTCAAGTGATCCTCCTTGGCCTCCCAAGGTGCTAGGATTACAGGTGTGAGCCACTGCACGCTGCCCAAATTTTCATGTGTGTGTGTGTGTAAATTTATATACGTATATATGAAAATTTATATATACTTTATATAATATATATAAGGTATATATAAACATATATCTTATATTCAGATTTTGTTTTATTTTGTGTCAGTTTTAGTTAATTTTAAAGAAATTTCTTTATTTCACTTAAATTAGAAAATTTGGTGTAAAGTTGTTCTTGTGTTACTTTCTTTTACCTTTCATCTTTGTAGATTCTGTGGCGACAACTACTTTCATTCCTGATTCTAGTAATTTGTATTCTTTCTTTTCTCTTTACTAGTTTACTGAGGCATTTGTCAAATTTGTTAATCTTTTCAAAAAAATACTTCTGTTTTTGTTAATTTTAACTTGTTTTTGGTTTTATTGATTTCTAGTTTATTTTTATTATTTCCTTCTCTTTTCTTATTGGAGTTACTTTGCTCTTTTTCTGGCTTCTTACATTGGAACTGTAGGTTGTATCTTTCTACACCGATCTTATTCCTTTCTCTCTTTTCCTGCCATAAACTACTGTTTTTCTATAGAGCTATAAATTTCCCTCCAAGGACTGCTTTAGCTACATTCCAGAAATTTTGATATTTTTTTTGTTGTTATTCAATTCAAAATAGTTTCTCATTTCCTGTAGAACTTTTTCTTTGATGCATTAGTTTTTTTTATAATTGTGTGGTTCAATTGCCAAATTTTACGTGGTTTCTTAGATATCTTATTGTTTTCATTTCTAATTTAATTTCATTGTGGTCATAAAAATTACTCTACAATTTGAATCCTTTCAAATTTATTACAACTTGTTTATAGCTCAGCGTGTAGTCTTTCTTGGTAAATACACTTGATAAGAATGTGTATTCTGCAGTTGTTGGGTGTAACATTCCGTATATATCAGTTAGGTTAAGGTGGTTAGTGGTGTTTAGATCATGTATATCTTTCCTGATTTTTTGGTATAATTGTTTTATGCATTCCTGAAATGAAATGTTAAAATATCCCAAGTATGACTGTGGAATTGTCTCTTCTCTATTTCTATCAATTTTTTGCTTCATGCATTTTGATGAAGCTTTACTCTCAAGTACTTAGACATTTATTATGTTTTCCGATGACTTGAGCCTTTTGTTATTACAGTGTGTCTTCATCTCTGGTAATGCTTTTGTCTTGAAGTTTATCAGATATTAATGTAGCTGCTCTACCTTATGCTTACTGTTTTCATGGTTTATCTTTTTTCCATTTATTTTCAGCTTCACTGTATTGTTTTAACTATAGTGCTGCTTTTGGAGATAACATATAGTTTGGATCATAATCCAAATTTTGTTATTCAGTCTGACAATATTGACATTTTACATCATTTAGCAATAGGTCTAGAAAAATATTTTGTATCAACACTTTATATATATTTATCTCATAGTTTTTAAGAGCTTCATAATATAATGCTTAGGAAAATATTGACTTAAAATTAATTCTGTATTAGTGAACTAATAGATTATTTCTAGATTTTAATACTGTCAAAAAATATTGGATGAAGTATCCTGCATATGTTGGAAATGGTGTGTGTGTGTGTGTGTGTGTGTGTGTGTGTGTGTGTGTGTACATATACATGTGTTGGTATGACTTTGGCAGAAATAGTGGATCAAAGAGTTACATACATTTTTTTTTTCTGTTGATAACGTACTGTGTTCTAGAGAGGATATGCCAGTTGACATTTGCTTAATAAGTGGGTGACAATGACTCTTATCTAACCTTTTGAAAATACGGTTTACTTTTACTTATCAGATAGGTAAATATAAAATCTTGTTTCAATGTTTGTTTTATTAATTTTTGAGTGAGATTGAGTTTATTTTATTCAGTGGATAGCCTTTTTATGTCCTTTGTTTGTTTTTTATTGGCTATTTTTTAAAAAATCAATCCTTAAGGTATTTTTGTATATTAGCTAGATTAGTACTTTGTCATGTAAATTGCAAGTTTTTTTTTTTTTTGCTATTAATAGCATAGTTTGAAGTGGAGTAATGTGATGCCTCCAGCTTGGTTCTTTTTGCCTAGGAATGTCCTGGCTATCTGAGCTCTTTTTTGGTTCCATATGAATTTTAAAATAGTTTTTTCTAATTCAGTGAAGAATGTGAGTGGTTTAATGGGAATAGCATTGAATCTATAAATTGTTTTGGACAGTATGGTCATTTTCACGATATTAATTCTTTCTGTCCATGAGCATGGAATGTTTTACCATCTGCTTATGTCCTCTCTGAGTTCCTGGAGCAGTAGCTAGTAGTTCTCCTTGAAGAGGCCCTTCACTTCCCTTGTTAGCTGTATTCCTGGATATTTTTTGTGGCAGTTCTGAATGGGAGCTCATTCATTATTTGGCTCTCTGCTTGTCTGAATATGTTTAAAAGAAAACTGAACATGTTTTAAAGAAAGAAAATTCAGATATCCAACAATAAACTTTTATAATATCCGTAATCCAATCCAAAATTACTTTACTTTATGGTATGCAAAGAAGCAGCAGAAAAATGTAGCCAATTATTCTGTAGCCCAGAGAAAAATCTGTTCATAGAAACAGACATGGAAATAACAGAGGTGATGAAGACAGCAGTAAAGGACTTTAAATAGCTATTGTAAGTGTGCTTGAGGATTTAAAGGCAAATGTGAAGAATGGGAAAAGAGATTTTAAAAAGGACCAAAGTGGAACTTCTAAAGGTGAGAAATATATGAAATAAAAAATTTACTTGACAAGCTTAAAGGCAGATTTGACAATGCATCAGAAAAGATCAGTAAGCTTGAAGACAAAACAACAGAAACCACCTAAACTGAAGCACAGAAAGAGAAATAAAAAGCTGGAGTATGGAGAGAAGCATATCCAGTTACCTATGGGGCAGTGTCAGATGGTTTAACATACCTGTAATGGAGTGATGGGAGTGGCGAATTTGGGAGTGGGAGGAGTGGCTGAAAAACTACAGGCATGAATTGTTCTATTGTGCTTTACTTAATTGTTCTTTGCAGATATTGCTTTTTTCCTTTTTATTTTTATTTTTTAACAAATTGATGATTTGTGTCAACTGTGTGTTGAGCAAGTCTATCAGTGCCATTTTTCCAACAGCATATATCACATTTTGATAATTGTCACAATAGTTTTAAGCTTTTCATTATTATTACATCTGTTATAGTTATCTGTGATCAGTGATCTTTCTTGTTACTCTAGTAATTATATAGGGCACCATGAACAAGCAGTCATAGATGATGGCAAACTTAATCACTAAATGTTGTCTCTGCTCTGACTGCTCCACAGAGTGCATTCTTCCTTCTCTCTCCTCCTCCTTGGGCTTCCCTACTCCCTGAGACAGAACAATGCCAATAAATAACCTTTCAATGGCCTTGATGTATTCAAGAGACAAGAAGAATAGCATGTCTCTCACTTTAAATTAAAAGTTAGAAATAGTCTGGGTGCAGTGGCTCACACTGTAATCCCAGCACTTTGGGAGGCTGAGGCATGCAGATTGCTTGAGCCTAGGAGTTCGAGACCAGCCTGAGCAACATAGTGAGACCCTGCCTCTACAAAAAATACAAAAATTAGCTGGGCATGGTGGTGTGTGCCTGTAATCCCAGTTACTTGAGAAGCCAAGGTGGGAGGATTGCTTAAGCCCAGGAGGCAGAGCTTGCAGTGAGCTGAGATCCTGCCACTGCACTCCAGCCTGGGTGACAGAGCCAGCCCCTGTCTCAAAAGAAAAAAAAAGCTAGAAATAATTAAGCTTAGTGAAAGAGTCATGTCAAAAGCTAGGCCTCTGGTGCCAAACAGTCAGCCAAGGTGTGAACGCAAAGGAAGAGCTCTTGAAGGAAATTAACAATGCTAAGCCAGTGAAACACATAAATGATGAGAATGTGAAATAGCCATATTGCTGACATGGAGTAAGTTTGAGGTCTGTGTAGAAGATGAACCCAGCTACAACATTCTTTTAAGCCAAAACTTAATGCAGAGCAAGGCCCTAAGTCTCTTCACTTCTGTGAATGCTAAGAGAGGTGAGAAAACTGCAGGAGAAAAGTTTGAGGCTTACAGAGGTTGATTCACGAGGTTTAAGGAGGGAATCTGCCTCTGAAACATAAAGGTGACAGGTGAAGCAACAGTACCAGTAGAGTGGGACATTGCTGAAAACATGCCTAAAAATGTGGAACAACTTTGGAACTGGGTAACAGGCAGAGGTTGGAGAAGAAGAAGACAGGAAAATGTGAGAAAGTTTGGAAATTCCTTGAGACTTGTTGAATGGCTTTACTTAAAATGCTGATAGCCATATAGACAATAAAGTCCAGGCTGAGGTGGTCTCAGATGGAAATGAGGAACTTCTTGGGAAATGGAGCAAAGGTGACTCTTGTTATGTTTTAGCAAAGAGACTGGTGGCATTTTGCTCCTGCCCTAGGGATGTGTGGAGCTTTGAACTTGAGAGAGATGATCTAGGGTATCTGGCCGAAGAAATTTCTAAGCAGCAAAGTATTCAAGAGGTGACTTGGGTGCTGTTAAAGGCATTCAGTTTTATAAGGGAAGCAGAGCATAGAAGTTCAGAAAATTTGCAGCCTGACAATGTGATAGAAAAGAAAAGCTCATTTTCTGAGGAGAAATTCAAGCCTGCTGCAGAAATTTGCATAAGTAACAGGGAGCCGAATGTTAATCCCCAAGACAATGGGGAAAATGTCTCCAGGGCATGTCAGAGGTCTTCATGGTAGCCCCACCCATCACAGGCCCAGGGCCTAGAAGGAAAAAATGGTTTCATGGGCTGGGCCCAGGGTCCCCTTGTGTGCAGCCTAGGGACTTGGTGCCCTGCATCCCAGCCTCTCTAGCTGTGGCTGAAAGGGGCCAACCTAAAGCTCGGCCTATGGCTTCAGAGGGTGCAAACCTCAAGCTTTGGCAGCTTCCATGTGGTATTGAGCCTGCCAATGCACAGAAGTCGAGAATTGGGGTTTGGGAACCTCCACCTAGATTTCAGAGGATATATGGAAATGCCTGGATGTCCAGGTAGAAGTTTGCTGCACGGACAGGGCTCTCTCTCTTGGAGAACCTCTGCTAGGGCAGTACTGAAGGGAAATGTGGGATTGGGGCCCTAACACAGAGTACCTGCTGGGGCACCACCTAGTGGAGCTGTGAGAAGAGGGCAACCGTCCTCCAGACCCCAAAATGGTGGATCTACCAACAGCTTGCACCATGCACCTGGAAAAGCTGTACTCAATGCCAGCTGGTTGAAGCACCCAGGAGGTTGGGCTATACCCTGCAGAGCCATAGGGGCAGAGCTGCCCAAGGCTGTGTGAGTCCTCCTCTTGCATCATTGTGACCTGAATGTGAGACATAGAGTCAAAGGAGATCATTTTGGAGGTTTAAGACTTGACTGACCTACTGGATTTCAGACTTGCATGGGGCCTGTAGACCTTTATTTTGGCAGTTTCTCCCATTTGGAATGGCTGCATTTACCTAATACCTGCACACCCATTGTATCTATAAAGTAACTAACTTGATTTTGACTTTACAGGCATGTAGGTGGAGCGGACTTGGCTTGTCTCAGATGAGACTTTGGATGGTGGACTTTTGAGTTAATGCTGAAATAAGACTTTGGGGGACTGTTGGGAAGGCATGATTGGTTTTGAAATGTGAGGACATGAGATTTGGGAGGGACCAGGAGCCAGATGATACGGTTTGGCTGTGTCCCCACCCAAATCTCATCTTGAATTCCCATGTGTTGTGGGAGGGACTCAGCAGGAGGTAATTGAATCATGCTGTTATCGTGATAGTGAATAAGTCTCACGAGATCTGATGGTTTTAAAAAGGGGAGTTTCATTGCACAAGCTCTCTTCTCTTGTCTGCCACCATGTGAGGTGTGTCTTTCACATTCCACCATGATTGTGAAGCCTCCCCTGCCACGTGGAACTGTAAGGCCATTAAACCTCTTTCTTTTGTAAATTGCCCAGTCTCAAGTATGTCTTTATCAGCAGTGTGAAAATGGACTAATGTAGCGTGATGGCGCACATCTGTAGCCCCAGCTACTTGGGAAACTAAGGTAGGAGGACTGCATGAGTTCAGGAGGCAGAGCTTGCAGTAAGCTGAAATCGTGCCACTGCACTCCAGCCTGGGGGACAGAGCCAGATCCTGTTTCAAAAAACAAAACAAAACAAAAAACAAAACCTAGCCAGGCGCAGTGGCTCACACCTGTAATCCCAGCAGTTTGGGAGGCTGAGGAAGGCAGATCACCTGAGGTCAGGAGTTTGAGACCGGTCTGGCCAATGTGGTGAAACCCCATCTCTACTAAAAATACAGAAATTAGCTGGGCGTGGCGATGCATGCCTGTAATCCCAGCTACTTGGGAGGCTGAGGCAGGAGAATCTCTTGAACCTGGGAGATGGAGGTTGCAGTGAGCCAAGATCACACCACTGCTCTCCAGCCTGGGCGACAAGAGCAAGACTCCGTCTCAAAAAAAAAAGTTGGAAATAATTAAGCTTAGTGAGGAAAGCACGTGAAATTTAAGCTTAGTGAGGAAGGCATGCCAAAAACTAGGCCTCTCATGCCAAACAGTCAGCCAAGTTTTGAATGCAAAGGTAGAGTTCTTGAAGGAAATTAACAGTGCTGTGCCACTGAACACATGAATGATGAGAAAGTGAAATAGCTATATTGCTGACATGGAGAAAGTTTGAGTGGTCTGCATAGAAGATGAAACCAGCTACAACATTCTCTTAAGCCAAAGTCTAACGCAGAGCAAGGCCCTGACTCTCTTCACTTCTCTGAATGCTGAGAGGTGAGGAAGCTGCAGAAGAGTTTGAGGCTTACAGAGGATGGTTCATAAGGTTTAATGAAGGAAGCCGTATCCATACCATAAATGTGACACGTGAAGCAGTAAGTGCTGATGTAGAAATTGCAGCAGGTGATCCAGAAGATCTAGCTAAGGTAATTGATGAAGGTGACTACACTAAACAACAAATTTTCAAGGTAGATGAAGCAAGTTTCTACTGGAAGAAGATGCCATCTCATAGTTAAAGAGAAGTCAATGCTTGGCTTTCAAGGACAGGCTGACTCTTGTTGGGGGCTAATACAACTGATGATTTTAAGTTGAAGCTAGTTCTTGCTTACCATTCTGAAAATCCTAGGGCCTTTAAGAATTTTGCTACATCTACTCCCTGTGGGGTCTGTAAGTAGAACAACAAAGTTCAGATGAGAGCACATCTGTTGATGGCAGAGTTTAAGCCCACTGTTGAGACCTACTGCTAAGCAAAAAAGATCTCTTTCAAAATATTACTGCTCATTGACAGTGTACCTGGTCACCCATTTTCTGCAGTGAAGATGCCCAAGATTAATGTTGTTTTCATGCTTTCCAACATCCATTCTGCAGCCGATGGGTCAAGGTGTGATTAAGACTCTCAAGTCTTACTATTTAAGGATTGCATTTTGTAAGGCTATAGCTGCCGTAGATGGTGATTCCTGCGAGAGATCTCAGCAAAGGAAATGGAAAACCTTCTGGAAAGGAGTCACTATTCTACATGCCATTAAGAACATTCGTGATTCATGAGAGGAGGTCAAAGTATCAAACAGGAGTTTGGAAGAATTTGATTCCAGTCCTCATGGGTGATTTTGAGGGGTTCAAACTGAAGTGGGGGAAGTAACTGTAGATGTGGTGGAAATAGCAAGAGAACTAGAATTAGAAGTGGAGCCTGGAGATGGGACCGAATTACTGCAGTCTTATAAGACTTGAACGGATGAGGAGTTGCTTCTTACAGATGAGCAAAGAAAGTGGTCTTGAGATAGAATCTACTCTTGGTGAAGAAGCTATGAACATTGTCAAAATGACAGTAAGGGTTTAGAATACTACGTAAACTTAGTTGATAAAGCAGTGTCAGGATATGAGAGTGGACTCCAAGTTTGAAAGAATTTTTGCTGTGGACAAAATGCTGTCAAACAGCATCACATGCTACAGAGAGATCTTTCGTGTTACACAGAACTGAAACAGGAAGAATCAAATCAATACAGCAGACTTTATTGTTGTCTTCATTTTAAGAAATTGACCCAGCCACCCCAGCCTTCAGCAGCCACCACCCTGATGAGTCAGCAACCATCATTATCAAGGCAAGACCCTCCACCAGCAAAAAAGAGTATGACTTGCTGAAAGCCTCAGATGATCATTTGCATTTTTAGCAATAAAGCATTTTTCAAATTAAGATATGAACGTTATTTCAAAATAATGCTGTTGCACACTTAAAAGGCTACAGTGTAATGTAAATATAACTTGTATATATACTGGGATATGAAAAAGTTTGTGTGACTCATTTGTTGCAATATTTGCTTTATGGAAGTAGTCTGTAACCAGGCCCATAATATCTCTGAGATATGCCTGTTTTTAAAGAAGTAATGTCTAGAAATTTATCAGATTTGTTAAACAGCTGTAAATTCACAGATTTCAACATTTGCTGGAACCCAGCAGGATAAATATAAAGAAACATGATGCCTGAAAATCTGTGACTAGAAAAAGAAAAGTTTTAAACAGCCAGAGAAGAAAGACATTTACACTGGGGAACCAAAATAGAAATACTTCCTTCTTATCATAAGCAATACAATCCAGAAAACAATTGAATCATCTTGAAACTGTTGAAAGAAAAAAGTCGATCTCGAATTCTATAGCCACTGAAAATATTCTTTAAAAACAAAGGTGAAATTAAGACATTTTCAGGCAAATAAAAGCTTAGAGAATTTATTGCCAACAGACCTGTATTGCTAGAAATTTTAAGGAACTTTCTAATGATACCAGATGGAAAAGCAGATTTACACAAAGAAGGGAAGGGCACTGGAAACAGTAAATATTTGAGTAAATGTAAAATGCTTATTTTTTTCTGTTTCGGTCTTTGTTTAAAGCAAAAATAATAACTTGCATAGTGGAGCCTATAATATACATAGAAGAAAAATTTGTTACCACAGTTACACAGAGGATAGTATAGAAATGTGAAGCCCTTATATTATATGTGAGGTGATATAATACATAAAGGTCTACTGTGGGAAGGTTAATGGTTTATGTTGTAATGCCTAGAGCAGTCGTAAAAAAATAAGCCAGTAAAGAAAGTGGAATACTAAAAACTACTCAATCCAAATGAAGGCAGGAATGGAGAACGAAACAACTAATGGGAAAAATAGACAATGAAAAGGCAAGATAGTAAACTTAGGTTGGTAGGATGTAAAATGGTAGAGACACTTTGGAAAACAGTTTGACTGTTTTTCAAATGTTTATCATATCAACAGATATATAGATAAATAGTTATCATATTCATGCAATGGAATACCACTTAGCCATAAAAAGAACCTTAACTACTGAGGCACATAGCAATATGGGTGAATCTCAAAGACACGTTGAGTGAAAGAGCCAAACATAGGAGCATATACTGTATCATGTTTACATGAAATTTTAGAACATGAAAGACTAATCAGTAGTGAGAGGAAGCAGATTGAGAGTTGTTTGAGACTTGGTAGGGAAGTGTGTGCGTTGATTGCAAAAGGGATAAGGACATGTTCTGGAAGGATCGACTTGGTTTGTATACCAATCTTTGTTTTCATTTGTCATAACCCCATTGAATGGTGCACCTGAAAGGATGCATTTTTGTATGTAAATTATACGTCAATATATAGTTAAAAAGAAAAATAAACCAGATCCTATGCTTGGCTGAGGGGCTGTATAGTAACAAAAAATAACATTACCTTATAATTGAAGGACAATCTTAACTTTGAAAACATATTTTAAAAAAAGTTTGTAAAAATACAGAATTAAAATTAGAAGAGACCAATGAGTATTTAAAATGTAATAGACAACTCAAATTATGCTTATGTAGGCATACAGTTTTCCAAAAGGGTAGATGAGAATGTGTTAACAGATTGCTTTGGGACTGAGAGTGATTGGAAGAGGTAGAGGTCTTAGAGAGAGACTTTTTTTTTTTTTTAATTTATGCTTTTTCAGTGCCATTTAACATTTTAAATTATGAGTATATTACATATCCCCTCAAATTAAATGAAAATGTAACAAAAATCAGACTTCATTTAAAAATAAAAATTAAAGTTGTTATATTCATCTGCTGTCGAGGAAGTTTTTTACTTAAAAAATTTTTAAAGCATCTGCTATAATAAAAAGGTGAGAAGAAAGCCATTCTTACATTTCAGCTTTACTTGTAGACTAGTGTATTATCTGTCAAAAGCCCTTAAAGCAACTCAACCTTTGTTAATACACACGAAGAAATTGGATGTATGGACTAAGGAAGACATCTATAAAATGTTTATCACAGCGTATTTCACAAAATCATAAGTACAGGTCGAATGTTCAAGAGTAAGGTCATTTGTTAAGCAAATTTGGTAGTCCAACATATAAGGTAAAATAATATGTTGCCACATAAATGATATCATACATAAAATATTTACATTATATTAATATTTTATAAGCCAGATTATGGCATCATATAATGAGAATGACCATATAGTGTGTTATTCATAAGAGTACAATTTCAGAATGAATGGGGGAGCTGAAATAATTAAAACTATTTAATTTTCAGAGTATTTAATCACCGACAAATTGGTTTTATTTTATTGGGTATCCTGTAAAGTAATTCTGCTGTAAACCTATATTCTAAAATGAAATTATTAAAAACATATATTCTTGTGTATTTATCTAAATTTGAAATTATTGGCACTTTCAATTGACTCTTGCATGCTTTTATTAGAGAAGGTATTCTCCCTACAGTTGCTCAGAGCAAATTCTGCTTAATTGCAGGATATTCTCAATTCTAAATTTCTGCATATTAAAACGTTTAAATATTTCAGACCAGATATTGTTACAAATGCCATTCTTTTGCTTTCATTCAGAATACCTTCTACAAATCCGAGATATTTTTACATTGACTTTTATTTGTAATTATTTTAAGTAGTCTTCCAGTTTAGATGACACAGAATCATATAGCTTCTCAATTTCATTCCATTGAAGTATACAGTGTAAATAAATCTAATTGAAAATAGGAACTCCATCAAACCATTATTCCTACAAATGAAGATACTTCAACTTAAGCTTACACATTGAATGCTTTAATTTCTTTAGTTCGTTCCTTGCTTTTGTTGGAATGCATTTCAGTATCAGCCTGTTTGCAAGCTTTGTTTCCAATAATTGCAGTTTCCTGAAAGCTTTACTCCATTCTTTCAATACATTGATTAAATATATTCAACTGACTTTCAACAAAATGCAAATCAAAATATAGAAGACTCATTATCAAAACAATTTAATATGATTGTAGAATGCTTAGGTTGATTTACTGTCAAGAGTTTACCAAACATTTTTAGAGTCTTTCCTTTTGCTGGTGGTCAGGTAAGAGAAACATCATATGTTTTGCTTGCTTGTTTTTGTTTTCTGGTATTCCTTGCAAATTTTTTGTTACTCAGGTTCTCTGAGTATGTATGTAAATTTCAGTATCCAGACGTTTTACTTTGATCAGTTGAAAAAAACAAAACATGAATTTGCATGAAATTATGATCCGGTTATTTTTTGGCAGCTCATCATCATTTTAAGTTGGAATATTTTTGTCCTCAGCAGCATTATATCTTGTTCTTAGGAATTTTCTTATTTTTCTGAGTTGCTAGGATATATGTAAGTATCAAATTTAATATTTTAGATTCTTCCTGTGACATGATGTAAAAAATGTAAAAACTTTGTTTAGAATTTAGTATTTTGAAAAGTGTTCCTTTTTGACTTTTGGCTAGAAGTTCTTTTTATAGAGAATGGCAAACTGTTACTTCCTAAGTTTTGTTTTTATAGTTGACCACACTGTAATTCATCCACTATGCTGAAACCTAGTTAATCTTTCTAAATGGTATGCTTTATTCCTTAAGTATGTTATAATCTTTAAAGTTATTCGTGACTTTCCATCACACTTAACGACTAAAATTTTACCATGGCCTACAAAATTATTACATAGTCCAGATTATACCTTGCTTTTTAACCTCATCCTGTGTCATTCACTTCCCCTTACTTTCTGAACTCTAGTCAAACTAGCCTCCTTCCTTTCCCTCAAGGCCATTACATTTGCTGTTTCCCTTACTGGGAATTCTGTTTTTCCAGATCTTTTCATTACTGGCCCTCATCATTCAGGTCTCAGTTCAAATCACATCATTTTAGAAACATTTTCTCTGAACATAATATGTAAAGAGCCTTTTTTCTAACTCACTCTCTATCCCTAGTACTCAATATTCTATTTTTCCTTTTTAATTTTCTTCATAGCAACTATCGCTATTTAAAATGATCTTATTTATTGTAGGAGCAGGAATAGTATATGTCAGGTTCACCACTCTCTCACAGCATAGTAAACACTTACATTTGTGAAATGAATGACTGTCTTATGTAGTTACTATTTCCATATTTATTCTCTGATTCTCACTTCTAGCTATAAAATATCTTAGTGGTATTTGCCTTCCATATTTTCAGACAATTTAAAAATAGCTCTAAACAAGGAACTTTAAGCAAGGTTGTCATATGTTCTTACATTTATTTTAATGTTTTCTAAACACAAATAAAATATAAGATGTGGAATTGACAGAGTACAAGTGAAGATAAGATGAGAAAAAATATGTATAAATACATATGTTTTTTGAGACGGAGTTTCGCTCTTCTTGCCCAAGCTAGAGTGCAATGGCGCAATCTCAGCTCATGGCAACCTCCGCCTTCCGGGTTCAAATGATTCTCCTGCTTCAGCCTCCCGAGTAGCTGGGATTATAGGCGCCTGCCACCATGCCCAGCTAATTTTTTTGTATTTTTGGTAGAAATGGGGTTTCACCCTGTTAGTCAGGCTGGTCTTGAAATCAGGTAATCTGCCTGCCTCGGTCTCCCAAAGTGCTGGGATTACTGGCGTGAGCCACCCCACCTGGCAAAAATATTTATATTTATACTTCTCCCTTTAGATCCTAGAGAATGGTCTAGAGTTCTTGTAGGAATAATCTAGGAACTCTGCTGCTTGAACAATCTAGACTTCCAGTTCCAACCATGAAATACCTTTTATCAGACTACCCTCCTACCAAAAGCAGTCATGAAAGCTAGACAAAATATGTAAAACCAAATGGTTTGAAGACACTGAAATGCAATTAACTCAGGTAGAACTTGAGGGGCTATGATCCTAAGGTCGTCGCCATGTAAACATTGGCTTTTTCCCTGAGGATATGTTCTAAATCATGTTCAGAGCAATAGAGGCCATATCTAAAGTGGCAGTCATTTCGGGCAGAGGAGACAATGGTCAGGCCCTGGAGCTGCTAAAATGACTGAAACATAGGGACAAAATCTCATATGGAAAGAAATTGCAGAGGAAAAGCCCAAAATTTATGGACAAATTTCCCTCAAATCGTTGGTGATTCTATAACCACATATATAGGGCAAACAAGACTCAAAGAAACCCAGCAGAAAATAGCAGAAGGAAATTAAAGGGCTAAGGAGAAAATTTAACAGCCACATGATAGTGGGGAAACAGGTTAGGCTGCTTAGGTGCCCTTGGTAAATACCCCTGGCTTCCAACTGAAATTCCCAGGTCCATTTCTGGAAGTTGGGGTAAAAACGGAAATGGACTGGCTTTAACAAAGCCTAAAACACAATATAGTCTGCGTTTACTCAGTCTGTGTTTAGAAAAAATTTAACCTTTTTAGAAGATAATGGAATTCAAAGCCTCTACAATTTTTCATTTATGTAGTCTGGCCTCAAATAAAAAATTACTGAACAGGTTAAAAAAAGAAAATGCAAGAGCATATTCTAGAGATTATATCTGCACAAGTGAAATGTTTATGAGATTATTCACTGAAAAATGTTCATGATAACAAAATATTGGAAATAGCCCAAGGGACCATCATTAGGGAATTTATTAGACAAATTGTGTATGTTTATATAATATATTAATTTTCACACAGGCACTATCATCATTTGGTGCAAACCAGTTCTTTATTGTATGATACTGTCCCAATCATTTGCTACAGGGCAGTTTGTAACTTTGGACCTGGCACAATAAGTGGAGGTTGCACATTCAAGTTTTGAGACAACTCAAAATGCTGCCACACATTTTCATGTGCCTCTAGGGTGGGGCATTCCACTTGAGAATCATTAATATTATGGAATTCTGTACAACTGTAAAAAAAAAAAAAAAAAAAACGAGAAAACTGTTTGTGAACTGATACGCAAAGACCACCAACTTGCTATGTTTTGTTTAAGAAAGGAGGACAGTGAGAATATATATTTGGATTGCCTACATTTGCATAAAACATTCTGTAGTCATACGTAAGAAAGGAATGAAAGTGATTTTCTTTGGGGCCTGGTGAGGTGAATGGAGATGAGAATGGGTGAAATATATTTACTGGATTTTAAAAATACTGTTTTAATTTTTAGAACATGGATTTATTACCTATTTAAATTTTTAATGCAATTTTAGATATAAATAAGCTATTGTGTCAGATATAATAATTTCTAAGAGATCTATTTAAAATTTACATATTCATTAAACAAATGTTTTGGTCTTTTCCCAATCCTGTCTCCTTTTACTTTTCCTTTTCATTCAGTGGAGTAGGGCGAAACTGGGGCTGGGCATCTGCAGGTAGCAGCATTCTGGCTGAATTTGGTACACTACATATGGAGTTCATCCACCTCAGCTACTTGACAGGGGACCTGATTTACTACAAAAAGGTTTGTTTTCTTGCCTTCTTTTCTTTGTTTGTTATAAAGAGTCCTTCAAAATTGGTCCAAAGATTTGATTAATGCTTAAAATGTTTGCCTTTCTAGATATATGTTTATTAGGGCTTTAGCCTTTATATTCTCTTTTGAAGTTACTCAAAGAAATGTCCTTTCTATTTAGGACATATTTAAAATATTTATTGTTATTTGAGAAGTTATAACTACTATTACATTTTTAAAAAATTTCATTGCTATTTTTATGCAGCATTGTGCTGCAGTACCTAGCCAGCCTGGTAAGACAAGAAAGACAAAATATGTTCTGTCTTTGTCTAGATGTTTAAGAACTGAAAAGGAAGAAAGAAAATAGTAGTTATTCACAGATTACGTGATTATTGACCTATTAGAAATAAGAGTTTAATATGTTTTTTAAATAGATGATCAATATGGATGTTAAAAATCAGTAGTATTTCTCTACACCAGCTACAAAAGGCAAGAAAATGTCATTTTGCAAAAAGATACCTTATGTAATAGAGCAAGAGTATATATGTTTCCTACAAATAAATCTAACAAAAGATAAAGTTCAAATTTTTACTCAGCCATGAAAAAGAATGAAATCCTTTCCTTTGCAGGAATATGGATGGCACTGCTGGGGGACGTTATGTTAAGTGAAATAAGCCAGGCACAGAAAGACACATATTATATGTTTCATTCATATGTGGGAGCTAAAAAAAATTAATGTCTTGGAAGTAGAGAATAGAATGATGGTTATCAGAGGCTTGGAAGGGTAGTGAGGAGAGAAGGATAAAAAGGGATTTTTTAATGGGTACAAAAGTGCAGTTACACAGAATGAATAAGATCTAATGTTTGATAGCACAATAGAGTGACTCTAACAATGATTTGTTGTATATTTCAAAATAGCTAGAAGAGAAGATGTAGAATATTTCCAACAGAAGAAATGATAAATGTTTGAAGTAATGGGCATTTCAGTTACTCAGATTTTATCATGACCTGTTATATGCTAGTATCAAAATATGTACAACTCTTTCATACCCATAAAAATTAAAAATTAAAATTTAAAAATACAAAACTTTATTAAATGACATTGAAGAGGATATAAATAAATGGAGGGATATCATATTTATGTATAGGTAAACAATATCATAAAAATTTCAGTCATCCCCAAATTTGTAGCATAAATTCAGTGCCAGTGAAATCTCTAATGGCCGTTTTCCTCCCAATGGAGCTTGAAAAGACACTTCTAGAATTTATACAGTAAAGAAACATTCTAGACACTTGTGAGGAAAAACACCCTGGCTGTATTTACATTGCCCAATTATCAACATTGACAGTGTAGTATTTGTTAATAGGGGCAAACAGATGAACAGAATAGATAGCCTTTAAACAGACCTACATATATGTAGAAACTTGTTATAACAAGTGTTGCACTGTGGATTATAATAGTTAATTCCAGGAACATTAAAGGCTTAACTTTAAAAAATAAAACACTGACATTTTGAGAATAAAAAATATATGCCCTTGGGGTAAAAAGGATTTTTACAATGGGAAACAAAAAATATTACCTAGTAAAAATACCCTATAACCCAGCAATTCCATTATTTGGTATGTACATTTACATTATATACATAGAAGCATTGTTTGTATTGGCAGTTTATATAATAAAATACAAAACAGCAATGAAAATATGAATTATGTTTGTATCCATTAGTTAAAAGAATATGATACAATTTTTGTAAAGTTCAAAACAAAGCTGAACAGTATATTGCTTAGGGATTCAAAATAGTTTTGATAAATTGTTGAAGTAAAAATAACATACAGAGATGAATCTCTGAATTAAATGTTTTATTTGGAAGCACAGAATTCCAATTCAGGGCATACACACAGAGTAGGGTGGTTGGTCCTCAATCCATCCAGAAAACAAAGAGAAGGTTGGAAGTTTTATTAGAGGAGAAATGTTATATATCGTTTTGAAAGGAAGTGTGTTGACACGAGTAAAGCTTCTAGAAGCTGTCTGGCCCTGATTGGTGACAGTAGTAGGTAAAACTATAATGTTAGGGTTATAGCAGCTGAGCTTGTGGAAAACGTAATTTTTGGAGCCAGTATTATGTGCCACAGGTGATTTTCCGCTGGGCCCTTTGACTCTGAATTAGTTGGGTATGACGGGAATGACCCAATTCATATAGTTTGCTTTCACAAAGTCAAGATAATGACAAATATGAAACTCAAGACTACAGATACATCTGGGATATAGGCAGTAGTATGTGAATGGGCAGTGGTAAACAGACCATCAAAGATGCTTGTAGTGTTGTATTTCTTAAATTGACGTGTGAGTAGAGTTGAGATATATATGTATATTCCTTTCTGTTTATGAAATACTTCAACAGAGAAGAATTTTCAGGTAAATACAGCAAAACGGAACTAGATGACAGAATTTTCCCTGTCCTGACTAAATGAATAATAAAAAAAAATAAAGACAGTAAAAATTCATCAAAAGCAATAAAAGAAGGAAAAGATGTAACTTCATGTCATATTTGATAACCAAAATAAAAAAACAAAAACAAAAAGATTTCTGATTTCTGGCATGAGACATAAGTCTGCTCCCTACCCTATCCTGAAACCTTTTTGGGAAAAGAGAGTCAACAAATTCCTAGTATTCCCTATCAGTCTTGCCAAGGAGGCCAGTGCCCAGAGCATCACATATTTAATTGTCCACAGCTCCAGCAGAGTTCTCACCTCTCATCCTTCTTGAACACATAGGCTTCAAGTGATCAGATAGAAGTACACTAGTACTCCAGATCTCAAATTGTATCGAGGAAGGGAGAAACACACACACACACACACACACACACGAAGAACTCAAGGAGAAATTAAAAAGTTCAGGCCAGAACTGACCCTTTTAAATGTGAACAATATAAAACAGAAAGCATGGCAATTGTGCAAACATACTGCTGGAAACAAAAGCGGAGTGGTATATAGCATGTAAAAGACTGATAAAGAATCCAGTTTCAAATTTTTAAAACAGTAAAAAAAAAAAAAAAAAGTCACCATGAGTAATTCATACTATAATAGAAATTAAATTTAACAGAACTCAAAACCAAAATAAAACAATAAAATGATACAAAAATATTGTGGAGCTAAAGAAACAAATGGAGACTTAAAATGATGTATCCCCTAGCTAATAAAATGGGAAATAACAAAGAACTCATTGCATATAGTGAAAAACTGAATTACTTACATGGAATAAAAGCAAGAGATAGTCATAGACAAAACAAAGGAAAAGCAGAGATTAAAAAGATAATAAATTTGTAAAATAAACATAATTTAACATATGGTCCTTCTTGAAGTAGAAAACCTAAATCATAAGAATTAACCTAAAAGCAGCAAGAAGAAACACTGCTGGGCACAGTGGTTCACATATGTAATCCCAGCACTTTGGGAGGCCAAGGTGGGTGGATTGCTTGAGCTCAGGAGTTCGAGACAAGCCTGGGCAACATGGTGAAACCACTTCTCTACCAAAAATTCGCCCTGTGTGATGGCGCATGCCCGTACTCCTCAGCTACTCGGGAGGCTGAGGTGGGAGGATCACTCAAGCTTGGGAAGCGGAGGTTGCAATGAACTGAGATTGAGCCATTGGACTCCAGCCTGGGCGACAGAGCAAGACTCTGTCAAAAAAAAAACCAAACAAACAAACAAAAAAACTGCAAATTCCATGTTTAACAAAATTAAGAGATACTTCATACCACCAAATAGGAAGAAAAGTAGGCATATAAGCAGTAAAGATCAGAGAGAGGTTTGGTATAAACAGAAGAGAGGATGTTTGGGGCTGCAGACTACAAAATACAAAACCAGTAGAGACCAGTTCTCTGAATTAGGTGGTGTAACTTGACATACAGAACTCAAATTCTTATGAGCAGCAATGAGAACAGGATCACAGGCTGATGGGGTGTACTTCTTTGGACCTTACTAAACATAGTGTGTTGAGAAGCTGGAAAAACAGAAGTCAGTAAGGATTCTCACAGATAAGCTGTTTGCGCCTGTGGACTTTGGTGAGAGAAGGGAATGAACGACAGATTCACTATTGTGAGCAGTGCTGCATTTCCAATCTCAAGTGGCTGGGGATAAGCAAAGTCTAAAAAAACGTATTTATATCTGGACTCTTACCTGGTGTTTTATGTCAAAACTTTCAGGAAAACAGTAATGAGTAATTTGTTAAAAAAGAACAGGTACAGAATTTATACAAAGATATTACCAGAAAAAAGGAAGGAAAATGGTGGCCACAAAATATGTAAAAAGAGCAACTGAAAATTCCGACCAAATATCACCATGAGAGAAAACATAATAAAGATTTCATCTCTGTAGAACAAGTATATAAACAGAGATACAATTGCTCAGAGACAATAAGATCTCATGTCAGTAACAAAATATAAGAAAAAATAGTTATCAACAAAATGAAGGCCAAAATGGAAGCAATACAAAGAAAGACAGTGTTCAAAATATAAGGCGCTTAGATGACAAAATTGAGAAAAACTAGTAAATGTGTGGAAATAAAAAGAGACAAGAGTTAGAAAGAAAATGACAGATAAGGAAGAAAGGCGGAAAGAATTGAATAGTATACAGTTTTTGGATGACAGAAGAGTTAATTTTCTCCCCTTTTATAACATCATTCAGAACTATCTAAAAAGTAGTCTGTGGAATTTTTCAGATTGAGATTGTTATACATAGTATTGGTCTCAAACGTGAAAGAACACAGGGAATACAGACAGCATCCTTGAGTCCATTCCTAAAACTACTTAAAGACAAAATCCAGCCAAATGAATGACAATGGGAAACCTTGTGGCAGAAGAATTAATATTGTACTCAAGTCCAGAAAAGTGAAGTATATATCAGGTCCTCTGAAAAAGAAGGGTTTTCCCAAGTCATTTATACCAGCCAGGTTATTCATCAAATGTAATGACAATATTCTCAAACAAAGAGGAATACAAGGAACATAACACCTCCTCCCACCCCCAGAGGCTCCCTTAAAAGCACTTACAAAGTTCACCCAATCTAGAGTTGAATCAAAATAAATCCCTAGGAAAGTCTCCGGCTTCTTAATATATTTCATGATTTTTCTTTCCCCATTACCCTCAGGAAGATATTTTAAAATTTGGAATTTCAGGAACTTAAAAGATATCTATTGTGGGAACAATTTTTAAAGTTCAGCAGTTTGTTTTACTTCATTTACTTTTTGATCTGTTCAATTCAAATTAATACTTTTCAAAATACAATGGCATTTTATGATTCAATTCCTGTGAAGTTATTTCTGTTCTTATGTTTGAATATATACATGTTGACTGTGTCTGGAATGATGTTTATAACTGATGTTTCAGATGATATTTCTAGGCAGTAGCATGTTGAGATTTAAAATGGTTTCTATCTGTGTTATTTCCTCTGTATTATTTTTATTGCTTGATTTTAAAATAACACATATCTTATAAAAATGACTCATTTAAGAAATAGAAGGCTTTGTTGACTCCCCCCTGCCCCTCCAGCACACACACAAAGGCAGGGAATAGGTATAGACTCTGAGTAAGGAAAAACACAAAGCCTACATTAACACCAAGCCTTGATGACACTTCTTTTATTAATTGCATTCTTAATTTTATTTTACTTAGGTTATGCACATTCGGAAACTACTTCAGAAAATGGATCGTCCAAATGGTCTTTATCCAAATTATTTGAACCCCAGGACAGGGCGCTGGGGTCAGTGTAAGTATTCTAGTATACCTGAGGCTTTCTTAAAGAATTATTTGTCTGAAAACTCTTTGCTTGATGTAGTACAAAGTACACTACGTGGAGTTAGAAACCCTCAGTGTCTAGCCTTGTGGTCTACTGGTGCTGTTCTTAGCCATATTTCTTATCTCTCTTAGCTTCAGTTTTCCCACTTGTGAAATGGAAATGTTAATAACATGTCTCCTAAGAGTATTTTATTTCCTGTATTGCTAAAATATAGTGTGGCAGTTTGAAGGTTGTACTTAAAAACTCTTATTAATAAATTACCTCTTCATGTAAATAAAAGCACCGCTTAAGAGAGAGAGGTAGAGGAGGAGTATGAAAAGCAAACGAATATAGTAGATTACTAGAAGCGGGGCAGTTGTTCGAGTATGAAAAGCAAACGAATATAGTAGATTACTAGAAGCGGGGCAGTTGTTCTTGGATAAGCCATGTCTATTCATTCATTTTAGAAGAAGGCATCCTGGCCTTCATTATTTACCAGTCTCTGTGCTAAGTTCTTAGAAGAGATTGAGATGGAGAAAGAACATAGGGTTTGGCCTGAATTCACAGGCTGGCAGGATAGGCCGACACATAAATGTTATTGTATAGGAAGGTACCAATTGTTACATGAAACTGTAGGAAAAATGATTCCCTCTGCCTGAGGGGAAAGTATTTTGTTTAGGGAGAGGGTAAGTTTTCTTATTAGAGCTCATTTATTTTTGAAGAAATTGATTTTTAAAAGTAACAACTAATAAATATTTATGTGGAAATGTGGAACTTACAGAATTTTAGTAATTGTAGGTTTATCAATGCTATTCTTTTTTAAAGGTTAGGAAAACAAGAACAAATAATAGAGACTGCAACTTTGCCACTAACAAAACACGATTCAGTTATTTTTGAGACTAATAAAATCCGAAGTAGTAAATAAGAGACAAAAGTAATGATCGTTTAATTTTAGTATTGAAAGCACTGCTGATTCTGCCAGTAAGAAAATATGCTGGTGTGAGTACCCAGAATAGGAAAACGTTTGCCCTGGAATTGTCTTTTCGTTCCTTTCCAGGAAATTGTCTTTTATTTTATGAAAGGAAAGCAGATAGGTCAATATAATTATGTCTTTCATGAATCTGGAAATAGATCTCAATCTTTTTTGACTATTTTTATACTTACTTTTCCTGTTTCCTGAAATTATTTACATATGATTCATTTTTCTATTTATTTTGAAGAAGATAAAAGCTCTACTGCCTAGAATGAGTGGGAATGATATTTTTTGGAAAAACAAAACCCTGAGAGCTGCATTTCTAAAATGTAAAACCATAGTTTTCTTATTTCAGATAAGAGTGACTGAATTGGATGTCTACTTAGTAATTTCGATGAATTCTATTATCAATCTTTACCCCTGTGAGTTGTATTGAGATTTGAGAATATTATGATAATATGATGATATAATGTATATGAAAAATTATGTTCAGTTCCTGTCTTAGACTATATGCCAGTGTATATTCTATATGGTTTATTATTTAAATGTAAAAGATGAAATCATAAAAGTACTAAAAACAGGGTTGAATATATAATCAGGAAAGCCTTTTCTAAGCATGTCACATAAAACAGAAACTACAAAAAAAGGTGTCAGTTTTTCCTGTATATTATTGTTAACCTCTGTATTAGTCTGTTCTCATGCTGCTGTAAAGTACTGCCTGAGACTGGGTAATTTATAAAAGATAGAGGTTTAATTGACTCACAGTTCCACAGGGCTAGGGAAGCCTCAGGAAACTTACAATTATGGCAGAAGGGGAAGCAAACACATCCCTCTTCACATGGTGGCAGGAAGGAGAAGTGCCAAGCAAAGTGGGGAAAAGCCCCTTATCAAACCGTCAGATCTTGGGAGAACTCACTCACTATCAAGAGAACAGCATGGGGGTAAAACATCTTCCTGTACCCAGTCTCCAGAGTGTGTACATTTGTATGCTTTTTGAACCACCAACTCATTTCCAGCAGTTTATTCCAAATAAATTTTCAGAGCTGTATATTAAAGTTTATTTACAACAGTCTTGGGGTTGTTTATAATAGGGATAATTTGGAAACAATCTGAAGCAGTCCTAACAGAACTTTCTGTAATGAGGAAAAGATTCTATTATCTGTGTTATCCAATATAGTAGTCACTAGCCACATGTGACTGTTGAGCACTTGAAATGTTGCTAGTATGGTTGTGGAATTACATATTAAATTTTACTTTAACTTACATTTAATTAGCTACTTGTAGCTTGTGCTTCTACATTGGACAGGGCAGTTTTTAAATGTCTTACATAGGGGTTTGGTTAAATACATTTTGGCCTGTCCAGATACAGTATACTATTAGCCATTAAAAGTTATATTTTAGAATACCTGACATAGATAAATATGACATATCTAGAAAGATATTTAGAAAAGGAGAGGAAACACTATAACAATAGAAACCAAAGTGTTATGTGTGATTTTCTCTGAATTATTGTTTTTATTTTCTCCTTTTCATTTACTGTTACCATCCAAATTTGATTATGAACATCTCTTACTTTTGATGTTAGCTTAAAAACATTTTTAAATAAAAAGAGAATCCCATTTTCCATGCCAGCATAAGGATACTTAAAAAAGTAAATCACCGTTTGGGAATTGCCAGCCTTGAAACGATCAAAAGTAGAGCATTGATGACATGGAGGCAGGAGAACTGCTTGAACCCGGGAGGCGGAGGTTGCAGTGAGCTGAGATTGTGCCACTGCACTCCAGCCTGGGTGACAGAGCGAGACCCTCTCTCAAAAAACAAAACCAAAACCAAAAAACAGAACTCTTTCTCTTCAGCATTGTGTTGAGAAAACTGGATAGCCCCGTGAAAAATAATGAAGTTGAACCCTTAGTGTATATTATCTACAAAAATTAACTCAAAGCAGATCAAAGACTCTAAATTTGAGAACCAAAACTATAAAACTCTTAGAAGAAAACATAGGTGCAAATCTTCATGACCTTTGATTTGACACTGGATTCTTCAGTATGACACCAAAGGCAGAGGTAACAAGACAAAAATAAAAGATAAATTGGATTTGATTAAAATTGAAAATTTTTTGTGCATCAAAGGATACTATCTGTGAGAAAGAAAGACAACCCACAGAATGAGAGAAAATATTTGCAAATCACATGTCTTACAAGGGTATATACACAGAATATGTAAAGAACTCCTACAACTCAACAACAGAAGGCGAACTACCAAATTAAATAATGGGTGAGGACTTGAATAGTCATTTCTGCAAAGAAGTTAAGCAAATGGAAAATAAGTACACGAAAAAGATGATTAACATTAAAATGCAAATCAAAACTCAATGAGATACCACTTCACAGCTACTAGGAAGACTGTAATCAAAAGGATGAAAAATAAGCATTGGCAAGGATGTGGAGAAATTGGAACCCTTGTACACTGCTAGTAGGAATGTAAAATGGTGTAGCTGCTGTAAAAACCTAACAGTTCCTTAAAAAGTTAAACATATAATTACCATATGACCCAGCACTTCATCTCCTCTGTATATACCCAGAAGATTTGAAAACAGAGACTGAAACAGATACTTGTATCCCAGTGTTCATTACAACATTATTTATGATATGCAAAAGGAGGAAGTAACTCAAATGTCCAACAGACGAATGGGTAAACAATATGTGAGTATAAACATACCATGGACTATCCATAAAAAGGAATGAAGTTCTGATACATGCTATAATATAAACAAACCTTGAAAACATTATGCTAATCAAAAAAAGTCAGTCACAAAAGGACAAATATTGTACGATTTCACTTACATCAAATATCTAGAGTTGTCAAATTCATAGAGACATAAAGTAGATTAGAGTTGACTGGAAGCTTTGGATGAGAAGAAAGTGGAGAGGAGAATGGAGAGTTATTGCTAGAGTTTCTCTTTGCAGTGATGAAAAGTTTTGGAAATAGGTGGTGGTGATGGTTTTACAGCACTGTGAATATAATTAATGCTACTGAATGGTACACTTTCAAAATAGTTAAAATGGCAACTTTTGTGTTATATACATTTCATTACGATAAAATTTACAACAAAAAGATAACTTTAATTCCTCTGTTTTTTCCTCACAGAATAAATTCAAATTACTTTATAATATATTCACTCTCAGCAGTTTTTAATTTCGATGTTATAGAAAGAGCCATTCACTGGTTATTTTGGCAGAAGATCTTTAAAATCCTAGTGAGCTGCCCTGATATCCTTTTAACAGCTGTAGTCCTTACAAAATTGCCCAATTTGTTCCTTTTAATGTTTTTGTATATTTTATATCAGCTTCTGAAAAGTATATCAAATTTTATTATCTTTGAGCAGTATACATCTGTCATATTTATAAATAGTCTGCAAAACAAACATTTAATTGAACTGAAATTTAACAATTCAGCTTTGGCTAACTGTATTATAATTAGAGTAATGATAATGTCTGTGACTTGCACATAGCAATCACAGAGAATAATTACTGGTAATTATGTTCAGGAAAAGTACTTGGCAACAGATATAAAAGAATATAGTAAGAAACCTAGATTTAAAGGCAAATTACTAGTTTTTTTTTTCTTTTCTTAAACTTTATATTTTTACTATTCTAAGCACAATACTTAACCTATGTCATTTAATGATTAAAGTGAAGAAAATATAGGAAATCAGTCATTACTGATTCATTGTGTTATATTACTAAATTTATAATTGTGGAAAAAACAAGAATGAACATGTTATTTTGAGTTAGAAAATGAATTCTGATTGTCTTGCTTAATAATTTAGATAATTTATTTAGCTTCTCTATGCATCTTTATCTGTTCTAATTGTACTTATTTAATAGAAAATTCATATGGGTCATATTTATGAGAAAATATATTTGAAAATGCTTCAAATTAGTTTTTACTCTAGAATTTCCCATAAGAAGACTTCAAGAAATAGCTTCTGTTAGAAACCTGCCATTAACTGTATAACATGTTGAAATAAATCATGTGAATCATTGCTATTTAGGAGTGTTTTATAATATATTATCCATTTCTGAATATCAAAAGGACCTTAGAGTGACATGGTTTATCAAATTTGACATGTAGGCATATACTCTACAGGAAAGAGAAGTAGCTTCAAGTTCCTTAGTGGTATCCTTTTGCTTTAATGTAATTTCAGATGGCCTGTAAAGCAAGATGGACAGAATTCTCACTTGAGAAGGGTTTTTTTTTTTGTTTGTATATTTTGTTTTTATTGAAGATAATTGACAAGAAAATGTAATATTCTCTGTACTGTTCAATAATAAGGTTAATTTTGTTTTAATATGATTTGTTATTATAACATTTCCAATTCACATTCTTCGTTTTGCACTCAGTGAATATATACTCTCTTAAAAGTTAAACAAGGCGTAAACCATAAGGTTTCATATTCAGACACTGACAAGAAACCGGACCAGGTTTTGAGAAAACTGATGAGAGAACAAGATTACTTTTATTCTATTAAAACTGTCTATAGAACACATTGTAATAAATAGGCTAAATTAAGAAAAGGAAAGGCTTAAAGCAGAAGGACATACTAGAAAGCCAATATAATATGGATCTGGATGTAGGATAGCTGTCTGTGGGAGTGGTAGTCATTGTAGATTTTATCTTTTCCTTTGTATCCTACATTCATTCTTCACTAAGTCTTGTCAGTTCTATTTCTAAAATATTCTTTTCCCCATTTTAATTGTACCTTTTTCCATTTGGAATACCTTCCGCCTTCTCTATGTCCTCTTATCAATAAATTCCTACCTATTCAATTAAAACAGAAAAGGAAACTTCTAAGTTAAATAAGCTCTTTAAATATAGTAGTCTCTCTTGCAACCACCTGTTAGGGAAAAGGAAAAATATTGGGGTATATATATAAATACCCATTAAAAGATTAATATCAATTTTATGTGTGATAGTATTATAGGAATATATTTTCTCTACAGGATGTTTGCATTCATTAATTTCACTGATACTAAATATCAACCACTGTTCCAGATGCTGGGTATATAGATGAGAACAAGTAGACAGTGTCCCTAATACCCTCAGAGAACTTACATTCTACTGAAGAGATACGAAATAAACAAATAGATGATGTGATGTAATATAATGGTAAGAATTTCTTTTTTCTTAAAGCACTTTTAGGACAATACATTCTTTTGCTTTTCTCATAGACTTACTTAGCTTCATGCTTCACTCAGTCTTTTTATTATTATTAGTCTTCTCCTTTACTCCTAGCCTCTTAGTGTTAGAATGCCCTAGAGCAAGCTTTCCCAGCCTGGGTCCCTGGATGACTTTGAATGCAGCCCAACACAAATTGATAAACTTTCTTAAAACATGAGTTTTTTGTTTTTTGTGTTTGTTTTTTTTTTTTTTTGCAATTTTTATAAAGCTCATCAGCCGTCATTAGTGTTAGTGTATTTTATGTGTGGCCTAAGACAGTGCTTCCAGTGTAACCCAGGAAAGTCAAAAGATTGGTGGACAACCCTGCTGTAGAGGTCAGTCCTCCATTCTCTCTTCTCTCCAGGGTCATAGTTTTCAATACCATTTACATGCTGGCATCTCTCAAATCTAGAACTCCAGTCCTCACCTTGTCCTTGACCTCTGTATTCATATATCCAATTACCTACTAGACATTTTTATTTGAATATCTTATAGATACCTGAAACTTAATATATCTGTAAGTGAGCTCTTCATAATAATTCTATCCACCTCAAAACCTGTTTTTCCTCCAGTCTTTCCCGTTTCAGTTAATGGCAGGTCTATTCTTGCTTATGCCATAAATCTTGTTTGCCATAAATCACCCTTTACTTCTTTATCTCACACCCCACTCCAGTTTCTCAGCAAATTCTGTTCTGTCCGCCTTTGAAATATGACTAGAATTCAACTGCCACTACCCTGAGCCAAGTCACCATCTCTTGCCTGGATTGTTATAATAGCATCCTAATTGGCCTTTCTGTTTCTGCCTCTGCTCCTTTTAGTCTATTCTTAATACAGGAGCCAGTATTTTTTTTACAAAGTAAGTCACATTATGCCATTTTGTGTAACTCTTCATTACTTTTCATGTCAGAGTAAAAGCCAAAGTCCTTTTGGGGCCCTGTGATCTGGCTCTTATTATCTCTTTTCCTTGATTTATTCTTCTCAAACTACATTGGCCTTCTGTCACTTGAATCCACTAGGCACTTCTCCACCACAGAGCTGTTGCAGCCACTACTCCCTTTGCTTGGAATGATTTTCCCAGAGATATTCACATAGCTCAATCCCTCACTTTCTTCAGGTTGTTTTACTCAAAAGTTACCTTTTCAATGAAGTCTTTCCTGGTCACCTTACCTGATAAGCGGAATACAGAAAATTGAAAGTTATGTTTTATAGATTCCTTCCACTGAGTGGTCCATATTTTCTCTGTGAATTAGAAGGCATTTAACTGCTGAAAGCAGGGAAGAAGGTAGAGCAGTAGGGGACTTATGACAAAGAACAAATACCTTCTTCAGGAAATAGGAAAGAACACTAAGGAGTTATAGAAAAGTTGACAGGCAGTGTTGAGGCTCATGTTGATGGTGAAAATGATAAATTTGGAGATAATAGTAAAACAGACTGACAGCTGGGCTAATCCATAGTTGATGTTTACCTGATTGGGTACAACAGGCGAACAATGGAGTAAGTTTCTTGAATGGTTAGACAAGACGAATTACCTGTTGCTTCCTTTCCTATTCAACCTGACTGCATAGGATCCAAACTTATTTGAGAATATATATATGTATACTTTTCTCTTTCTATCTAACAAATCCCAAAACTTGTATCAACCCAGCCACCTACTTTTCCCACTTATATACAGAGCCAACTAAACATTGCTGGTGAAAATAACAGTACAGGTTAAAGTTACTGTAAACTTACAATTTCCAGTTTTATGTAGATCACTAGTATTCCATGAGTTTTTTTTTTTTTTACTTTGATCAATTTACTTTCCTATTCTTTACTCTCCTTAAGTCTTCTATGTAACCCTTCTATCCATCTCCAACTCTTCTTTTGACCATTTCTTTATTCTCAATTTCCTAGGCAATTTTAGTTCAGATATATCTTTAGTAAAAATGGTATTTATATAGGCTTTACATATTTCAGTTTGAGAGTCTCAGTGTTTGAAAAACAGAGTCAAAACAACTAAATTTGTGGAGGTTACTGATAGCTTTGGACTAATTCCAAATATCCTTTGGTTTTGATTGTTTACTTTTGAAAAACTACTTTATTAAGGTATAATTTACATATAAACTGTACATATTTAAAATGTACAACTTGGTGTTTTATAATATGTGTACACCTATGGATATCATAGTGAACATATCTATCACCCCTTTCCTTATACCCTTTCGTATTCCTTCTCTCAACCTTCTCCCCTTTGGGAGGTTGTTTCCCCCTCCCCCAAAACAACCACTGATCTGCTTTCTGTCATTAAAGATTGGGTTGCCTTTTCTAGAATCTTATATAAATGGCATCCTTTATATTTACTCTTTATGTGGCTTCTTTCAGCGTAATTATTTTGAGATTGATCCATGTTGTGTATATCAGTAGTTCTGAGTGGAATTCCACTGTATGGAATACCACAGTTTGTTTATCCATTCTCCTATTGATGGACATTTAGGTTGTTTCCGGTTTGGGGCTATTACAAATAAAGCTGCTATGAATACTGACTTACACACCTTCATATATTCTCATTTCTCTTGGGTGAATACTTAGGAATAGGCTGCTTTTATCAAATAGCAGATATGTATGTTTAACTTTTTTAAGGAACTACCAAGTTGTTTTCCAGAGTACATATACCATGTTACATTGCTATCAGTAGTGTTTCTCCATATACCTGCCAACAGTTGATATGGTCAGTCTTTTAATTTTAGCCATTTTATTTCATTTTATTTTCTTTTTTTAAAATTATACTTCAAGTTCTGGGGTACATGCACGGAACGTGCAGATTTGTTACATAGGTATACACGTGCCATGGTGGTTTGCTGCACCCATCAACTCATCATCTACATTAGGTATTTCTCCTAATGCTATTCCTCTCCTAGCTCCCCACCCCCAACAGGCCCCGGTGTGTGATGTTCCCCTCCCTGTGTCCATGTGTTGTCATTGTTCAACTCCCACTTAGGAGCTGATGTTCTGTGTTTTGTTTTCTGTTCCTGTGATACTTTGCTGAGAATGATGGTTTTCAGCTTCATCCATATCCCTGCAAAGGATATGAACTCATACTTTTTTTTGTTTGGCTGCATAGTATTCCAGGGTGTGTATGTGCCACATTTTCCTTATCCAGTCTATCATTGATGGGCATTTGGATTGGTTCCAAGTCTTTGCCATTGTGAACAGTGCTGCAGTAAACATATGTGTACATGTGTCTTTATAGTAGAATGATTTATAATCCTTTGGTTATATACCTAGTAATGGTATTGCTGGGTCAAAAGGTATTTCTGGTTCTAGATCCTTGAGGAATTGCCACACTCTCTTCCCCAGTGGTTGAACTAATTTACACTTCCACCAACAATGTAAAAGCATTCCTATTTTTCCACAACTTCTCCAGCATCTGTTGTTTCCTGACTTTTAAATGATCATCATTCTAACTGGTGTGAGATGGTATGTCCTCGTGGTTTTGATTTGCATTTCTCTAATGACCAGTAATAATGAGTTTTTTTCATATGTCTGTTGGCTGCATAAATGTCTTCTTTTGAGAAGTGTCTGTTCATATTCTTTGCCCACTCTTCGATGAGTTTTTTTTTTTTTTCTTGTAAATTTAAGTTCCTTGTAGATTCTGGATATTAGCCCTTTGTCAGATGGATAGATTGCAGAAATTTTCTCCCATTCTGTAGGTTGCCTGTTCACTCTGTTGATAGTTTCTTTTGCTGTGCAGAAGCTCTTCAGTTTAATTAGATCCCATTTGTCAATTTTGGCTTTCGTTGTCATTGCTTTTGGTGTTTTAGTCATGAAGTCTTTGTCCATGCCTATGTCCTGAATGGTATTGCCTAGGTTTTCTTCTAGGGTCTTTATGGTTTTAGGTCTTATGTTTAAGTCTTTAATCCATCTTGAGTTAATTTTTGTGTGAGGTATAAGGAAGGGGTCCAGTTTCAGTTTTTTGCGTATGGCTAGCTAGTTTTCCCAACACCATTTATTAAATGGGGAATCCTTTCCCCATTGCTTATTTTTGTCAGGTTTGTCAAAGATCAGATGGTTGTAGATGTGTGGCATTATTTCTGAGGCCTCTGTTGTGTTTCATTGTTCTATATTTCTGTTGTGGTACCAGTACCATGCTGTTTTGGTTACTGTAGCCTCGTAGTGTAGTTTGAAGTCAGGTAACATGATGCCTCTAGCTTTGTTCTTTTTGCTTAGGATTGTCTTGGCTGTACAGACTCTTTTTTGGTTCCATGTGAAATTTAAAGTAGTTTTTTCTATTTCTGTGAAGAAAGTCAGAGGTAGCTTGATGGGGATAGCACCGAATCTATAAATTACCATGGGCAGTATGGCCATTTTCACAACATTGATTCTTCCTATTCATGAACATGGAATGTTTTTCCATTTGTTTGTGTCCTTTCTTATTTCCTTGAGCAGTGGTTTGAATTCCTGGACGCATACACCCTCCTAAGACTAAACAAGGAAGAAGCTGAATCCCTGAATAGACCAATAACAAGTTCAGAAATTGAGGCAGTAATAGCTTATCAACCAAAAGAAGCCCAGGACCAGACAGATTCACAGGTGAATTCTGCCAGAGGTACAAAGAGGAGCTGGTACCATTCCTTCTGAAACTATTCCAAAGAATAGAAAAAGAGAGACTCCTCCCTAACTCATTTAATGAGGCCAGGATCATCCTGTTACCAAAACCTGGCAGAGACACAACAAAAAAAGAAAATTCCAGGCCAATATCCCTGATGAACATTGATGCAAAAATCCTCAATAAAATGCTGGCAAACCGAATCCAGCAGCATATCAAAAAGTTTATCCACCACGATTAAGTTGGCTTCATCCCTGGGATGCAAGGCTGGTTCAACATACACAAACCAATCAACGTAATCCATCACACAAACAGAACCAACGACAAAAACCACATTGATTATCTCAATAGATGCAGAAAAGGCCTTTGACAAAATTCAACACCCCTTCATGCTAAAAACTCTCAATAAACTAGATATTGATGGACCGTATCTCAAAATAATAAGAGCTATTTATGACAAACCCACAGCCAATATCATACTGAGTGGGCAAAAACTGGAAGCATTCCCTTTGAAAACCAGTACGGAGAGATAAGGATGCCCTTTCGCACTACTCCCATACAACATAGTACTGGAAGTTCTGTCCAGGGCAGTCAGGCAAGAGAAAGAAATAAAAGGCATTCAAATAGGAAGAGAGGAAGTCAAATTCTCTGTTTGCAGATGACATGATTGTATGTTTAGAAAACCCCATCGTCTCAGGCCAAAATCTCCTTAAGCTGATAATTTACTTCAGCAAAGTCTCAGGTTACAAAATCAATGTGCAAAAGTCACAAGCATTTTTGTACACCAACAAACAGAGAGCCAAATCATAAGTGAACTCCCATTCACAGTTGCTACAAAGAGAATAAAATACCTAGGAATCCAACTTACAACGGATGTAAAGGACCTCTTCAAGAACTACAATTTTAGCCATTTTAATAGATGTGTAGTGGTAACTCATTTTCATTTTAATTAGCAGTTTCCAAATGACTAATGATGTTGAACATCTTTTTATATACTCTTTGGTGTCCATTTATCTTCTTTGATGAATTATCTGATCAAACCTCTTGTCTACTGCCTATTAAAAAACAGATTCTTTTCTTAATTTTTGAGTTTTGAGATTTCAGTATATATTCTGGATACAATTCGTATATCAGATATATTCTTGGAAAGTATTTTCTCCCAGTCTGTGGCTTGTCTTTTAATTCTCTTAATAGTGTTGAAAAGCAGAAGATTCTAATTAGGAAGTCCATTTTTCCAATTTGATCTTTATGAATTGTTCTTTTATGTAATATCTAAGAAATATTTGCCTAACTCAAGCATGCTTCACCCAAGCACACAAAGGTTTCTTCCTGTGTTTTCTTCTAAAAGTTTATAGATGCAGGTTTTGTATTTACATGTGTGAGACCTTTTGAGTTGACTTTTCTATAGGGATCAAAGTTTTTTTTTTTTACATATAAATATTCTGTGATTTCAGCATCATTTGTTGAAAAGGCTATCCTTTTTTCACTGCATTGCCTTTGCACCTTTGTTAAGGATCAGTTGTACATTTAAGTGTATGTTTATTTTTAGACTCTATTCTATTTATCATTAAATCTACACAATCAACACTGTGTATACCATCCTGTTTTGATTAGTGTAGATTTATTATAAGTGAAGTCAAATAGTGTTAGTATTTCAAATTTGTTCTTAATAGTTGTTTTTGCTCTCTAGGTCCTTTGCATTTTCTTTCTTTTTTTTCTTCTTCAACTTTTATTTTAAATTCTGGGCTACATGTGCAGGATGTGCTTGTTACATAGGTAAATGTGTGCCATGATAGGTTGCTGCACAGATCAACCCATCACCTAGGTATTAAGCCCAGCATCCATGAGGTATTCTTCCTGATGCTCTTCCTCTTCCTATACCTCCTAACAGGCCCCAGTGTGTGTTGTTCCCCCATGTAGCCATGTGTTCTCATCATTCTGCTCCCACTTATAAGTGAGAACATGTAGTGTTTGGTTTTCTGTTCCTGTATTAGTCTGCTGAGGATAATGGCTTCCAGCTCCATCCATGTCCCTGCAAAGGACATGATCTTGTTCCTTATTGTGGCTGAATAGTATTCCATGATGTGTAGCTGAATGGTGTTCCGTGATGTGTATGTACCACATTTTCTTTATGCAGTGTATTATTAATGGGCATTTAGGTTGATTCCATGTCGTTGCTATTGTGAATAGTGCTGCAGTGAACATAAGCTTGCATGTATCTTCATAATAGAATGATTTATATTCCTTTGGGTATATGTCTAGTAATGGGATTACTGGGTCAAATGATATTTCTGCCTCTAGATCTTCAAGGAATCACCACATTGTCTTCCACACTGGTTGAAATAATTTACACTCCCACCACCAGTATAAAAGCATCCCTTTTTCTTTGTAACCTCACCAGCATTTTTTATTTTTTGACTTTTTAATAATCATTCTGACTGGTGTAAGATGGTATTTCATTGTGGTTTTGATTTGCATTTCTCTAATGATCAATGATGTTGAGCTTTGGATTAGTTTGATCAGTTGATCAGTTTGGGATTGATTTTGATTGAATCCTTATTCTTATTGTGCATTATTTTTTCTGCCTCTGCATGCCTGGTAATTTTTGACTAGATTCTAGGTCCCGGATACTTTTTTTATCCCTAGAAATCTTGTTGAACTTTGTTTAGGGATACAGTTAAGTTACTTGGAAATAATTTGACCTGTTTCCTATTTTGCTTTTGGGATTTTTTAGGTGAATCTGGTGCATTGCTCAGTGAGGCAAGATCTTCCTGAGTACTCTGCTAAATGTCCTGTGAATTACGAATTTTTCTTGTCTGGCTGGTGTGAACATCCACTGTTACCAGTAGACTCTTTGTAAGCACCAGGCAGTGTTCCCGCCAGTCCTTTCATGTGGTTCTTTCCGTTGTCTTAGGTAGTTTCTTCACATGCATGTGCTGCTCGGTACTCTCCTGAATACTCAGGGGAGATCCTTTGCAGATCTCTGGCGTTCTCTTTCTGTGCACGTCTGTTCTCTCTGGTATACTGTTCTATAAACTGTAGCTCCCTCAGTCTTTCCAGACTCAGTCATATTTCTTAAACTTAGAGAGTCCATAGGTCTATGCCTTAATTTTTTCTCTCTGTGCCTTTGCCTGAAAATTTTCTTGATGCAGTAATTTATGGGCAATAATGGGACTCACCTTGTTTGTTTTCCGTCACTTAGCGATTACTATCCTCTGTTGTCTGATGATCATTGGGTTGAAAACCAGTGTTTCATGTATTTTGTCCAAAGTTTTGGTTGTTTTAGGTTTCAGGCTAAGCTCAAGTACCCATTACTCTATTTTAGCCAGAAGCACTTTTTTTAAAAAAAGTCAATTCCTATTATGTTATTTTTCTTCCTATTTACTGGCCATTCTTAAAATATCCTACCCCATGCTGCCTCAATTTTTTAGTCATTTGAATATTTGTATATATGTATATTTCCATCTTTTTCTAACAGTTGCCCTTGAATTTTAACTTAGTCTTGTTTCTATTTTTTCTAATGACACCTAGACTTAATCATTACTGTATCTTCCCTCTGAACAACATGAAAACTTGTGTACTTTCACTGCCCCATTGCCCAGCCTTATCATGAACTTGAGTTTCAAAGAGTTAATCTCTCTTTTCATTATTGCTTTTTGCCCACTCCATTCTATTCTCCTATATTTTTTGCTTTAATTTTTAGAACACTTCCTCTAGGAGTTTCTAATGGTTTGTCACCATACACCTTTCCCTCAACCCCACTGCAGTGACCTTGCTTCCTAAGTCAAGGTGAAAGAAAAAATCCTGCAAATAATCTCTTTACCTATAAACTCATTTATTTACCCACTTGATCTTCTGTTTCTCCAGTCTCGGAGAATCCAGCATTCATTGTTCTGTCCAGTATTTATCCATTGACCTGTGCTCTGGATCCTATCTTCTCTCAACTCTTGAACATTTTCTTTTTTGGTGTTTCCATTTACTTATGCTATATATTAAACTTCTTGGTTCCTTTCTCATAGCCAGTAAGTCCCTCTCTCTACTTCAGCTGTTTTTCAATGCCATAGATTCCTTGTGGCAAATACGCTGTACTACTTCTTCATGTCCTGGTAAAGCCTATTAAAAAAAAAAAAAAAAAAGGAATAGTCTGTTTTTCTTGTTTGCCTTCTGTTCACTTCTCAATACATTGCATTCTGGGCTCTGCTTCCCCTCACTTCACTAAAAGTAATTTTACCCTCTGACTATCTTATAGACTAGTCCAAGAAAGGACAGTGTATTAGGTATTGCTATATAAAAAAAACCCTCTAAAATTTAGTAGCTTAAAACAATTTTTTATTTATCGAGGGAACCCACCCCCAATATTTCAAAGTAGGTTCTTTCTATTTTCCATAAGTGTCAGTGACTGAGAAATAAAGAGAAAGAATACGAAAAGAGGAATTTTACACCTGGGCTGCTGGGGGTGATATCACATATTGGTAGGACCATGATGCCCACCTGAGTCTCAGAGCAGCAAGTTTTTATTCAGGGTTTCAAAAGGGGAGGAGGTGTAAAACAGGGAGTAGGTACAAAGATCACATGCTTCAAAGGGCAAGAAGCAGAACAAAGATCACATGCTTCTGAGGGAACAGGACAACAGGCAAAACAGAACCACTGATAAGGGTCTATGTTCAGCTGTGCATGTATTGTCTTGATAAACATCTTAAACAAAAGAAAGCAGGGTTCAAGAGCAGAGAACCGGTCTGACCACAAATTTACCAGGGTGGAGTTTTTCCCTACCCTAATAAGCCTGAGGGTAGTGGAGGAGACCAGGGCGTATCTCAGTCCTTGTCTCAACCACATAAGACAGACACTTCCAGAGCGGCCGTTTATAGACATCCCCCCCCAGGAATGCATTCCTTTCCCAGGGTGTTAATGTTAATATTGCTTGCTAGGAAAAGAATTTAGCAGTATCTCTCCTACTTGCAAGTCCGTTTATAGGCTCTCTGCAAGAAGAAAAATATAGCTCTTTTTGCCTGACCCCACAGGCAGTCAGACGTTATGGTTGTCTTCCCTTGTTCTCTAGAAATTGCTGTTATTCTGTTCTTTTTCAAGGTGCACTGATTTCATATTGTTCAAACACACGTTTTACAATCAATTTATACAGTTAACACAATTATCACAGTGGTCCTGAGGTGACGTACATCCTCAGCTTATGAAGATAACAGGATTAAGAGATTAAAGACAGGCATAAGAAATTATAAAAGTATTATTTGGAAGCTTATAAATGTCTGTGAAATCGTCACAATTCATGTTCCTCTGCCGCAGCTCCAGCCGGTCCCTCTGTTCAGGGTCCCTGACTTCCCGCAACATTTATTTCTCTGGAATCAACAGGTTGCCTGAGTGATTGTGCTGATCTGGCTTGGGCTTTGCTTATCTTATCTGGATTTGTTCATGTGTCTGCAGGTAGATGACAAGTTGGCTAGAGGCTAGCTTGGCTCCACTGGGGAGGACTCAGATCTGCTTCGTGTGGTCTCATCATCTATCAGGAGATACCATGCTTTTTACATGGTAGTAACAGTTCCACAAAAAGAATTGGAGCATGCGAGGCCTCTTGAGGCTTAGGATTGAAACTGGCACACTGTTACTTTTTACCAGATTCAGTTAATGCAAAATGCAAGGCCAGTCCACTTTCAAAGGATGGAAATGTGTTTCATGTTCTTTATGCAGCTTCTTAAATGTTGATATTCCTAGGAATTTCTTCTTCTAACCCTTTCCATTGTGCCTCACCAGCCTCATCTCTTTTTACAGGATGACGAACTTTGCCTTGTATATTGATGACATCCAAATCGGCAATTAGCAAGCTATGGGAGACCAGTCTGTGGCCTATTTTTATATGGCCCACTAGCTTAGAATGGTGTGTGTGTGTGTGTGTGTGTGTGTGTGTGTGTGTATATATGTATATATGTATATTTTATTATACTTTAAGTTCTAGGGTACATGTGCACAACGTGCAGGTTTGATACGTAGGTATACATGTGACATGTTGGTTTGCTATACCCATCAACTCATCGTTTACAACTCATCATTGTATCTTTACAGTAGCATGATTTATAATCCTTTGGTATTATATTCAGTAATGGAATTGCTGGGTCAACTGGTAATTCTAGTTCTAGATCATTGAGGAATCGTCACACTGTCTTCCACAATGGTTGAACTAATTTACACTCCCACCAACAGTGTAAAGTGTTCCTATTTCTCCACATCCTCTCCAGCATCTGTTGTTTCCTGACTTTTTAATGATTGCCATTCTAACTGGCGTAATATGGTATCTCATTGTGGTTTTGATTTGCATTTCTCTGATGACCAGTGATGATGAGCATTTTTTCATGTGTCTGTTGGCTGCATAGATGCCTTCTTTTGAGAAGTGTCTGTTCGTATCCTTTGCCCACTTTTTGATGGGGTTGTTTTTTTCTTGTAAATTTGTTTTAAGTTCTTTGTAGATTCTGGATATTAGCCCCTTGTCAGATGGGTAGATTGCAAAACGTTTCTCCCATTCTGTAGGTTGCCTGTTCACTTTGATGGTAGTTTCTTTTGCCATGCAGAAGTTCTTTAGTTTAATTAGATCCCATTTGTCAGTTTTGGCTTTTATTGCCATTGCTTTTGCTGTTTTAGTCATGAAGTCCTTCCCATGCCTATATCCTGAACGGTATTGCCTAGGTTTCCTTCTAGGGTTTTTATGGTTTTAGGTCTTATGTTTAAATCTTTAATCCACCTTGAGTTAATTTTTGTGTGAGGTATAAGGAAGGGATCTGGTTTCAGCTTTCTACCTACGGCTAGCCAGTTTTCCCAGCACCATTTATTAAATGGGGAATCCTTTCCCCATTTCTTATTTTTGTCAGGTTTGTCAAATATCAGTTGATTGTAGATGTGTGGTGTTATTTCTGAGGCCTCTGTTGTGTTTCATTGGTCTGTATATCTGTTCTGGAACCAGTACCATGCTGTTTTGGTTACTGTAGCCTTATTGTATAGTTTGACATCAGGTAGCGTGATGCCCCCAGCTTTGTTCTTTTTGCTTAGGATTATCTTGGCAGTGTGGGCTGTTTTTTTGGTTCTGTATGAACTTTAGAGTAGTTTTTTCCAATTCTGTGAAGCAAGTCATCAGTAGCTTGATGGGGATGGCATTGAATCTATAAATTACTTTGGGCAATAGGGCCATTTTTATGATATTTATTCTTCCTATCCATGAGCATGGAATATTCTTCCATTTGTTTGTGTCCTCTTTTATTTCATTGAGCAGTGGTGTGTAGTTCTCCTGGAAGAGGTTCTTCACATCCCTTGTAAGTTAGATTCCTAGGTATTTTATTCTTTTTGTAGCAATTGTGAATGGGAGTTCACTCACGATTTGGGTCTCTATTTGTCTCTTAATGGTGTACAGAAATGCTTGTGATGCTTTTGATTTTTGCACATTGATTTTGTATCCTGAGACTTTGCTGAAGTTGCTTACCAGCTTAAGGAGGTTTTGGGCTGAGATGATGGGGTTTTCTAAATATATAATCATGTCATCTGCAAACAGTGACAATTTGACTTCCTCTTTTCCTAATTGAGTACCCTTTATTTCTTTCTCTTGCCTGAATGCCCTGGTCAGAACTTCCAACACTATGTTGAATAGGAGTGGTAAGAGAGGCCATCCTTGTCTTGTGCTGGTTGTCAAAGGGAATGCTTCCAGTTTTTGCCCACTCAGTATGATATTGGCTGTGGGTTTGTAATAAATAGCTCTTATTATTTTGAGATATGTTCCATTAATACCTAGTTTATTGAGAGTTTTTAGCATGAAGGGGTGTTGAATTTTGTCAAAGACCTTTTCTGCATCTATTGAGATAATCGTGGTTTTTGTCGTTGGTTCTGTTTGTGTGATGGATTACGTTGATTGGTTTGCATATGTTGAACCAGCCTTGCATCCCAGGGATGAAGCCAACTTAATCGTGGTGGATAAACTTTTTGATATGCTGCTGGATTCGGTTTGCCAGTATTTTATTGAGGGTTTTTGCATCGATGTTCATCAGGGATATTGGCCTAAAATTCTCTTTTTTTGTTGTGTCTCTGCCAGGTTTTGGTATCAGGATGATGGTGGCCTCATAAAATGATTTAGGGAGGATTCCCTCTTTTTCTATTGATTGGAATAGTTTCAGAAGGAATGGTACCAGCTCCTCTTTGTACCTCTGGTAGAATTCACCTGTGAATCTGTCTGGTCCTGGACTTTTTTTGGTCTATTAATTATTGCCTGAATTTCAGAGCCTGTTATTGGTCTATTCAGAGATTCAACTTCTTCCTGGTTTAGTCTTAGGAGGGTGTATGTGTCCAGGAATTTATCCATTTCTTCTAGATTTTCTAGTTTATTTGCATAGAGGTGTTTATAGTATTCTCTGATGGTAGTTTGTATTTCTGTGGAATCGGTGGTGATATCCCCTTTATCTTTTTTATTGTGTCTGTTTGATTCTTCTCTCATTTCTTTATTAGTCTTGCTAGCGGTCTATCAATTTTGTTGATCTTTTCAAAAAACCAGCTCCTGGATTCCTTGATTTTTTTGAAAGGTTTTTTGTGTCTCTATGTCTTTCAGTTTTGCTCTGAGCTTAGTTATTTCTTGCCTTCTGCTAGCTTTTGAATTTGTTTGCTTTTCCTTCTCTAGTTCTTTTAATTGTGATGTTGGGGTGTCAATTTTAGATCTTTCCTGCTTTCTCTTGTGGGCAGTTAGTGCTATAAATTTCCCTCTACACACTGCTTTAAATGTGTCCCAGAGATTCTGGTACGCTGTATCTTTGTTCTCATTGGCTTCAAAGAACATCTTTATTTCTTCCTTCATTTTGTTATTTACCCGATAGTCATTCAGGAGCAGGTTATTCAATTTCCATATAGTTGTGTAGTTTTGAGTGAGTTTCTTAATCCTGAGTTCTAATTGGATTGCACTGTGGTCTGAGAGACAGTTTGTTGTGATTTCTCTTCTTTCACATTTGCTGAGGAGTTCTTTACTTCCAACTCTGTGGTCAATTTTGGAATAAGTGTGATGTAGTGTTGAGAAGAATGTATAGTCTGTTGATTTGGGGTGAAGAGTTCTGTAGATTTCTATTAGGTTTGCTTGGTGCAGAGCTGAGTTCAAGTCCTGGATATCCTTGTTAACCTTCTGTCTCGTTGATCTGTCTAATATTGACAGTGGGATGTTAAAATCTCCCAATATTATTATGTGTGAGTCTAAGTCTCTTTGTAGGTCTCTAAGGACTTGCTTTATGAATCTAGGTGCTCCTGTATTGGGTGCATATATGTTTCGGAGAATTAGCTCTTCTTGTTGAATTGATCCCTTTTCCATTATGTAATGGCCTTCTTTGTCTCTTTTGATTTTCATTGGTTTAAAGTCTGTTTTATCAGAGACTAGGATTGCAACCCCTGCTTTTTTGCTTTCCATTTGCTTGGTAGATCTTCCTCCATCCCTTTAATTTGTGCCTATGTGTGTCTCTGCACATGAGATAGGTCTTGTGAATACAGTACACTGATGGATCTTGACTCTTTATCCAATTTTCCAGTCTATACCTTTTAATTGGGGGCATTTAGCCCATTTACATTTAAGGTTAATATTGTTATCTGTGAACTTGATCCTGTCATTATGATGTTCACTGGTTGTTTTGCCCATGAATTGATGTAGTTTCTTCGTAGTGTCAATGGTCTTTACAATTTGGCATGTTTTTGCAGTGGCTGGTGCCAGTTATTCCTTTCCATGTTTAGTGCTTCCTTCAGTAGCTCTTGTAAGGCAGGCCTGGTGGTGACAGAATCTCTGAGCATTTGCTCGTCTTTAAAGGATTTTATTTTTCCTTCACTTAAGAAGCTTAGTTTGGTGGGATATGAAAATCTCGGTTGAAAATTCTTTTCTTTAAGAATGTTGAATATTGGCCCCCACTCTCTTCTGGCTTGTAGGGTTTCTGCTGAGAGATCCGCTGTTAGTCTGATGGACTTCCCTTTGCGGGTAACTGGACCTTTCTCTCTGGCTGCCCTTAACCCTTTTTCGTTCATTCCAACTTTGGTGAATCTGACAATAATGTGTCTTGGGGTTGCTCTTCTCGAGGAGTATATTTGTGGTGGTCTCTGTATTTCCTGAATTTGAATGTTGGCCTGCCTTGCTAGGTTGGGGAAGTTCTCCTGGATAATATCCTGAGGAGTGTTTTCAAACTTGGTTCCATTCTCCCCATCACTTTCAGGTATACCAGTCAAATGTAGATTTGGTCTTTTCACATAGTCCCATATTTCTTGGAGGCTTTGTTCATTTCTTTTTACTTTTCTTCTCTAACCTGTCTTCTTGCTTTATTTCGTTAATTTCATCTTCAATCACTGATACCCTTTCTTCTACTTGATTGAATCGGTTATTGAAGCTTGTGTTTGCATCACAAAGTTCTCGTGCCATGGTTTTCAGCTCCATCCAGTTATTTAAGGTCTTCTCTACACTGTTTTTTCTAGTCAGACATTTGTCTAATCTTTTTTCAAGGTTTTTAACTTTCTTGCAATAGGTTTGTACATCCTCCTTTAGCTCTGAGGAGTTTGTTACTACCAACCTTCTGAAGCCGCCTCCTGTCAACTTGTCAAAGTCATTCTCCGTCCAGCTTTTTTCTGTTGCTGGTGAGGAGCTGTGATCCTTTGGAGGAGAAGTGCTCTGATTTTTAGAAGTTTCAGCTTTTCTGCTCTGGTTTCTTCCCACCTTTGTGGTTTTATCTACCTTTGGTGTTTGATGTTGGTGACCTACAGATGGGGTTTTGGTGTAGATGACCTTTTTGTTGAGGTTGATGCTATTCTATTCTGTTTGTTAGTTTTCCTTCTGACAGGTCCCTCAGCTTCATTTCTGTTGGAGTTTGCTGGAGATCCACTCGAGACCCTGTTTGCCTGGGTATCACCAGCGAAAGCTGCAGAACAGCAAATATTGCAGAACAGCAAATACTGCTGCCTGATCCTTCTTCTGGAATCTTCGTCCCAGAGGGGCACCTGTCTATTTGAGGTGTCTGTCGGCCCCTCCTGGGAGGTGTCTCCCAGTTAGGCTACATGGGGGTTAGGGACCCACTTGAGGAGGCCGTCTGTGTGTTCTCAGAGCTCAAACGCCATGCTGGGAGAACCACTGTTCTTTTCAGAGCTGTCAGACCAGGGATGTTTAAGTCTGCAAAAGTTGTTTGCTGCCTGTTGTTTAGCTATGCCCTGCCCACAGAGGTGGAGTCTAGAGGCAGTAGACCTTGTTGAGCTGCAGTGGACTCCTCCCAATTCGAGCTTCCTGGCTGCTTTGTTTACCTACTCAAGCCTCAGCAAGGGTGGACACCACTCCCCCAGCCAGGCTGCTGCCTCTCAGTTTGATCTCAGACTGCTGCACTAGCAGTGATCAAGGCTCCGAGGGCGTGGGACCCACCAAGCCAGGCACAGGAGAGAATCTCCTTGTCTGCCGCTTGCTAAGACCTTGGGAAAAGTGCAGTATTTGGGTGGGAATGTCTGGTTTTCCAGGTAGTCTGTCGTGGCTTCCCTTGGCTAGGAAAGGGAAATCCCCTGACCCCTTGTGCTTCCCGGGTGAGGCAATGCCCCACCCCACTTCCGCTTGCCCTCCCAATAAGATAAACCAGGTACCTCAGTTGGAAATGCAGAAATCACCCGTCTTCTGCATCGATCACGCTGGGAGCTGCAGACCAAAGCTGTTCCTATTCAGCCATCTTCAAAACTACCAGTGGTTTTTATATTTTTAAAGGGTTGTTTAAACAAACAACATAGTTATCAGCAACTCTAACGGTAAAGCAGAGAGATATGCAACAGAGTGTGTGCTATTTTGCTGTTTTAAAAATAAATTCTGGCTGGGCGCAGTGTCTCACACCTGTAATCCCAGCACTTTGGGAGGCCAAGGCAGGTGGATCCCGAGGTCAGGAGATCGAGACCATCCTGGCTAACATGGTGAAACCCTGTCCCTATTAAAAATACAAAAAATTAGCCGGGTGTGGTGGCAGGCATTTGTAGTCCCAGCTACTCGGGAGGCTGAGGCAGGAGAATGGCGTGAACCCAGGAGGCGGAGCTTGCAGTGAGCTGAGATTGCGCCACTGCACTCCAGCGTGGGCAACAGAGTGAGACTTCTTCTCAAAAAAAAAAAAAAAAAAAAAAAATTCTCCCTCACGTTAATCAGTATTTCATTACTGATCTTTCTTGAGTTATGAACTTCTATCTGTACATGTACAGGATATTTGTGTCTGAGTATTTTGTGGTACTTTAAACTCCATATATACAAAGTTGAGTTCAGTATCTTTGCTTTAACACTTTCTCCTCTTAATTTCTTATTTCACCCACATTCTACATAGTCTTCCTGGCCTGTGCCAAAAACCTGACAGTCTGACCAGATACCAGTCCACTGTTTCTACGTTAGTAACACATAAATCTGTTTCTTCATTTCTTATTATCCTTAGTTAATTCAGACCTTCAGTTCAATATTACCCCTTATCAGTTCAGCCTTGTTACTTGTATAATCTAATAATTTTCTTCCCATGCTTAAAATGTATTTGATATATTAGGACTTGGGTTTAGGCTGAAGCCAGAATGTGGGGGATTAAGGAGCAAGTAGATTATGAAAAAAAAGCAACATTTAAATTCAGACTCTTGAGAGAGGAGCAGAATGGAATTGTGCATTCAAGTATTTCTGTAAGATACATTCTTATTACAGTCAACTGAGTGGTATGAAATATTTTATGTGGAAAATGTAAAAGCTCTAGGCACAAAGATAACATTTACAGAATATTTAAAAACTCCAAAAGGGGATCTTTAAATCAAGATTTTTATGCATTTTTCTGATAATCTACATGAATGAGATCTTATTAGTTTTTAAAAATTATCTTCATAATGGATATTTAATGCAAATAATTGAATGTAGTACAATTTTAGTAATGGAGAGTTAGGAAAGTGTTTAAAAATGCGTACATGGAAATTTTATTAAAACTTGAAAGAATTAGTACTTCAGATATTATTTAATACATTCATTCAGCATGTATGATTATATAAAGAATCATTGTATAACTACAGTTGACCCTTGAACAACACAGGGGTGTTAGAGTCACCAACCCCTTGTTTTTGTTGAACTTGTATTTGGTATTATGCTAGGTATTAGTATTCCATAATCCATTATTTGTTTTCAAAAAGAGTGAGAGTATAAAAATGCATTTGTTTTTTAAAGAAATACAGTCCAGTTGATTTTTTTTTTTTTTTTTTTTTTTTTGAGATGAAGTCTCACTCTATCAGGCTGGAGTGCAATGGTGCGATCTCAGCTCACTGCAACCTCCACCTCCTGAGTTCAAGTTATTCCCCTGCCTCAGCCTCCCGAGTAGCTGGGACTACACTTGTGTGCCACACCTGGCTAATTTTTTTGCATTTTAGTAGAGACGGGGTTTCACCATGTTGGCCAGGATGGTCTCGATCTGCTGACCTTGTGATCTGCCTGCCTCGGCCTCCCAAGGTGCTGGGATTACAGGCGTGAGCCATTGTGCCCAGCCCCAGTCCAGTTGATTTAGAAAAAAACAAAAAGTACCTTCAAAGTTATTATAATTGAAATGTTACTTATACTAGAAAATAGAAATTTAGCTGTTAATTATAATTGTGTATAAGTATACATTACTATCAGAATTGTGCTAGGTACTATAGGGCATTTAAAGAAGCTTAAGCCAGTGAAATTAGTGTCTGCTGGGAAGTTGCAAATAGTTTACCAGAGAGTTAATTTTCTTTAATTCATGTTTCTTAGAATATTAAGTAAGACTTTTCAGATTCATTATCTGATTTTTTTTCTGATCTATCTGTTTTAAAGTAGATGTATTAAAATCTTTTATATTTGCCAATTTCTCAATGTAATTTTATCCGTTTAGCTTTATAGATTTTCTTTGTTTCCTTAGGACACCAAAATATACTAATTTTAAACTTCTTTTGAAAAGGTTGCTCCATTATTTGCTTTTTTAAAAAATACAGTGAATTCTCTGTTTGTATAGTTGAATTTCTTAGCAGTTCTTTCCTTATTTTAGTTTTTCTCATGGGCACTGGAATTTTCATTTGCAAGCTTATCTTGAGTCAGAGCTTCATAAGATGTATATTTCTCTCACGACTCCCCTTACTAACTTTTCCCTACTTTTAGTTTTATTATTACTTTCACAGGTTCATCAGTTCAGAACAGTTTTTATACTGGAATCACAGTTCTCTCTTCTCTTGAAGATATTACACATTCCCAAAATATATAACAATTTATCCTAGGTCTCGTGTAGCTGTTTCTGCTGCTTCCTTGTAGTTTAGGAAAATAACTTTTTATAACCTGAGTCTCCACCACAACTGAGTGCTTTTGAATGCTTTTCCTACGTTGCAGGAAGTAAACTCCTAGATGTCTTTGTTTACTTCATTTTCAAGAAATAGAAACTTCTGCCTTTGACACTATGAATTTCTTTGTATTTCTTCTTGACTGCAGATGTTACTTTGTTTTTGAATATGGCTATATATTTTTAATATTTAGTCTTTTATAATTGGTATGTGTTTCAGCTATGGGGTGGGATTTTGCATGAACCTTTAAGAGCGTCTTGACAAAGAATCATTATATAACTACAGTTGACCCTTGAACAACACGGGGGGTTAGAGTCACCAACCTGTTGTGTCATTAAAACTTCACATATGACTTTTGACTCCTCCAAAAGTTAACTACTAATAGCCTACTGTTGACCCAGAAGTCTTATCAAGTCAACTAGTACATATTTTGTATGTTTTATTTATTATATACTGTGTTCTTAAAGTAAGCCAGAGAAAATAAAACGTCATGAGAAAAATCATAAGGAAGAGAAAATGCATGCACAGTACTGTACTTTATTTATTGATGCTGTAAATTTATGTTGTCTGTTTCCAAGATGACTAGTCTGTCTGAAATGGTGGCAACCACAGTGGCAAACCTCAATCTATGGTACAAATCAAGCAGTTCAACTTTTTCTTGTAATATCATGCCTTTTCTTTGCTTCTTTGGAGCACTTTCAGATTGCTAGTGTCACTTCATATGGGTCCCATGGTGTTATTCAAGGTTTAGACTACTGTGCCGAAGACAATGAAAAATACACAAGAACCACAAGAAATCACTTTTTTTACTGCAATACGCAGTTTACTGAAGACACGGAGATGATTAGTGTCACAGGATGTTTTAAGTTGATATTTATAAACCCTTGAGCTCACTGCATGGCAACGAGAGGTGTCTGTGAAATTATTACAGTAGTAAAGTATGTACTACAATTAATCTTATACATTTATGATTTAATACTGCATCTTTACATTTGTTTACATTTCTTTTAACTATCAATGGCACCATGTTTGTCTGTGTATATGTAAGTTTTGATACATTTTAACTTTTTATAATAGATTTCATGATACTAAATGGTAAAATAGACTAGTATCTACACATCTGTTATTCATTCATGACACATTCAACTCTTTCTTAATATTTTCTCTATTTTTAGGCCTTGTGGCTTTTCTGAGTTTTTCCACGTTGTTGCAAATCTTAAAGATCATTTCAATATATTTATTTTTAAAAATTCATATATAATGGATCCATGCAGTTCAAATCTGTGTTCAAGGATAAATGTTTTTTGATTTTTAAAAGGTTTTTCTGTGCAACACATTTTAAAAAGGTTTTCTATGTAAAATCATCTTGAATAACAAAGTGGTTATAAACTTACAAGTTCCATACCATAAAGAAATACAGAAATTAAACCAAGATTCCTTTAGCTTCCATGTGCTTTGGTTTTTATTCATGATAGGACAAACAATGGGAGCAGATTATGAGACAGAGGAATAAGAAGTTAAACATGTATAGTATTAACTAATTGCAGTTATCAAAGAAGTAGTGAACTTGATAAAGTTATAGTAGTACTTGTGCTTCATGGAAGAAGATTGCACTATAACGTCACCACTGTGGCCAGTCATCTTTCTTGAGACCATAATGAAATGAAAGTAGAGAAATATTTATAGATAGGCATAAACTCATACTAATAAAAAGATTTGAAGGCAAGGGGGAGGTAATAATGGACAATATATTTCAACAAATTTGCAGAACATAGAGTGGCTGGGAATGGCTACAGAGGGACTACAGGAAAGGTAACTGATGGAATCCCAGAGAGATTTTGGGTTCATAAACAATCAATACAAGTGAACAAATATATGAAAAGTACAACAAAAAACAGGTATTTATTCAAGGTCATTATATGGAACATGGGCTCTACCTGAAATCCTTATGTGCCACCTCCATCCCTGGTATTTACCACTAGGAATAACTATACAGCTCTCTCTTTTTAAAAACCTCATGATTTCATTGAGGGAAGTTAAAGCTTTCAACATGGATGTTTGTTTCCCAAAATAAAGTCTCCCTTCATTCTGAAATTTAACCAGGTCCACAGTCCCACAGTATCCATTCCTGATTCTGAAACAAAGCCTACCAGTTAGCCCATCCTTCCTCAAAGCATTCTACATAGAAAGCATCCAGTCAGTATCCACACTCAGGATAGAATTAGTGACAATTAGGTCTACTCAGTGGAGGAACAGCTGCTATTCAATAGAGGAAACCCACACTAGCTACCCAGAACTTTATTCTTAAGCATGGATAATTAAATAATGGTTGACTACTACAGTGGGATATCATACAGAAATGCAAATAAATGATACACAGTTACATATAACAACATGGTTGAATCTTGAACTATAGAAGCTGGACGTGAGAATACAGTTACATTTAATTAATATATTACATATACCAATAGGCAAAATAAGCTTATAGTAATTGGGAGAGGGTATCAGATGGTAGATGTATTAAAAATTCCAAGAAGTAGTTACCCCAAAAGTTAAGATATTGGTTACTTTTTTGGTGGGTGGGAATTATGATTTTGTGGGATACGTGGAAGGTATTGTTCTGACTGTGGGTTATACAAAGGTTCTCTATAATAAGGAGAACATTTCTGTTTTATATACTTTTCTGTATACATGTTAAATTTCACAGTAAAAAGTATTTATAGTCAAAAAAGGGATCCCACAGGAGACAATTCTATAAACATTTTTAATTCTCCATTTGAGTCAAATAACTTGGAGGAGGTATATTCATAGAATAAAAATAGGATACTGTGAAAAGGAAGCAATTAGAGAATGAAAAAAGAGTTCAGATTAAAAGTATGATTGCTGACATTAAAGCTTCAGTGACGAGACTAAAGATATTGATTTAATAAAGTTCCTGGAATATACAGGAAGACTAAAAGACTAAAATTTGAGAGAAGAGAATAATAGAAACTCAGTCCAGGAGGTTCAATTTCCAATTAATGAGCATTTCAGAGGAAATAACTGAAAAAGTGGAATACAGAAAATATCAAAGAAATAGAAAAGATTTTTCCCAGAGCTGAAAGATACTGATCTGTAGTTTGAAAAGTGCCTAGCACAATGACTGTCGGAACAAACAAATAAAAAAAGACTGTACCTAAATTTAATCAATGTTTAAGTGAAGATTATCAACCTTGGAGAAGAGACCTGAGTGTGAGGAAGTAAGATTGGGAACATATTAAGCCTATTAAAAAATAACATCAGATTTCTTACCAATTATACTGGATGTTAGAAGGTATTGGAATGGTACTTTCAAGAAGCTCTGGGGGAAAATTATTTCCAACCTTGAATTTGATACCCATATGAAATAAAATTAAATGAGAGAGCATAACAATGACATTTTCAGATGAAAAGGTTTACATCCCACACACTCTTTTGTGGGAAGTTATTTCAGAATGTGATTCAGTAAAGCAGGTATAGACAAAGACATAGGACTGAAGAAGCAATAGGCATAACTCTGGAAAGCAAGAAAAGAGAAGTGACAAGATGACAGCTGTGGACTATGCCTAGTAAATGACCAGATTGGGAGGAAGGTCTCTAGGGTAGTAAGGAGCGAGGGGTGACTCAGTATAAGTAACATGGTTGATAGGCTAGGATACAATAAATGATTAGGGAAAGTGATGGGACACAATAGGAAACCAGTTAGAAAATCTGGAGAAAACGAAAAGCTATACAAGAAAGTCATAGTTAAAACATAAGGACAACCAAAATGCAGCGTGATTTTACACAGTTGACGTCTAAGAAAAGACTGGGCAGCTGATAAGATGGTAGTGTCACTGAATGAGTCAATACATTTTGACTTAACCGCAAAATTGAGGTTGTAATATTGATGGGAATATTTTGTCATAGTTGTTTTGATACATAAATGTTTTAAAATAGTTCCTCTTCAAATGTAAAATCACTGCTCTTGTACATTACCAAAAAATGTGCCCAAAAGGTACCACTAACCTTTACCCCATCCCAAATGCCCATTAAGTATAAGGAGCTCTCCCTATCTCTTCATTTTGGTATTGTTTTAATATTTTACAAGTTATATGTTAACTTTTATGATTTTTTGTGATTATAAAATGTGTCAATTTGTTAGAATTAATTTGGCTTCTAACTATATTATATAAATCCATCATTATAAACTTATTAAATGTAAGTATGAGTATGGAAAGCTATTCAAAATTTAATTGTAAATTTCTTGTGCTATCTGAAATGTAGAATAAGACATCTTATTATTGCCCTGTCTTCTGCTCCTCCAAGTGACTTCTGTAATACCCAGCCACTTAATCTTTGAGATTCAGGAAGCTTTCATAAAGCAGAGGTGTCCTTTTAGATATTTAGATGGAAAATAAAGAATATCATTAAACTAATCTTAGTTGAAAGCAAATGGCTTTTTTTTTTTTTTTTTCCTTGAGACAGAGTCTCACTTTATTGCCCATACTGGAGTGCACTGTTGCAGTCTCGGCTCACTGCAACCTCTGCCTCCCGGATTCAAGATATTCTCATGCCTCAGCCTCCCAAGTGGCTGGGATTACAGGCGTGCACCACCATGTCTGGCTAATTTTTGTATTTTTAGTAGAGATGGGGTTTCACCATGTTGGCCAGGCTGGTCTGGAACCCCTGACCTCAAGTGATCCTATCACCTCAGCCTCCCAAAGTACTGGGATTACAGGTGTGAGCCACCACACCTGGCTGCAAATGGCCATTTTATATAAAGTTCAAAACCTGGCAAAACAAATTTATGGTGATAATAGAAATTAGAAAAAAATGGTATCATTTGGGGCCGGGCGCGGTGGCTCAAGCCTGTAATCCCAGCACTTTGGGAGGCCGAGACGGGCGGATCACGAGGTCAGGAGATCAAGACCATCCTGGCTAACCCGGTGAAACCCCGTCTCTAGTAAAAAAAATACAAAAAAATAGCCGGGCGAGGTGGCGGGCACCTGTAGTCCCAGCTACTCGGGAGGCTGAGGCAGGAGAATGGCGTAAACCCGGGAGGCGGAGTTTGCAGTGAGCCGAGATCCGGCCACTGCACTCCAGTCTCGGCGACAGAGCGAGACTTCGTCTCAAAAAAAAAAAAAAAAAAAAAAAAAAAAAAGGTATCATTTGGTATTGACTGTGAAGGCCACATTAGGAAAACTTTTATGATGCCAGAAATGTTCTATAGTTTTATCTTAGTAGTGGCTTTGTTGGTATATACATGTGTAGACATCAAAATTATATACTTAACATTAAATAAAAAAGTGAGAAGTAATAGCATTTGAGATGAGGTGAAAGTGAATTATGGGAGTATTAGCAGACATATTGCCTAAGGTGAATGATAGCTCTTTTCCCCCATTTGTTACTTTCTACAACAAAAGATGGTTTTTAATTATATAAGTTACAGGTATTTAGATAATTATAAGTGTCTAAAGTTAAAATTGAAGGTCTCCTTCCTTAGAGCATTGCTTGAGTCCAGGAGTTTGAGATAAAATCTTTTCTATGTATACACCAACATTCTTTAAACACACATTTTGAGAAGTATCAAACTATATATATAATTCTGAAATTTGCTCCACCTCCACAACTCAACAGCATATAATAGATATCTTTTAGTGTCAGATTATAGACTCACCCTGATTCTCTTTAATGATTGTGCAATCCTCCATAGTATGTTTATATCGTAACTTAGCCTCCTCCCTAAACATTTCAGGTTATCTTTAGTTTTTTACTAATGAAAATAATTCTGATTAACTTTTTTTTACATCTATATTTGTATATTTCTGTAAATATTGTTATAGGATAATTCCAGAACTACAATTCCTAGGTTAAATTTTGTTAGCTATCACAAAATTGTCCTTCAATTTCAACAATTGGGAACGATAATCTTGCCAACATTGGATATTATCAGTCTTTTAAAATGTTTGCTGATCTAATAGACAAAGATGGAATCTCACTGTTTTAATTTGCCTTTCTCTGATCACTAGTGAAATTGGGCATCCTTTCTTATGTTAATTATCAATTGATGTTTCTTTTTTTGTTAATTTTGTGTGCCCTATTTTAATTCTCCTTATTTGTCAGGAGTCGTCGTTTATGAGAATAATCCTTTTCTTATTACGTATGTTGCAAATTTCTTCTCCAATTTCTTGTCTTTTAGATTTATTTGTCTTTTAGCTTTACCTTATGAAGCTATCCATTGTTCCTTTATGACTCCTTCATTTTGTATTTTCTTAAGATCATTTACTTAGGAAGACCAGATATATTCTTATATTTTGTTCTGGAAACTTACTCTTTTGCATTTTACTTTTAAATCATTAATCATCCACAAATGTATTTCATGAGCTAAATATATGAATATTAGTAAGCTTTTTTTTCCCCCCAAAATGGATAGCCAGTTTTTGCCATAAACCACTGAATAATCTATCTTTTCCTCACCAATTTAAAAACCAGGGATAGTACTATATGAATGAATGAGGATTATAAGAAATGTACTTTTTTTTTTTTTTAATGCAGAGAGGAGGATGTCAGTTTTGAAGCAGAGGTCAACGATATAGGACAGGGTTTGTAGAAAGTCAAGGATAAAAGAATGTGGTTGCCTTGGGAGCTGCTGTAGTGTCAAACTGGATAGGTTTAAAAGTATAGGTGGGATGAAGTAAGAGTATATCTAGGACAGACAAATATAGGCACACCCATATGTTTATATGCTTAGCTCTATGCTTTGCTTTACTGCTCTTCACAGATATTGCAGGGTTGGTGTGTGTGTTTGCAGATTACAGATCTGTGATAACCTTGTGCTGAGCAAATCCGTCAGTATCGTTTTTTGGACAGCATGCGTTTGCTTTGTGTCTCTGGGTCACATTTTGGTAATTTTTGCAATATTTCAAATTTTTTCCTTAGCATTATGTCTCTTATAGTGATCTGTAATCAGTGATCTTTGATGTTACTATTGTAATTGTTTTGGGTAGCATGAACAGCACCCACAGAAAATGACAAACTTAATAAATTATGTTGTGTGTGTTCTGACTGCTCGACCAACTGGCCATTTCCCTGTCTCTCGCCTTTGGCCTCCCTGTTCTTTGAAACAACAATATTAATATAAGGCCAATTAATAACCCTACAGTGTACACCTAGTATGCATCAATATTAATCCTTCAATGGCCTCTAACTATTCCAAGTAAAAGAGTCATATGTCTCTCACTTTACATCAAAAGCTAGATACAATTAAGCTTAGTGAGGAAGGCATATCAAAAGCCGAGAGAGTCCAAAGGCTAAGCCTCTTGCACCAGTTAGGCAGATTGTGAAAGGAAAGGAAAAGTTCTTGAAGGAAATTAAAAGTACTATGCCAGTGAACATATGAATAATGAGGAAACAAAATGGCCATATTGCAGACATGGGAAAAGTCTGAATGGTCTGGGTAGAAGATCAAACCATCTGCAACATTCCCTGAATCCAAAACCTCATCCAGAGCAAGGCCCTAACTCTCTTCAATTCTGTGAATGCTAAGAGAGGTGAGGAAGCATCAGGAGAAGAGTTTGAAGCTTACAAAGGTTGGTTTATGAAGTTTAAAGAAGGAAGCTGCCTCCAAAACATAAAGGTGACAGGTGAGGCAGCAAATCCTTATGTAAAAACTGCAGCATGTGATCCTGAAGATCTAACTAAATTAATTGATGAAGGCGGCTACACTAAACAACAGATTTTCAATGTAGATGAAACAGATTTCTACTGGAAGAAGATGCCATCTCATAGCTAAAGAGAAGTCAGTGCTTGGCTTTCAAGGACAGGCTAATGTTGGGGGCTAATGCAGCTGTTGATTTTAAGTTGAAGCCAGTGCTCATTTACCATTCTGAAAATCCTAGGGCCTTTAAGAATTTTGCTGCATCTTACTCCCTGTGTGGTCTGTAATGGAACAACAAAGTTCAGATGAGAGCACATCTGTTGATGGCAGAGTTTACTGAATATTTTAAGCCCACTGTTGGGAACTGCTAAGCAAAAAAGATCTCTTTCAAAATATTGCTGCTCATTGACAATGCACCTGGTCACCCATTTTCTGTGGTGAAGATGCCCAAGGATTAATGTTGGTTTCATGCCTGCTAACAACATCCATTTTGCAGCCCATGGGTCAAAGAATGATTAAGATTCTCAAGTCTTGTTGTTTAAGGATTGCATTTTATAAGGCTATAGCTGACATGGATAGTGATTCCTCTGACAGATCTCAGCAAAGTAAATGGAAACCCTTCTGGAAAGGAGTCACTATTCTAGATGCCATTAAGAACATTTGTGGTTCATGGGAGGAAGTCAAAGTATCAACATTAACAGGAGTTTGGAAGAATTTGATTCCAGTCCTCATGGGTGATTTTGAGGGGTTCAAGCTCAAGTGGAGGAAGTAACCGTAGATATGGTGGAAATAGCAAGAGAACCAGAATTAGAAGTGGGGCCTGAAGATAGGACTGAGTAAGACTTGAATGGATGAGGAGTTGCTTCTTACAGATGAGCCAAGAAAGTGGTTTCTTGAGATGGAATCTACTCCTGGTGAAGAAGCTATGAACATTGTCGAAATGACAACAAAGGTTTAGAATATTATGTAAACTTAGTTGATAAAGCAGCATCAGGATATGAGAGAGTGGACTCCAAGTTTGAAAGAATTTTTACTGTGGACAGAATGCTGTCAAACAGCATCACATGCTACAGAGAGATCTTTCGTCTTACAGAGAAATCAAACAGGAAGAATCATTCAATACAGCAGATTTCATTGTTGTCTCATTTTAAGAAATTGACCCAGCCACCCCAGCCTTCAGCAGCCACCACCCTGATGAGTCAGCAGCCATCATCAAGGCAAGACCCTCCACCAGCAAAAAGAATGTGACTTGCTGAAAGCATCAGATGATCATTTGCATTTTTAGCAATAAAGTATTTTTAAAATTAAGATATGAACATTGTTTATTTAAACACAATGCTGTCAACACAACTTTTATACCTACTGGGAAACCAAAAAGTTTGTGTGACTCACTTTGTTGCCATATTTGCTACATTGCAGTAGTCTGTAAACAAACTTTCTGTATCTCTGAGGTATGCCTGTGTGTACTAAAATTTGTATAAATAGTAATCAAGGGTAGGAAGTCAACAGCTATTTATGTTATGCAAGGTGATATTATAAAGGAATTCTTGGGTGTTTTTTCTTTTTTTTTTTTTTTTTTTTGAGACGGAGTCTCGCTCTGTCTCCCAGGCTGGAGTGCAGTGGCCGGATCTCAGCTCACTGCAAGCTCCGCCTCCCGGGTTCCCGCCATTCTCCTGCCTCAGCCTCCCGAGTAGCTGGGACTACAGGCGCCCACCACCTCGCCCGGCTAGTTTTTTTTTTTTGTATTTTTTTAGTAGAGACGGGGTTTCACCGTATTAGCCAGGATGGTCTCGATCTCCCGACCTCGTGATCCGCCCGTCTCGGCCTCCCAAAGTGCTGGGATTACAGGCTTGAGCCACCGCGCCCGGCCGGGTGTTTTTTCTTTTTGTAGATGTATTTTAATTTATTATCTTTGGCTTAGGAATTACCATTAACCATTGTATAGGAACATGTCTTAAGAGTAAGCTCTTTTTGCTTAACATCCGATTTAAGTCGAGCTTTCATATTTAGTCATAACTTATTTATTTAAAGCTATTAATATATAAAAGGTAATTATCAATTCTGGAAAAGTTTGGCTCTATGACTGTGTACAAACTAATTCAAGAAAAAGACTACTAAGTACGTGAAGCACCACATCCAGAGAAAAAAGATTTTCTAGAAAATTCGATACACATATAGAGGAAAGTGATTATGTGTATACTTATGGGACTAAATTTGAAGTGTGTTGGAAATGGGGTTGTCAGTGTGATTTTAAAATTATTGACCTGTAACAGAGTCATTATAATTGAAAATATTGCTTTATTTGTCTTGTCTTCCCTTGCCTTTACCTCTATCCTTCTGTTTTCTCCTTTGTTACAGACCATACATCTGTTGGCGGTCTGGGAGACAGTTTTTATGAATACTTACTGAAAGCATGGTTGATGTCAGATAAAACAGACCATGAGGCAAGAAAGATGTATGATGATGCTATTGAGGTGACTATTTCCAGAACATTTTTCTACTTAACAGATTGAACGTACAGTGTATTTGGTAGTGACTAGATGACTATCTTATAACCATTTTATTATAGACATTCAGTAAATATGTATAAGCATTTTATTATATGCATTCACTATAGAGTTTGCTACTATTTTAATAGAAAAGCCTCATATTTTAAGTCTTCTTTTATTTGTGGCATTTTAAAGAAATTTTTGAAGAAAGAATTTATTGTAGGCCGGGTGAAGTGGCTCACACCTGTAATCTCAGCACTTTGGGAGGCCGGGGTAGGCAGATCATTTGAGGTTGGGAGTTCAAGACCAGCCTGGCCAACATGGTGAAAACCCATCTCTACTTAAAATACAAAAATCAGCTGGGCATGGTGGTGCATGCCTGTAGTCCCAGCTACTTGGGAGGCTGCGGCGGTAGAATCACTTGAACCTGGGAGGTGGAGGTTGCAGTGAGCTGAGGTCTCATCATTGCACTCCAGTCTGGATGACAGAGCGAGACTCTGTGTCAACAATAAATAAAATAAAATAAGAATTTATTTTAGTGTATTCATGAAAATTGATTTTATTTACTTTTAGTTAATGTTTGCAGAGACTGGAAAACTTCTGACTTTGTATACATTTTCATAAACGTTTTTTCTTTCAAATGACCCCTTTGAATTTACACATTGAGAGCCTTATGGGTAAATACTTAACTAATGACAACACATGTATATAGTATTTTCTACGTGCCAGGCACTGTTCTAACCCTTCTTACATGTATGAGATCATTTAATCATTATCACCATTTTACACATGAGGACCTTAAGGAACAATGAAGTTAAAGTAACTTGCTAAAGGTTGTGTTGCTGGTAATTGATGGGGCCTGGAACTGAACAGTCTGGCTGCTGAGCCAGTGCTTTTAACCACTGTCTTATATTGTTTCATATTTAAATGACTTCATACCATGATATTGTGACAGTTTATAATTGGAACAAGATTCATTCTAGGAAGAATTTATATGGAGTATTTCTAAGAAAAAACTGAAATAGAAAAGTAAGTTAAAAGTGTGTTAAGTAAGTGTGTTTAGCAGGTTATTAGCTTCCTGCTTTATTATAAAATGATATCCACTTGACGATTTTAATTACTTTTTAAAAGTTGTATATTTTGTATATAACAACACTGTGCTGATGTAGTCAGTAATTAGTTGTCAGAGTTATAATTTTTGTTTGGTTTGTCTTTTTCATTAAACCAAGAATCTTATCCATTTTATATCCCTACTCTTTAGGCACCTAATTTGCTATAATTGTTTTTTAAAAATGCGCAGGAGTTGAACTTAATATGTGGCTCATGGTGTTTTGCCCATTATAGGTACTCAACAAGTGTTTGTTGAGATATTGTGTTAAATAATAAATTGAACTAAAGGTACAACAAAGAATATAAATTTTAGTAGGAGAACTTTATTCTCTTTTATTAAAATTTAAACCTAGAAAGTTTTATGATCCAGATAGGTTATTATCTGGGAAGAATTTAATATTCTTAGAACCATATTGTTAAAAATAGCTCTTAGTAATTCCCACTAGACTGTGGCCTCCTTTGAGGGCAGAGACTAATTTGCTTATCATTATCTCAGCATCTAGCACGTTACTTGAAACATAATAAGTATTCAATAGTATTTGATAAATGCATGAATATATTTAATATATTTGAGAAAATGTGGTGTATCATATCCCATAATAAATTAATTTTTGCTGTTTTCTTGTAATTTTCTTTAAAACTATTTTGACTTTTGCTTAATTTTTTCCAAAGGAAAAAAATTATATTTGTCATGCTTTTTTAATTGTACATGCTTTGAAAGGCATGATAACTATTTTGAAAGTTAACCTTATAAATTCACACTATTTTTCATGAATCATCTGCTATATGTTGTGTATTCTGTAAATATTTCTGTACTTGCTTTCTTTTCCCTGTTTTTATTAGTTTTATTAGTTATTAAGTCAAGAATAGGTACCTAATAAATGTTTTTTAATAGTTGGTCAGCTTTCACTTTGAGACATGATCTCAAGTATGCAGTCTTTGCAGTGTTAATTATTTTCAAAAATTATTGTTAGAATATTGTAAAATAAATGACATATGGAATGTATGAAAGAGATAGGAATGCCCACTTAAGACTCATTCTAATTTGAAATACGTTATTTTTAAACTTTGTCTTTCTGAGCTATTTTACTTAAATTATTCCATACCCATCCTACCTTACTGTGTTCTTACAGATATCCATATCCCTGGTTTCTACTTTCTTTTAAAATTATTGCTAAAAAAAACCCCTAGTGAACTGCCTTTTACTTTAGTTCTAGTAAGTCCATGTGGATATACTTGGATATCTTTTAATTGTAATATGGTAAGATTTATGTTATAATGAACAGAAATGACAAAATGACAAACATATGAATACCATCTTTTAGGCATTTTTGGAATACCTTTTATGTGGAAAACATGCTAGTATCATGAGGTTCAGAAACATGAAAAATACCACCCCATACTCAAAAAACTTTACTTGTGCTTCAGAGTACTATGGTTAAAACAATGACAAAAACTTATTACTTAATAATTAAACATGTATTGAGTGCACACTACATTATATGCCTTCTGGAATATAGGTGATCAGTAAGACATAGTCACTCCAGTTCTGTAAAACTCACATTATTATTACAGAGAATATAGAATAAAATTTTCCAATCCTGATTGTTATTAAACTTGTCAGCAAACAACTGACAATAAAAATATTCCTTTTTGTCAGAAAGAAAAGTTAACTACTAATCATACATAATAGTTTCTACTAAAGAAAACTGAGTTAATGGCCATTGCTTATACTTTTCCATAGAAATACCTCTAAAGGTAGAAAATAGCTCATCTCAGCAAAGTCTAAGAACATATTCCAAAGGAGCAAAGCTCTTGAAAATCTCATTTTAAAAATGAAACGTGATTGTTATACTCTGATATACTCAAGTTTAGTATAGACTGTTTCTCTCACCATTCCCACATCTTTTGAGTAAAATTTATATTCCAGGAAGATAGACAATGTTTATAATATGGCTTCTCTTATCCATGACAATGCATCCAAAACAAATGCCTAAGTCTGAGAAGTAAGGGACTAAAGATAATACTATGTAGAAGGTAATCTTTAGGCCAAGTCTCTCCTCTTCCACTCTGTCTTATTATGGTAGTGATTCAGGTATTTGTTCCAGATTATATGCAGTTTGATCCTCCACTCCAACACTTACTATTAATTAAGTCTCTTAGTTTGGGAAAGTTACTACTTTATAGACTATCGTATTACCCAGGTTTTATAATGGCCAGAAGGATATAGTAAGTTTGAACACTTAATAGTTTGCATCTAAAACTTTGAATATCTTTTCTTTCCTATAGGCTATAGAAAAACATCTTATTAAGAAATCTCGTGGAGGTCTTGTCTTTATTGGAGAATGGAAGAATGGGCACTTGGAAAAAAAGATGGGGCATTTGGCCTGCTTTGCTGGGGGAATGTTTGCACTGGGAGCGGATGGTTCCAGAACAGATAAAGCTGGTCATTATTTAGAACTGGGGGCAGAAATTGCACGTACTTGTCATGAGTCATATGACAGAACTGGTAAGAATATTAATAAGGCTAATTATATAGTCTAAAATAATCTCTAAAAATGTATTTAGCAATAAGAAGAATATGTAGGTGCTTGTTACTTCCAGATAGTTGACACCAACATGGCAAATCATTTTCTTAAAAACTTGAATTTTAATTCTGGAAATGTGTCTCTGCATTATTTTTTAAATTCTGAATTCTGCTGCTATTTCTGTTAAAGATTTTGAAGCAATTGTTTTAAAGACAAGAATCGTGGGGTATTTGGGAATAAATGGAATAACATTTATTTTAATATAAGAATCCATTTTTGCCATTTCAGCTTCTATAAAAACAGTTACTTAAAAGAACATAAAATTGACTGATTTCAGTTACATTGCCTTGCCTATCCTCTTGTGATAAAAAGAATAACCAAAAGATGATAGTATTTATCTTTATTGGTGTCTGGCTAACTAGTAGTTTTTCAGTTAGTTCACCAATAGTTTTTGGAATTGTTTATGGCTTTAACTAAAAAGATCCTCTGACATTGCATTGGGCAAATATTTTCTGAACTTCAGTGTCATTACTTAGAAAAGGAGATGATTCTTCAATGGTGACAAAAATTGGTTTGGTTGGGGCTGAAAAAATTTTTACTGTTTGTGTGTAAAGCACAGATATACATATAGTCATACATAGATACACAGTATATATTTGGTATTAAAATTTTATGGAGGGAGAAGGCAATTAGACTTTTTTTAAAAAGGCAAAACGCTTCTTAGGGGTGCAGTAATGAAAAGGGGCTGAAAAACACTGGACTAGACCTTCTAAGATTTTCTCTGGCTTTAAAAACATGAGTTTCTATATGAGGTAATGGATAATGAGCTCCCTGAAAGCCAAAAAACTAGAAATTTCTATTTGATTTCAGAAGTCAAATCATTAATTTTATCAAATAACAATTTCTGTTTTAGGGTTACTTTATCATCAGACACCATGAAACAAATATGATTGACCTAAAATTTATGCTAGTTCATAAATCTGTCAAGTTATTTTTATACAGTAAGGAATTATTAACTTATGGCAAAATTGATTCTTCAGTTTTCTCGTTAACTAAATCAAGGGTTCCCTTTCTTGAAAGAATATAAGTCAAGAGGACAGTGAAGTAGTGTTATTTCAGGGTAGTTTAAGTGTTGGTGTGTAATACATATAAAGGCAGTGATCTGAGTTTGAAATAGAGGCTAAATTAAATTATCGTGTTGATATAGAATGTCAATTATGCACTTAAAATATAGCTAAAACATTAGTAAAACATTGAGGACCAGGATGGATATTCATAGAGGCTAAATTAAATTATTGTGTTGATATAAAATGTCAATTATGCACTTAAAATATAGCTAAAATCAGTAAAACATTGAGGACCAGGATGGATATTCAATTTTATATTAGGATCCACGAGAATAAGGATTGTTATTTGACCGAAAATCAAATAATAGACTTAAAATAATTGAATTTCATATAGCATACATACTAAAATATGGCATATCATAGTTATTATAATTAAATATTTGCTCCATGAAATAGGGAACAGCCATTATATGCCAAGTATTATGCTAGATGCTTATAGGTTAAAGTATGAACAAGATACATTCCCTGCCTTTCAGAAATTCATAGTGTATCGGAGTTATGAAAGGATTTCCTTATATTTCTGGTTTTCACATTTCATAATGACATTGCTGATGCTGATTCTTTTTCTGATTGTCATTTTCACATTGCAAGTTGATGAACCTGTGACCCTCTTTGTTATGGTAAACCAAAACATGATTATTTGATTTGTGTCCTGTATTTTCAAGTCTTCTGTTGTTTTTACTTGTCTTTAATCTCAATTTAGATCCTTTAATTAAAAAGTACAATCCTAGTTTTGCTAACTTTCCAGCAGGTTATTAATCCTCTGCTGTGTTTTCTTATAGCTGTGCTATAATTTTTGGCCGCCGTATTTTAAAATATCCATTCATTTCTCCTTAGTAGTTATTCCAGCTAAATTTATACTGTAATTATCTACAACTAAATCAATTCATGATCTAAGTTCTAAAATGTTTTCTTATACGTGTGTATTATGGCAAAATGTCTTTAAAAATTACCTTGCCTTAAAAAAAATTCCACACAGTATAATTATCTATGTACTTTTATTTCAGACCACAGTGGACTATATGATGTGCAAATGTCTAGGTTTGCATTTGTTTCCAAAAGATTACTAGACTCTTATTGGTAGAATTGGATTTAGCAGTATGTTGATACACATTATTCTGAGAAACATTTTATGTGAGAATAATAGGAATATTTATAAGTCTATTTTAAGAAAACCAAATGTGGATCTTTTAAAATGACTCATTTTGCACTGAGTGCAAACAGCAACAATAAAAATAAACAACAAAAATTACTTCATATTCTATTCTTTCAGGGAAGAAAGAAGTCCTTGCAAACAAACTTAAATGGTTTATTTTGCTCAGTTATTTCTTTTGTCATGTTACAGCATTAAAGCTAGGTCCTGAATCATTCAAGTTTGATGGTGCAGTGGAGGCTGTGGCTGTCCGGCAGGCTGAAAAGTATTATATCCTCCGTCCAGAAGTAATTGAAACCTATTGGTACCTATGGCGATTCACTCATGATCCAAGATACAGGCAATGGGGCTGGGAAGCAGCACTGGTAAATAAGCCAATATTCCATTTTATCTGAAAGAGTGTTACATCATGCCCTCCTATGATGCCATGTATCCTCACCCATGTTACCTCATTTTTAGTATCTGTAGGGCAGTTTTTGTTTATCTGATGAAGAAACTCTTAGTCAATTTAAGTTTCTTGGCAGTAGAAATAAATCTTACAATACATATTAAATATATATTAAAATATTAAAATATTTTTAAAATATATAAATATATATATTTCAAAGGAGGAATTTTTAATGGTTAGTAGGTAAAGGAAGCAAGGGTTTACTCTTAAAATGCTAGTCTTTCAGGGAATCCATGGCTATCAGTACCTAGGGAGGAAAAAATTATTAGTCTTTTATAAAAGTATAGCTTATTCCCAGGGGTAAGGGGTTGTTTTATTCTTTGAGATTTACTAATTGTGATAAATAGCACTAATTATGGTGACTATTCATATTCAAATTGTTTAACTTAAGCTTACAATCTAGATAGAATGATTAAGGAATCCCAAATGAGGTCAGTAGTGCTGGTAAATTGCCCAGACAGGAATGTATGAGATATGTTTTAGGGCGAGATGTATACCAATTTGTGTAAAGAGAACGTTGCACAGTGGCAAAGCGGGAGAGAAGATTGGAGACATTATGTAGACAGCCTTACACACCAAATCAAAGGTTCTTAGTTGTTCAGGAAATAAGACGTGTGTGCACAACTCCCTCCCTGCAATATACACTATCTTAGTTACTTATGTCAGCTACTGTGTAAGTGCTGTCATATGGGAAGTGGTAATAGAAAGTTCTTTGCTTATCCAAAAAGCCCTTCAAATCTTGTTTTTCTTTTTTCCTTAGCATCTTCTACCTGCAAAAGCTGCTTGACTTTTGAGAATTCCTTACAGAACTACTAAATGTTTTATAAGGGGGAAGGAACTCCTGAAGGCTTTTTTCAGTGGGGAGTAACAAAGCAAAAGGATCTGATTGTAATCCACAAGTTGGTGGGTTTGGGAGACCACAGCCATAACCTAGGAATAATGTGAGATCTTGAACTAAGGGGAGTACACTTATTTTTCACCTGTCATTCAGACCTAGGTAGCCCTCCTGGACTTTAACAATAAGAGCATATTAATGGAAGCAAGTGGTTACACAGGACAGGAACAGATGCAGCATTTATTGATGCTGCTTTTCCTTGGCTCCTTGGGTCCAGAAGTGGGAGCACGGCTACTAGTGAAATTCTCTGTGTAGGAGGGTGCTGCCACAGTTGAGAAGACAGCCAAACTATTGCCACAGTGGTTTGGGAATAGAATGCACACACACTTCTATTGTTAGCAGTGGCTTACTAATGCTTCCGTAAATTAAGCACTATTTTATGTAAGGGAAATAGGTAAAATAATCATATAATGAACCTGTTTCATTTGAACATCCCCTGTTATTTAATGCTTCTTATTTAGAGGAGTGAGGGGGATATGTCTGAATCATGTGAGGAGTGGAAAGTGGTGGCAGAAGCACTTTTTGTCATTGAGGAGTACTTTAGGATAATTCATCCATTTCCTAAGGTCCTTTTTTCCTGTGTGCTTTCTTCAAGTATGACCCTACTTTTGTCTGTTAAGGAGAGCTGTGACAGAGTCAGACTTTAGCCCATGTCTGTCTAAATTTGAATTATGGGAGGTAGAATTTTGCTTTTATAGCCTATGTGGACAAACACAAACTCAATGTGTAATTGGTCAAGAACAAGAACTGGAGTACTTATATTCTAAATTCGAGTTTCAGAAGTGTGCAGTGGAAATGATGAGAAGAGGGAGGAATGGAGGCAAAAGAGGCAATGTCACATCTTAAATAGTATTTGCTCATGCATCACCATTGGCCTCTCCTCTTGGGTGTGAAGAAAGCAAAGGGAAGGCTGGGTGAGGCAGAATAGCAGTATAGCATGTCTTCTGTAGCCTTGGCTATTCTGTTTACATGTTGAAACTTCCAAACTGGCCCTCATGACTCTAAATGTCTTAAAGATTAGTCATGCCTCCCCACTACTTTCGTATTATTCTTCAACCATTTTGATAATTCATATGGTGGTGAAGACACATGATTATTGTGAAGAAAAGTACTTAAAAAGTCTTGTATCCAAAATTTCTTTATAATGTATTAGAGAAAAGCACCAAACCCCTTAAACTTAGCTGTAATCAAAATGGAGCTATAAAATGAACAGATTGATTAAATAAACACCTTTTTAATGTTAATTAGCTTTTCATAGGAAGGAGAAGCCCAGAAGAGTAAGAAAAGTAGCAAGACTAGAAACAACAAGCCATGGCAGACAGCGATGATTAGTTAAGTACCCATGCCTTCATTGGATGACCACCCAGGGTTAGGTAGAATAGAAAAACAGAACCACATGTGCTTTCCACTTTTCCTGAATGGCTGAATTCTGGACTGTGCTGTACCTGCATAAGCAGACTGTTTGGTTGCTTTGAATTAAAAAATAAGGTTGTGAATAGATTCCATTTGATTCAGTATATTTTATTTAGACATGCCCAAAGATGCAAAAAGAGGAAGAATTTTAACTCTCAGTCAAGCAGTAAAGCACAGTAGTTAATAATGTGGAGCAAAGTACTCTGTGTCTCAGTTTTCCCATCTGAAAAGTGAGGCTGTTAACCTCATAGAGTTGTGAAATTCAAATGTGACTATATTTAAAGCTCTTAGAACAGCTTTTAGCACAAAGTAAATAGCTTATAATTGTTAACTCTTTATACTGTAATTATTATTATGGTAGGTGGGCTCTTTCTGCCAGTTGGTACCACCTGTAATGGCTAACTCATAGGATTATGATAATGCAATGTCTGGCACATAGTATGTATTTAGTAAATATGATCTCTTACTGCTATTACTATAGAGTGCTCCTAAGTAATACTTTTTTAGCATGTTGTGGATTATTGTTTGTCCTTGGAAGTGGTAAAATTGCAATAAAAATTGTTAATCGAAACTGACCTCCATCTTGATTTGTCAGAACTAATGGACCTTTATTTTGCCAGACAGACCCCTCATTTCAAAAAAATAGCCTAAATTTGATTTCTAAGTTAGGAAAATATAAGATGTCTTAAAAAGATTAAAGGGTTTTGGAGAGAGAGAAGTTCTATAGGAAATATCCTATTTCTTGTATGAGTTAATTTTTCCAGTATGAGAATATTTCCTTTTGATAATATATTATTTTTAAGCCATCAAATTTTCATGCAAATCTTTATGAACTTTTGACTATTATCCTTCAGAGTTTTGTTGTCCTTCAAAACTTGAAATTCTGCGGAATTCCTTATTTTGTCTGATCTCTTTCATAGGCCATTGAAAAGTATTGCCGAGTTACTGGTGGATTTTCTGGAGTTAAAGATGTATATTCCTCTACTCCTACACATGATGATGTACAGCAGAGCTTTTTTCTTGCTGAAACATTAAAGTAAGTATATCGCTTTAAAAAAATTTTTATACTAGACTGGTTTTGCTGTGTGATCACTAGATGATGAATTATGACTATGTGACAGGTTACACTAAATTTTATTGTAAATATCTTTTTATGTAATTGGGTGTGTAAACTTTTTAGCTACATCTCAAGAAGAATGACTTAGACTGTAAGGTAGGTATTTTATCCAAAAAGTACTTAGTACCTGTTAAAATTTTTTGTTCCTTGTTCTTTAATGTGCATTAAAATCACCTGGAAGTCTTCTTAATACACAGGTAACTAGGTCCACACCCACAAAGTTTCAATAGATCTGGAGTTTAGCCTAAAAATTTGCATGTCTAACAAGCTTCCACGTGTTACTGATAATGCTAGTCCTGGGATCATACCTGAGCTCCCTGCTGTAGCTAATGAAATCTGTTAGGAATAATCATGCAGTTTTGATGGTACTAAATGATCATAGCCACTTATCCTCCCGATGAGGTTTACTGTAAAGATACACATAAAAGGAACAATGGAAAAGAGTAGACAACTTTATTTTGGTCTTATACTCAAAACCCCAGGTAGAGCTCTCTGTAAGCAGACCTGGAAAAGATGGAGGCTGTAAATATGTCCACTTCCCTGAAGACTGACCAAATAAATATCTCTTTGTACTCTCTCTTAAATTTCTTATTTGTATTTCTTGCATATCTGTACATGAAAGCCTTGTAAACATTTTATTTTTTCAACAAATGTGTATTACCAGGCACTGTTCAAGACACTTGAGGATGTTTCAATAGGCAAGCAGGACAAAAATTCCTGCCTTCTGGATTTTACATTCTAGTATACTTGTAGTTTACATTCTCATATATTACAATTAAAATGTACCTGTATCGAACTGAGTTTCTAAATGTCTATCCTAAATGCTATCTTATTCTAATTTTTCTTTTATTACCCCAGTACTGTTGTTTTCCTGTCTTTTTAGCTTATACATTATAGAATCATTTCTGCTTCCTCCTTTTAATATATCACCAGTTCTTTATGCTTCTTTCTGTTACTTTTTTTTATTTTGCTTCCTCCTTTCCATTTCTCCAATTGACCCTAATCCAGCCCCTTATTACTTCTGGGATGGTTTAGAACATCTGCCTAGTACTCAGTCTCCTATATCTAGATGTTTCTTATTCTGACTATCCTGTGTGATTAGGCTTGAGACTGTATAAGTTGAAAGAGCACTGGACTAGAAAATAAAGCGACAGGAACTTTCGTTGTACACTAGCTACATCTAGCTGAATGAACATATCAAAATAAAATTTCTTTGCTTTTGGTTTACATATTTGTAAACTATGGAATTTGGCCCAGATTATGTAGTATCTCCTGTTTTATTTTTTTCTTTTTTAACTTTAGAAAAACTGTAAGATAGGATAATGATTATTTGTGTCTTTTCACCTAGTTTTGCCACATTTCCTTCTCTTTCTTTCTGCATACACTCACATATACACATAGTTTTACTTTTTTTTTTTTTTTTTTTAGCTTTTCATTTTGCTGGACAAGTTGATAGTAACCAGCATTATGATATTTCAGCAGTAACTTTCAGGAAAAGGTCATTATCTTACATAATCACCATTTAGTTCTCACACTCATGAACCTTAATATTCACATAATATTATTGTCTAATATGTAGTCCCATTTTCAAATTTCTGCAATTGTTCCAGTAATGTACTTTTTTTTTTGTTTAATGCCAATTCAGGATCCAGTACGGGATCATTTGTTACTTTTGGTTGTCATGTCTCTTTAGTCTCCTTCAGTGCAGTTTTCCTGTTTTTCTTTTATCTTTTATGAAATTGACATTTTTAAAGTATTCAGGCTAGTTGCTTTGAGGAATGTTCCCCATTTTAGATTTTTTTTCTAATTGTTTCTCATGATCAGATTTAGGTTAAACATTTTCAGCATGAATATTATATTGATCTGTGTTCTTATCATTGCATCCCTTAAAGAGACACATAGCAGTTTAGCCCATTATTGGTGAGTTTAGGTTTGAGCATAGGTTATACTTGATTATTGTCATGTAAACAATCTTTTTTCTTTTTGTAATTAATAACCTATCTGTGGAGTGATAATTTTGAGACTGTGTGAATATCTTTTAATCCTAGATTCTATTCTTAAACCAACCTAATGTACATTCAAATATTTACATATATATAAAGTTTGTTCTGTTGCATTTGTCTATTTTATATTTAATTGCTTCTGGCAGGAATGCCTTTATCCTTTCTATCAATTAATGCCTCTCATTTCTAATTTCAGTTCATATTTCACCTCTTGCAGACTGGCTTTCATAATTAATTCTCAAATCTCTCATCACTACAAACTTTAGCACTTTAGTACATGGCATAGGGCTGGAAATAGATGGTATGCTGCCTCATCCCCTTTGAGTACCTATATGGAATATCACCAGTTAATCTTGGTACTTTTCCTTGCCAAGTTCAGGCAGAATTCTTCTCAACACAACAGTACGCTAGGTAACCAGTCAGACAGATAGACAGATAGATAGATAGATAGATAGATAGATAGATAGATAGATAGATAGATAGATAGATAGATGTTTGCTACAATTTTTGCCTAAAAAAAACATACATTTAGAGCAATAAAAGTGAAAAAGGTGAAACAAAAAGAAACATACAATTAATTATAACATCACCTAGGCTAAGAAAATTGTCACAGTTGAGCAGTACGTTCAGCATTGCACTTCCTGGCAGCAAAAGCAAAAAGGAATCATTCTGCGCAGTGTCATTATCATTTTTGGGAGTTGAGGGAGCATATTACTTTGACAAATGAGACAGAATTTTTTATGTTGCTAAATTATAAAATGACTTAAATTGGATAACTCTATGAAAATATTGAGCTATTAAGTGAACCATATGAAATTACCTTTTTAAAAAGGGTAATTTGAATATTGGCAATTTAATACAGTTCGACCTAATACATAATGGTAATGGTAAATATTTTGAAAATATTTATTTTGTTTGAAACAGTGATCTTAGAGAAGATACAAAAACACTCAATCTGATTTACTCTTTATAAAAACTGATGTAAAAATACAATTGAATAAAGTCATTTCTGTGAAGATGTAAATTAATGTAGCTGTAGTCTTATTGTAAAAATAGAGCTTAAAACTTTATAGAGGAATGAAGATAAGTATGATCCCTTAAATATTTCTCAAAGATCAGTTAATTTAAATAGGCTTTGTCAGAAGCTGTCAATTTAAGACTGTATATTCTACCAAATGGTGGGAATTTATTGGGAATTCATTAAAAGGCAACAATCAATGTGTTTTAGCTACCAGAGATGGAAACTGATCGTCACGGCAGTGGCAAAGTTAAATGAAAAAGCCTGTATTCTTGACCTAAGTTGAGGGTCATTTTACCTTTTACATGTTGTCATAGGTGCTATACTATGGATTAGTTATTGCTATAGCTTTTTCCCCAGAAGAGGCCATGTCTCCTACTTTTTTTTGTTTCCTTTAATAGTCCTTTCTTCATTTATTAATATTTATCTAGCATATATACTGATGACATAACAAAACCTATGTAATAAGGAAGGTCAGAGATAGATTCCTTCAAAGGTTCAAAAACTCTTATACTCTAGTACAGGAAATAAAACACATGCAATATATACAACAAATTTCAAATACATTAAGTGTATAAGAGAAATATTAACAAAATGCAGAAGTCTTTTAGAGAAGAGAGTTTGCTTAACCTGGAAAACAAGGGAAGATTTCCTGGAAGTAGTAGCATTTGAACCAGACTTGAAGGCAGAACTGGTATGCAGGGGAATAGCTGTAAGGTAGACCATGGCATATTAAGAATGAGATGAGAGCTCTAAAGGTAGAATTGACAAACCTGAATATCTGATTTTATATAAGGAGATTCAGTAAGAAGGAAGAATCAGAGTTAATATTAAAGTTTCCAGTGCCAACCTGACTACAGTTTCTAATCAGCATGTTAGTGCCTTTTAAATATTAATAAACAGTATTAACTTAGAAATGTTTATTGAACTATAACATGTAAGATTTGGCATGTTTGTATATGTATGTTATACTTTGACTTTTAAAGTTTAAAATATGAATATAACAAGGTAATTTAAGAAAATATCCAAAAATAGAAGGGTATGTTTCCAGCTTGAAGGAAACCATCAAGATCCCAGCATAGAAGATGAAAACAGACCCACACCAAGGCACAGCACGTTGAATTTCAAAACCCCTGGGGTAAAGGAAAGATCTCAGCTTCCACAGGGAGAGAGAGTAGAATAAAGTCTCATCGATATGGATTCAGGGTGACTTCAAACTTCTCAAGAACAGTCATGAAAGCTAGAAGCATTGGAGCAGTTGATTCATGAGAGAAAATTAATTCCAACTTAGAATTCTGGGTTTTTAGCCACATAAGGTATCAAAAATCCACTTCCAATCCTCTTTCTCAGTAAGTTTTTGGAGGGTATGCGCCATGAAAACTGGATATAAACCAAAAAAGACATGCATACAGGGAAGAAGTGAAAGGAAGATTAAGGGAGTGATATATTGAGTTTGAGGAGGACAGAGGCGCTAGAGAAATTTCTTCAAGATTAAATTTATAGACTGTTTATATCTGAATATTTTGAGATGAGATTTAGACAGTTGTTGAAGATTTTAGGTGCATTATCACTAATAAATACAAGTCAGCTTGCTTTTTAAATAACGGGAGGAGTCGTGCAAGAAAGGAAAAGCCATGAATAGCTTTTAGTTAACATATGAACTTGTTTAAAGACACTTGGTGGAGTCTTGATTGTTTTGTAAGAAGAGCTAAATGGTATTACTGCCCCCTCTCTTCAGCTGCAAGAAAGAGAAGTATGTTCTTTGATAATGGCTTTTGTCCCTCCAAGGATTGTCTTATTCATTAGTTTCCGTGAAATAGCAGTTGGTCAAAAGTCTCTTAAGCTGAAAGAATTGCGAGGAAAGTAGCAGATAGAACACCAAGACTCCTAGGAGCAGTTCTCTAGCAGCAGCACTTGAATTGTTTAATGAATGTCTCCCACATGGATTCTCTATAGTTCTATCACTTTATACCATTTACTGTCATAAGCCTCTTACCAAAAACTTTGAAGGAATGTATTATTTTATGTATGTACCTTAGTGTCTACACCCATTCACCTAGATCTTTGATTGAATTAGATTTTCATTACATCTTACCTCAATTCTGTTTCACATTTATTTGAAGATCTGATAAACTGAGAGAAGTATACATTTTAAGGATACATTTCAACCATTTTTTTTTTTTTGAGACGGAGTCTCGCTGTGTCGCCCAGGCTGGAGTGCAGTGGCCGGATCTCAGCTCACTGCAAGCTCTGCCTCCCGGGTTTTTACGCCATTCTCCTGCCTCAGCCTCCCGAGTAGCCGGGACTACAGGCGCCCGCCACCTCGCCCGGCTAGTTTTTTGTATTTTTTAGTAGAGACGGGGTTTCACTGTGTTAGCCAGGATGGTCTCGAACTCCTGACCTCGTGATCCGCCCGTCTCGGCCTCCCAAAGTGCTGGGATTACAGGCTTGAGCCACCGCGCCCGGCCTCAACCATTTTTTTCTGAGTTCATATATATTAGGCATTAGGCAGCTCAGAAATCACAGGTTAGTTGGAAACATAGTCTTCTTAACAAATTTGTTATTAAAGGAAAGAGAAATAGCATAAAATTAAGATCAAATTTATCACCACAGTATGTCTACTTTCACTGGTATCAAAGTCTCTGGGGCAGAAATTGTGTCTCTTGCTTGTGTGCTTTTTCCTTCCCTATCTCTTGAAATTCAGACTTTGAATATAGTAGTAAAATTCTGGAAAGCTATATAAGAATATGTCAATAATCTTAAATAACCAGAATTATGAACAAAGACTCATGTACAAAGATGTTTATTGCTGTTATAAAAATAAGAGTCATTATTTGTTCAATAATAGCTGAATGGTTAAATAAATTATGGCATATCCACAATAGTATCACGAAGCCAAAACAATTGCATTTTTATAGACTTTTCACAGTATAATATTAAGTGGGCTATTAAGTCCACATGTGCATATGTAACACATAGATGAACATGGTAATAGTATTTCAACAATATCAAAATGTGAACTGTAATTTAGCTTAATTGAAGTTATTTTAGTTTTTAAAATACTTTTTGTTTTTGCCTCTGTAAATATTTAAAAACATCTTTAAACATACTCTATTTTGAAAAAAATAGGAAGGCTGGATTCCTGCTAAGTACCAAAACTAATTTTCTGTAGAGCAAAACTTTAAATATTAAAAAGAGAAATAAAATCATGAAACAATTGGAAATTTTTTCCAATCCTGGGGATGAAGATGGCGTGATTCAAAACCCAGAAATCATTAAAGAAAAGATTGAAAATTTAATTACATAAAAATAAAAACATCTGTACAAAAAAAAGAGCACTAAATAAAGTAAAAGACAGATGGCACACTGGGAAAACATTTCTTAAAATTAGAAATTAAGAAAAAATACTAAGCCTACTAAAAAAGGTAGTAGCAGTTCTTAGAAAAGAAATGGCTATAAACACGTGAAGAGTGCTTGATCCACTTGTAAGAAATGAATGAAATAATAGATCAGATACTATGTTTTATTTACTATCACGCTGCTTAAGATTTAAAAGTTTGTGTTCTGGTGTTGGCAAGGATGTAAGAATCTAGTCACTTTCAAACACTCTTAAGTGAGAGTACACTGGAAGTATATTCTTTTTCGTTGTTGTTGTTAAGGAAGCAGGGTCTACCCGAGGCCCGCGCCCCCACTTGGAAATATATTCTGAAAATATCCTTAAGTGTGTATTATCAGTACTTCATTTGTCCTGATAGTCTATATGAAATATTAATATCCTCAGTGCTTTAGTTTAGGGTTTTGAGTTAGAACAAGCATGCATGCAATCAACATGTTTGTAGAGCTGTATATACATAACAGCATAGCACTTGTCATATTAAAATCAGTTGTGTAGACACTATAATGTGTAGCTCTATTACAGTGTGTAGCTCCTAAAAAATCAGGTTGTTTTTAATACAGCTTTTTTGAATTATAAAAATAGTATGTGGATATTGCAAAATGAGTTAAATAGTATAGAACTGAAGAAATGACCAAAAAAAAAAAAATAAGTTTCTTTGTGCCTCATATCCAGTCTCACTTCCCAAAGAGAATACTTATTAAATAGTTCTTGATACAGCCTTCTGGAAATTTTCTGGGTATATGCAAACATATAAAAATATATATAATATATATCCTTTACCCTTTTTTCTCCATATGTAAGATTATATATACCTATTATTCTGAAACTTGCATTTTCATCTTTTTATCTAGGAAAGGTTTCCATATTGGCATATGTAAATCCACTGAGGAATGTTTTATAATTTGTTCGATCAGTACCCTATTGTTAGATATAGAGGTTGGTTCTGTTTTTTTGCTCTTATAAACAGTGCTGCAGTGAATATCCTTTTACTTATATCTCTGCTCCCTGTGTGAAGATAAATGTTAGTTAGATTCCTAGAAGTAAAATGGATGGCTAGGGCAATGGCATGTGCATTTGATATAACATAATTAAGCAAAATATGCTGAGAGAGCTAACTCTTCAGAAAACTCAGAGAGTTTTAGAAAATTAAGTAATTAGAAATGGTTAAAATCAGATGGGTATTCTGAGAAGTATGGAAACATTTAGGCAGTACCTGATAGTTTGTAGTAAGATTTGAATGAACAAACCTTTTGTTTTAAGTAAATCTTAGACAACAGAGTAAATCACTTAAAACTTGTTTTCTGTAGGTTAAGAAAATAGATGAAAAGTCAAACAATCAGATTCTCAGGAAGTAAATGGAATGAAAGTTTCAGTGTTTGCTCATCCTTTTAAACTATTGCTTTTTGGAATCCTTAATTCCACCTCTTTGTTCTTTATCAAGATGTGAGCTCTTTTTCTACTAAGTAAATAGTGATTAAAATATATAGACAATACATGTAATATATGAGATGATCTATCCAACAAATGTTTGTTGTTAAATACCTGATGTGTGCCAGCTGTTTTGTATGCTAGGGCTATATCAGTGAATATAATAGAATAATCCTGACATAAAAGAACTTATATCCTAAAAATTTCATTCAGTCTCTCCCTAACTTGTAATTATGCTGTTTTGAGTGCCTGCCTGTAAAAATATGCTCTATGTGTATTATCCGAACACTTCATTATTCTCTATCCTCGTCCTCCTTTATTTTTCTTTGTAACACTGTCATCATCTGTATTGGTCCATTCTCACACTGCTATAAAGAACTGCCCAAGACTGGGTAATTTATAAAGAAAAGAGGTTTAATTGACTCACAGTTCTGCATAAGTGGGGAAGCCTCCGGAAACAAATCGTGGCAGAAGGGGAGGCAGACATATCTTACGTGGTGGCAGGAAAGAGAGAGCATGTGAAGGAGGAACTGTCAAACACTTATAAAACCATCAGATCTCATGAGAACTCACTCATTATCACAAGAACAATATGGGGGAAACCACCCCCATGATCTAGTCACCTCCCACCATGTCCCTCCCTCTACATATGGGGATTATGGGGATTACAATTCGAGATGAGATTTGGGTGGGACACGGAACCAAACCATATCCCCATCTGACATAGGTATGTGTTGTTCTTGTCTGGTAGAAATGCGGGTCTTGCTATGTTGCCCAGGTTGGTCTTGAAGTGCTCAGCTCAAGCAGTCCTATTGCCTTAGCCTCCAAAGTGCTGGGATTACAGGTGTGAGTCATCACGCTCAGCTTAGATTTTTTTTTTTTTTAAATCTATCTTCTTCCAGTAGAATGTAAGCTTCATAGCTGTTAGGACTTCTTCTTTTAACTATTATGATCTCCCTAGCACCTAGCACATGAGGCACTGAGTAAATAGGTATTGATTTTGTTGATGAATTTTTAGTCTGTTAGGCAAGAAAAGAAGTTGGCTATTTGCATCTTTACTCTGATCACTCTTTAGTTTTTAATTATATCATTTTATCAGTTCTGTTTAAGGCATTACTTGATCATCCTGTATACAATTTCAAATTGTTCCCTTACTCCCTTTTATTTTTCCCTGCTTTACTTTTCATCATAGCACCTGTCTTCCAACACAGCACATAATTTTCATAAGCATTCCCCAATTAGAATACAAAGTACGTGAAGAGTTTACAGTATTTTTATATATTTGGGTTATTGTTTTATCCCCAGTATCTACAGTAGGGCCACACATATAATATGTATTTCAGCATTAAATGTTTGCTGAATAAAGGATTGAATCATTTGATTTCAAAGGAGACAGCTAAAAAACCCCAGCAATGTTATAAGATCTTGTATATAATAAGAGTAGGAGGGAGAAAGAGAAGAGAATAATAGACCTACTTTATTTTCTGGTTGGGGCTTAGAGCTTGATCTCAGAATTCACTTAGTGTTAGGAGGTAGCTGATAATGAGTAAAAGAATTGATAAAGCAAGAAGAAGGGACCCAAGGAAAAATGTGAAAGCTGAGGATGTCAGGGCTATGGATTTGTTTTCAGTAGAGAGTCAAAGGTTCAGGTGCCCACATAAAGGAGAAAAGCAGAAACAGTACAAACTAACTGTTGTTAGAAGTAACACAAAGTTGGTAACCTAGAAAAGTGGTTCTCAAACCTGAGAATCGTCGTGTATCAGAATCACCTGGAAGCCTCTTAAAACGGGGTATGCTGGGCTCTGGACAGAGTTTCTGCTTAATAGGTCTAGAGTGAGGCCTAAGAATTTGCATTTTTAACAAGTTCCCAGGTGATGCTGATCCTGCTGGTCTGGGGGAATGACACTTTAAGAACCACTGATATCTGTGACCCAGTAAAACATTTATGGAGGCAATTAGGGATTAAGAAATTAACTATACTGGCAGAGAACCTAGCATAAAGTCAGGTGGGCAAGTCTTTGCTTAACTGCTATATTTTTGTAGTTCAGTCTCTTCAAATAGATATACTGGAAGACGAGAACCGTGGTCTTCACATTTTTAAGTGCCTCCTATGTCCTGTCACAGTGCAATCTAAACATTAGGCACTGGGACACACACACACACGCATGTGCGTGCACGCGTAAGAACACACAGAGTGAATTTCACTTGTACTATTTAATATAAGCATTTTTCCAGTTTCAAAAGTTTAATCTTTGAAATATGCTTGCCAATTTCTTTGCCAATTTCTTTTGCTACAGTAGAGGGAGCTACAACCCAAATTTTACTTATGTAGCAGTAACACACAATAAGGCTATCCTTTTCCATCCTTGTTCATTAGTCTTTTTTAAAAAACTTTTAAAATCAGCTTTATTGAAATATCTTAAGTGTACAGTTTATTGCATTTTGGCAAATGTTTAAGCCTGGGTAAACGTCAGCCTTAGTTGATACATGGAACATTTCCATTCTAATTTGGCAGTCAGTTCTACCCACCCCCAAATTCTTACCTACTTTCTGTCACTATAGGTTGCTGCTTGTAGAATTTAATATAATTTGATTCATGCAGTATTAGGGAAGAGGTAAAGGATAATCATTGTTTAAGGGGTATAGAGTTTGAGTTTTACAAAGTGAACAATGTGAATATACTCAACACTACTGAACTGTACACTTTAAAATGGTTGGTAAATATTTTGTTACGTGGCTTTTACCACAATAACATTTATGTCTGGCTTTTATTGCATACTGCTTTTTAGGTTAATCCATTTTGCATTTATCAATAGTTCATTCCTTTGTATTAATGAGTATTATGCTCTTGTTTGGATATACCACATTTTATTTGTCCATTCACTTTTTGATGGTCCATTAATCATATGTTTTTGAAAGGAATCAGAAAAAAAGAATTGTTTACCATTTGACTACACTTAATCTTGCTCTTAATTTTTCTTTCCAGTAATTTTCAAATTCATCCGTTAAAAGTAATTTCATCTAATTTGCTGTTATTAAATAAATATTATAAAATAATTTGCTATTTATTAAAATTCTAAATGTTTTTAATCTAGTGCTTCGAAAATCAGAAACGTAGGAGCTAAAATTTGTGGCAACAATTTTTCTCTCTCAAAACTCAGGTAAATATTGTTGCCTGCAGTTTATTGCCCTAAGTTTGTCCTGGTTTTTAAAAAATGCCATTGTCTTCTAGTTCTTCCTTTGCAGACAATTTTAGTAAGCAAGTTATTCTTGATTCTTAGTTTGGTTTGCTAACTTAGCTACTTTTTCTAAAGGAATGTATTGTCGTATTGTAAAGAAAGTTAGTAGTAAATGAATAGAGTAATAGATTTGTGATACCAACTTGATACCAATTTGTGATACCAATTTACCTCTAGGAGGTAAGTATATGTGCACTTCACTGTAAAATTCTTTCAACATTTCTATGTTTGAAAGTTTTACAGGCTGGGCATGGTGGCTCATGCCTGTAATCCCAGCAGTTTGGGAGGCTGAGGCGGGTAGGTCACCTGAGTTCAGGAGTTTGACACCAGCCTGGCCAACATGGTGAAAACCCGTCTCTACTAAAAATACAAAAATTAGCCGGGCATGGTGGCACACAGCTGTAATCTCAGCTACTTAGGAGGCTGAGACAGGAGAATCGTTTGAACCTGGAAGGCACAGGTTGCAGTGAGCCGAGATCGTGCCACTGCATTCCAGCCTGGGCAACAGAGCAGGACTCCATCTCAAAGAAAAGTAAGAAAGTTTTATAAAATATTGGGGGCCAAAGGGAGGGGAAAACTAGTAAATTATCCAGAATAGGTATTGGTACTAATGTTATTGTCGTATCCCCTCATAGTTTTAATTCTCTTTTTTATTGCTACTGTTACCTTCATTTGCTTATGAAGTTATTCTCAGTATAAGCAAATGAATGCATAGTTAGCTAGCTATCAGACGATTAAAGCAAATTCCCTGAGCAAGGTTTTGAAGTAAGTTCAAAGACAATTCTGATAGTGGCTTTGTCCATAAAACATCAGTAGTAGTGCAATTTTTTAATTTCTAAGCAAAAGTGCTAAGAAATATATTTTGGAGAGGGAGAGAATCAGTGGGATCATTGAGGGTGAGGATTCTCAGATGAGGGGGAAAAAAAGTTAGAGAAGACTGAAAAACAAAGCCACTGTTTCCTTTCGTTTATCTTTTATCTTGTCTGTAACTGGATCTTGAAGTTAGCCTCCTACCATGAGAGAACTATTTTTCCAGCTGGATGAAAAGAGTAACACCAAGTCCCCTATTCTACTGTTTTCTGCTCACTTACTCCTGGAGAAAAGCTAAGTCAAATCAATATGTACTTATTAAATACCTACTTTCTCAGAGTTGTGTTATTTGAGAATTAAAGTATATGAAACATATACTCCACCCGTAAAGAGCTTGGAGTCTAGTTTAGAAATCTCTTACCTTTAGGCATGGACAAATTTAATAAAAGTACGAAGTATATGCAGTTGGCCCTCCATATCCATGGGTTCATGGATTCAAGCAACCGTGGATTGAAGATACAGGTTTTTAAAACTTGCATCTGTATTGAGCATGTGTAGACCTTTTTCTTGTCATTATTCCCTAGGCAATATAATATAGCAACTATTTACATAGATTTAAAGTGTATGGCAGCATATGCATTGGTTATATGAATATATGATACCATTTGATATCAAGGATTTGAGCATTTAAGGATTTTTGTATCTGCGAGAGATTCTGGAACCAATCCCCCATAGATACTGAGGGACAACTGTATTTGGTGCTAAATAGAAAATAAATGTTTTAGAAATTCAGAGAAGGAAATTTTGGTGCAGGCTAGAGTAGTCATGAAGAAAGACTAAAATGATGCTGAATTAGTAAGATGTTAATAGGTGAGGTAAAACAGAAAGTAGCTTTGTGAAAAGAAGGATTCAGCCTGAAAAAACACTTTTAAAAAACGCTAAAGAAACTAGACCGACTAAAGTACATTCACTAGGAGAAGTAGTAGGAAATAGAGTTCTAGAATCAAAATCAGGGAAGCAGCATGGATGACCCTTGAGGACATTATGCTAAGTGAAATAAGTCAGACAAATATGGGGTGATTCCACTTCTATGAGGTCCCTAAAGTAGTCACATTTATGGAAGCACAGTAGAATGGTGGTTACCAGGGACTTCAGGAGGGGGATGGAAATTAGTTTTAGTTTTGCAAAGAACAGCGTGAATATACTTAACACTACTGAACTATATGCTGAAAAATGGTTAAGATTGTAAACTTTATGTCATGTGTTTATTACCACAATAAAAAAAATAAGGAAAGCAATGGCATGCTAAAAAGGGAATTATAAGATAAAATGCAAAGCACTCATACTTTAACTCCAACCTCCTCTCCTCTAACCCCTTCAGTCCAACTTTTCCCTTCTTTAAAATTATCTTTCTCCTATCCCACTGTTTCCCTCCATTATTCCTAAAATGTTAATATTGATTGCAAAATTGCATTTGAATAGTACCTTGGTATATAATTTATTTGGATTCTTGCAGTAATTTAAAATAACAAATTATATTCCAGGTAAACAATTATGGCTAAGATGAAACTAGAACCCCAAAGAAAGAAAAGTAACTTGTTAAATTACTGCTACAAATGCAGTTGTACTGAAGAAAATATAGATGTATTTAATGTCCATTTTCACAAAATTCTAGGAAGTCATGGTATGAAGACAGAAAGGAACTAGTCATCATGAAGAATCAGAAAGGATTTCTAAAAGCAAGTTCTTGCTGGACCATCTAATGTTCTTTTTGGGTTGGATTAATAATAGACATGAGGGTAGGGGATTCCATGAACATAATTACATGTCATTCAGCAAATTGTTTGACACAGTCTTTCAAAATGGATGAGTGGAACTTCTGCTTTCTCTAAAGATGGAACCAGATTTAACCTTCTGCCTGAAATAAATGGCAAAATATATATGAAACAATGGTTTTGAAACACCAGATGGGAGGCAAGGAAGGACAGTAATCTCTGAGAGATAGGAAACAAATGAAGTGAGCCCTGTGATTGCCCCAGCTGATGGTCTTGATAGAGTTTCCAGGACATGGTACAGGGAGGGGACTTGAGACAAAGCCCAGCGCACTCCCTAAGGAAATGAAGCTGTGAGTGTGGGGAAACTAAGATAGCTAGAATTCACAGGACAGTGCCAGAGAGGAGAGAGCTGCAGAGAGAATTAACCAGGGGAACCCACTGGAGCATTCAGCAGAGTACTGATCATCACATGCATGTGAAGAACCTACCTGAGGCGAGGGAAATAATCATCCTAGAAGATTAAAGGCAGCAGTTTCTGGCACTCACATAGGGCCATGTAGGGTTGCAGGAACAGTGCCTGTTACTAGCAACCAGACTGGAAAAATTCATAATTCAAGTGGCACTGGGTAGAGCGAGTACTCAGGAAGGTTCTGCCTGAATAGTGGGGAATAACCAGCTGCTTTGGACCTATGTAGCAAATAATGAAAGCAAGACCTGAAAGGATCAAACTGTTTCTAAGTGATATAACTACATCCCTGAACAAAACTGAAGATTTATATAAAGGAATATAAAAATAACTACCATGTAACAATGTAAAATCCATAATGTCTAGCATCTAGTCAAAGTTTACCAAGAGGCAGTACAATGTGATCAATAATTATGAAAATAAAACCAACTTAGAACTGATAAAGATGTTAGAATTAGTAGACAATGACAATTAAAATATTTATGGTAACTGTGTTCCCTCTATTCAAAAAGTTAAGTAAAGACCTAGAAGATACAAAAACCCAAATCAAACTTCTCTAAACGAAAACTGTAATGTTTGAGTTGAAAAATATACCAGATGAGATTATTAGCATGTTAGACATTGCAGAAGTAAAAATCAGTGAACTTGAAGACTTAGCAATGAAACTATCCAAAATAAAACAAGAGCAAAAAATAAGAATCTTATAAAAATAGATATCAGTGAACTATGAGACAACTTACAGTGGTGTAAAATACATGAAATTAGAATCTCCAAAGAAGACACAAGAAGGTGGACCCCAAAAAAACCCTTTTTTAAAAGAAATAATGGCAAAAATCTTTCCAAACTTGATGTAAACTATACACCCACAGATCCAAGAAGCTAAACAAACTCCAAGCACAAGAAACATGAAGGAAGAAAACTCCACCAAGACACATCATAATCAAATTGATCAAAACCAGGGGTAAAGAAAAAAAAATATTTAAAGCAACCAGAGGAGAAAGACAAATTAGGTAAAAAGGAGCAAATATAAAAATGGCAACAAGAATAAGCCACAAAATTTTAAACCGTCAATGTAGGAAATTGAAAGACTTAAAGTAATTTTGCAGAGGATCTTTGTATCATGACAGCTCATGAATTTCATAAAAATAAAAATATTTGCTGCTGAAGATTGACTTCAAATTCTGAAAAAGCAAGAGTTTACTATAAAACATGACAAAAACCTATTATGAAGAAGCCCATCTGATTACCCAGTGAAAATGCATAATTTAAAAAAACCCAAAAAGTGCCAATATGAACTATCTAAGAATAAAAGAAAACTTGTTATTTAGCAGCACATATACTTTGGCAATGAATACTGGAGAAAAGATAAAACTATTTTTACTTTTCACATTATTCTTGGAAAATCACTGTTCAAATCCCTTTTATAAGTACATATTCACTAATAAAAACGTGGTAGCAGAAAGGGATGTAGTATATTTTGAATGGTATATGTTTTCTTTTATGATGAAATGTTATGGATGGCCCACATCTTTTATGAGGTGAAACCATTCTGTAAAAATATTAGCAGAAGAAAGTAAAATTGATTAAAAAAAAAAGTAAAGAAAAAATTTTTAAAAAGAATGACGGTTACTTTAAACTTTAAAACAACAGCAGTCAAAAGAGACAGAGGGACATTATATAATGATAAAAGGTCTTGTCCAACAGGAAAATATCACAGTCCTAAACACATATGCACCTAACACTGGAGCTCCCAAACTTATAAAACAATTACTGATAGACCTAAGAAATCAGATAGACAGCAACACAACAATAACAGGGGTCTTCAGTACTCTACTGACAGCACTAGACAGGTCAACAAGACAGAAAGTCAACAAAGAAACAATGGATTTAAGCTATACCCTGGAATAAATAGACTTAACAGATATATACAGAACATTCCATCCAACAACTGCAGAATACACATTCTATTCAACAGCACATGGAACTTTCTCCAAGATGGACCATATGATAAGCCATAAAACGAGCCTTAATAAGTTTAAGAAATCTGAAATTATATCAAGCCTTCTCTCAGACCACAGTGGAATTAAACTGGAAAGCAACTCCAAAAGGAACCTTCAAAACCATGCAAATACATAGAAATTAACCTGCTCCTGAATGAGCATTGAGTCAAAAACGAAATCAAGATGGAAATTAAAAAATTCTTCAAATTGAATGACAGTAATGACACAGCCTATCAAAACCTCTGGGATACAGCAAAGGCAGTGCTAAGAGGAAAGTTCACAGCCCTAAATGCCTACATCAGAAAGACCGAAAGAGCGCTAACTGACATTCTAAGATCACACCTCAAAGAACTGGAGAAACAAGAACAAACCAAACTCAAACCTAGCAGAAGAAAGGAAATAACCAAGATCAGAGCAGAACTAAATGAAATTGAAACAAACAAACAAAAATGCAAAAGATGAATGAAACAAAAAGCTGGTTCTTTGAGAAGATAAAATTGATAGACTGTTAGCAAGATTAACCAAGAAAAGAAAGAAAATTCAGTTAATCTCATTAAGAAACAAAACAGGAGATATTACAACTGACACCACTGAAATACAAAACATCATTCAAGGCTGCTATGAACACCTTTACACATAAACTAGAAAACCTAGAAGAGGTGGATAAATTCATGGAAAAATACAACCCTCCTAGCTTAAATCAGGAAGAATTAGATACCCTGAACAGACCAATAGTGAAACAGAGAGATTGCAATGGTAATTTTAAAATTACCAACAAAAAAAAAGTCCAGGAACAGATGGATTCACAGCAGAATTATATCAGACATTCAAAGAAGAATTGGTACCAATCCTTTGACACTATTGTAGAAGTAACCCTCCCTAATTCATTCTATGAAGCCAGCATCACCCTAATAGCAAAACCAGGAAAGGACATATCCAAAAAAGAAAACTACAGACTGATATTCTTGATGAACCTAGATGCTAAAATCCTTTACAAAATACTAGCTAACGGAATCCAACAACATATCAGAAAGATAATCCCTCATGATCAAGTGGGTTTCATACAAGGGATGCAGGGATGGTTTAACATATGCAAGTCAATAAATGTGATACCCTACGTAAACAGAACTAAAAATCACATGATCATCTCAGTAGATTCAGCATTTGGCAAAATCCAGCATCCCTTTATGATTAAAACTCTCAGCAAAATCGGCATACAAGGGACATACCTCAATGTAATAAAAGCCATCTGTGACAAACCCACAGCAAACATAATACTGAATGAGGAAAAGTTGAAAAGCATTGCCTCTGAGAACTGGAACAAGACAAGGATGCCCACTCTCACCACTCCTCTTCAACATAGTTCTGGAACTCTTAGCCAGAGCAATCAGACAAGAGAAAGAAAGGGCATATAAATTGATAAAGAGGAAGTCAAACTGTCACTGTTTGCTGATGATATGATCATTTACCTTGAAAACCCTAAAGACTCCTCCAGAAAAAGCTCCTAGAACTGATAAAATAATTCAGCAAAGTTTCCAGATGCAAAATTAATGTACACAAATCAGTAGCTCTTCTATACAACAACAGTGACCAAGTGGAGAATCAAATCAAGAACTCAGCCCCCTTTACAATAGCTGCAAAAAATGAAATAAAATAAAACACTTAGGAATATACCTAACCAAGGAGGCAAAAGACTTTTACAAGGAAAACTACAAAACATGCTGAGAGAAGTCACAGACAACCCAAACAGATGGAAACATATCCCATGCTTATGGATGGGTATAATGAATATTGTGAAAATGACCATACTGCCAAAAGCAATCTACAAATTCAATGCAATTCCCATCAAAATACCACCATCATTCTTCACAGAACTAGAAAAAACATCCTAAAATTCATATGGAACGAAAAAAGAGCCCATATAGCCAAAGCAAGACTAAGCAAAAATAACAAATCTGGAGGCATCACACTACCTGCTTTCAGACTATACCTCAGGCCATAGTCACCAAAACAGCATGGTACTGGTATAAAAATAGGCACATAGACCAATGGAACAGAACAGACCAGAAATAAAGCCAAATAGTTACAGCCAACTGATCTTTGATAAAGCAAACAAAAATATAAAGTGGGGAAAAGACATCTTTTGAACAAATGGTGCTGTAATAATTGGCTAGCCACATGTAGAAGAACGAAACTGGATCCTCATCTCTCACTTTATACAAAAATCAACTCAAGATGGATTAAGGACTTTCACACCTGAAACGATAAAAATTCTAGAAGATAACATTGGAAAAACCCTTCTAGACATTGACTTAGGCAAAGATTTCATGACCAAGAACCCAAAAGCGAATGCAACAAAAACAAATATAAATAGCTGGGACTTAATTAAACTAAAGAGCTTTTGCACGGCAAAAGGAACAGTCAGCAGAGTAAACAGACAACCCACAGAGCGGGACAAAATCTTAACAATCTATACATCTGACAGAGGACTAATATCCAGAATCTGCACCAAACTCAAATCAGTAAGAAACAATTTCATCAGAAAGTGGGCTAAGGACATGAATATACAGTTCTCAGAAGAAGATGTCCAAGTGGCCCACAAACATGAAAAAATGCTCAACATCACTAATGATCAGGGAAATACAAATCAAAACCACATTGTGATACCACCTTACACCTGCAAGAATGGCCATAATAAAAAAAAAATCAAAAAATACTGTATGTGGGCATGGATGCAGTGATCAGGGAACACTTCTGCACTACTGGTGGGAATGTAAACTAGCACAACCACTATGGAAAACAGTGTGGAGATTCCTTAAAGAACTAATTAACTTCTAAAAGTAGAACTACCATTTGATCCAGCAATCCCATAGTGGGTATCTACCCAGAGGAAAAGAAGTCTTTATACATAAAAGATACTTGTACACGCATGTTTATAGCAGCACAGTTCACAATTGTAAAATCATGGAACCAACCCAAATGCCCATTAATCAATGAGTGGATAAAGAAACTGTGGTATATTTATATGATGGAATACTACTCAGCTATAAAAAGGAACCAATTAACAGCATTTGCAGTGACCTGGATGAGATTGGAAACTATTATTTTAGGGGAAGTAAATCAGGAATGGAAAAACCAAACATCGTATGTTCTCACTGATATGTGGGAGCTAAGCTATGAGGACACAAAGGCATGAGCAGTGGACTTTGGGGACTTTGGGGGAAGAGTGGGAGGGTGGCGAGGGATAAAAGACTACAAATATGAGGCAGTATGTACTGCTGAGGTTATGAGTGCACCAAAATCTCTCAAATCACCAGTAAAGAACTTACTCATGTAACCAAATGCCACCTGTACCCCAATAACTTATAGAAGAAAAATGAATGACAGCAGAGTCCTCATCAGAACAAATATTCCTCCTGAACATAGATAGAACTAAACAAGATTTTGACAAATCAAACAACAAATTAAATAGATAATACGTTATGACTAAATGGGTATATCCCAGGTGTGGAGGGTTGATTTAACGTTTGAAAATCAATCAATGAACTAAAAAAGACCACCTCAGTAGACACAGAAAAAGTCTTTGGCAAAATCCAACACCCATTTCTGATAAAAACTCTCAGCAAACTAGGAATAGAAGGAAACTTCTTAACCTGATAAGGGCATATATGAAAAACCTACAGCTAACATCATATTGAAAAATTGAATGTGTTACTCTTAAGATTAGGAACAAGACAAAGGTGTCTGCCCTCTTCACCACGCCTGGCCAGAATTTTTTTTAAACTGTTTTATTTCAGCAGGTCTAGTTGTTCATCTTACTGGATTTCTTATACACTGTTCTGAAACCTCTTGTCTTTGTGTTTAGATCATTTGAGTGACTGAGGTTTATTTCTGTGATGTTTTTCATCAAAGCTGCTCAAAATAGGTTGCTGGTTTTCTCTGCCATTATAAGTGAGCTCACTTCATGTTCTTGTTGAATTCTAACTGAAGCTCATTTCTCCCCTTTTTATTTTCAGATATTTGTATCTGCTGTTCTCCGGTGATGACCTTTTACCTTTAGACCACTGGGTGTTTAATACAGAGGCTCACCCTCTGCCTGTGTTACATTTAGCCAACACCACACTTTCAGGTAATCCTGCTGTCCGATGAAAGCAGTTCCAGAAGGACCATTCTCACCTGTGTTTTGTTTACATGGACCACTACAGAAATTAGTTTGGAGAGGCGGCTTTTGAAAACCTGGACCTCTATGTCAACATGACGGGGTGAAACTATTCCCCCTAAGACTTTTCAACTTGTAGATACGTCAACTTTGAAATTATTCCATTTTATACCTGACCAAAACATGTTCTGGTATATGTAGGACAGAGACCTGGATGTGCTTTGATCGTTAATGAGGTGGTCACATGAGAAATGTTGCCTGTTTCTACTGTATTGTTTTTAGAGTCCTGAAGTCTGGAGGCTAGACTTCCTGAAAGCAAGCCAAGAATATAGAGCACCTTGCAGGAGTTCAAGATGGCCTTTGGAACCAATTATATATTTGTTTCCTCCTACAGTGGAGCAGCATTCAAATCAAATATTTACATATTGCTTATCACTTTTTCTCCATTTTAATAATGGAATGAACTAAAATAAACAAGAATGAAAGAATAGTATAATTGTATCAGTAACAAGAAGACTCAGAAAAGAAATAGGAGTACCTAACCCTATCTGAATTTTCAAGTTCCCCATTGGATGACCAGACTAGCAACCATTTCAAATCCCAATCTATTTCATTGAAATTTCTTGGTTAAGTTTAATTTTCTCTGGGGCCATGATCTCACAAAGAATACTCAAATCTTTTTCTTCATATGGAATCATCGAAACTGCTGTTTATCATAATCACCACTTATTAGCCTGGGTTTGGGATTTTTTGCTTGTAGTTCAGTCTACAGTTAGTAGCGTGACAGAAAGTGGGAAGATGCCGCAGTTTGTTGCCTTGAAACCTATTCTAAGAGCAATCCTTGGTTTTGTTGGTACTTTATTTTTCCAGACCAACACATCTACCAAGTAAATTTTATTCACTTTAATTTCATAATAAAGTTAGTAGAGTCACTCAACTTACAACTTTTTTTATGTGGCTTGGCAAAATTCACTATACTATTAGGCAGCTCTAAATTTGCCTTGATAAGCTAAATAAGTTACTTTTATAACTTATTAAAGCAAAACAAACCCAGTGAAACTTTCTTAAATATTCTATCTGGAATAGGGATAGGGGATCTTTTATTTATAATCTCATCAGATGAGTGAGTTGTTCACAGATATTTTATGTATTTAACTTTCTCCAAGAATATTATAGAATTCCAAAGAATCAGAATAGTTTCAGAACAATTTTCAGTGTTAAAAGAGTGGTGGTATTACACTAAAATTGGAACACGTCTAAGGGACTTTTATCTTATCAGTAGGTTTTGCATTGATACTTCTTTTTAAATAAACTACTAGTTCTTTATATTTCGGCAAAAAGAACTTAAATTTTATCAGGAACTATAAGATAAATATCTAGTGCTTAACAAATTTTCTGTCCTTAAGTTTATGTGACAGTGCAAGATACTTTTTTGCTCTTTTCATTTAATATAGACATCTTCCATTGACATTAATAAAAGTTAGAAACAGTTTAGTATAATATTTACTCTGAATTTGAAGATTTCATGAAACAAAGTTCATACAAGAAGCCCACCTTGGAATTCTGAAGGCTTATTTTCTTGTTTGATAGCTTTTCTTTTTAACTTAGCTTTTAAGTTGGGAAAAGACTTGATTAATTAATATAATATTTTCTAAGGTTGATCATCTTACACCACAAATCATTAATTTTGACAGTTCTGCTGATGATCCGTAAATGATAACCACTGCAAAAGTTTTCAGTATACATAGAAAATAAAGATGCAGGGCCAGTTACAATAGTCCTTAAGAGAGTTAAATTATAGCACATGTTTTGACATTGTAATATCTTTTACTACTTGAACATTTAAATTTCTAAATGAGAAAGTTATATATACTACTGTAACTGTAGAAGGGAAAAGGGAAAGTATTTGGTTCTAAAAAAATTAGCCTTCCTCATAAAAGTAGCACAAGCCCACTTATGAATCCCTGAGAAAAAGTGAAAAACCTGAGTTGGCCAAGACCCAGAGCGGCAGTGCAGATGGCAGTGAACTCTCTGAATTCTCTTTCACCTTGTTGAGAAGAATGCAGCGTAAAGGGACCTTCTTGGTTCCGCAGGAACTTCTCAAGGAATGAGGAGACAGAACCCCTACTCCCAAGTGCTCTATTTGTATTACCCAGATGACTGAAGCTTAAGAGAAGGCAGGGAAGTATGCAAGCAGAGCTAGTTCTGGTACAAACAAAGAATTTGACAGGGACAATGGAAGGGTCTTCTTTACCACTCCCTACCTTCTGTGTGATGGAAAGACTAGAGCTTATAAAATTACTTCCATTTTTTTTAATCTCCTGAATACCAAAGGCAATTAAAGTCAGCTACAAATGACTTGCCAGTGTCATGTTTTATTTTTGTTACAGATTTTTAAATTATTTCCTTCAGGATCAATTCTTATCCCATATAATGCTTAGCTTCCAAGAATGTTCTTTCCTTTCTTCTGTCTTTTACAGCTCTTTGCATTTTTTAGACCTTAATACTCAGGTTAAATATTCATTGCATTTATAAGACCTTCTGCAAAAAGCCCAGAAATGGTCCTTTCCAGGTGCCTCTTCAAAGAGCTGACACTTTACCTTGTGCCTTTGGCACAAATGTGCAGAATAGATAGATCAGTTGGTGCATAATAGAAAAAACAGGAATTTTGAACACTCTTCTTCCTTCTACATTTATTTCTCTTCATTTTAGAATCACACTTTTTATGTTAAACCAGATTTATTATTATTATTATTATTATTCAACCAGTATTAAGTTGTTAAAACCAAGAGAATGGGGCCCTAACCAAAAAGAAGTCTCAACTCGAAAAATAAGTCCCCAGTCAGGTGGTTCTTACTTTCTTGTGGGTTGCATATTTTATGTCTCTCTAACATCAACGTATTCCTGACTTTCAAGCAGATGTTTATATGTAAAATGAAACCTGGGTATTGAAAGGAAATGCGTTCTTTTTATGGAGTATTGACCCTGATCCTCTATGATGTCATATAGGGCAACTCAGGGCTATACTTGCTAGATTTTAACCAAGCAGTTTGAAATCTTAATCATCATCCTCTCATCTTCTCTGCTCTCCATTGCCAAAGTCTTTGTCAAAACTCCAAATTTGTTGATAAAAGATTGTGTTTGCCTTTCTCATTATAATGCAGTTTCTCCTTAAGCCTGGAGTTTTTTTAATGAGTGCATGAGTAAATGAGAGAATGCGTGAACGAACATTTATGAAGTATCTAATATGTGCCAAGCATTGTGCCTGGCACTTTCAATCATTAGAATGTTTTATGTGATTCCACAGCATTTTCTGTATGAGAGTAGCTCACAACATTTTAAACGTTTCCAATATGAATCGTGTTACAAAATTCTTAATTTTATATTTCATATAAAGAGGAAAAAGAAAAGGTTTATAATATATTTTAAAACAATGTGTTATTATATAATACTAACAACTATAATTGTAGTTAATAAGTAAAATCTCTTGAAAATGTCAAAGAAATACTTGATTTCTGATGCAACTTTGACTAAAATATTTACTTTAGAAATAAAAACATTCTTATTTTGCTATATCACTTTAATTGCATACATAATTAAAAAGCAGTGTTTTATAGAAATGCTGGTTATTTTATATTCAAAAAGATTTTGTCACATAATTCATGGGTAAAATTTGCAATTGTAAATTGTCTTTCCTCTGGTATGGGCCCTATTAATAGTCCCATGCTGTTAAATATAAAGAAAAATATACTAAAATATTCAGAGTTCCAAATAACAGTTCCTAGTAGTAATATTTTGAGTTATTTTTCTTTAGGTTTCCTTATACTCAAATTGGCTAGCTCCTATGTTTTCCTCTCTCTCTCTATTATATATATGATCAAGATCTATATATGTATATAAATACAAGTATACACAGATAAATTTTTAATACTTTTTGTTAATTAACAGTTGGAAACTGGTTTTGGCTGCACTAATAAGCAGAATTTAGAGTAACTATATATGATACGGAGATATTTTAATCCATTTATTCTGGCTCAAGAACACGAATAAAGATGATTTTCTGTTACTTTAGCTCATTCAGAGCATGATGGACATGCTCTTTTTGATCTATAACTGGTCAGCAAGCTTCCAGATAATATTTTAGGCTATGGGAGCTATACAGTCTCTCTTATTACTCATTTCTGCTGTTGAATTGTTGAAAACAGGTATAGATACCATGTAAAGAATGGGCGTAGCTATGTTCCAGGAAAACTTTATTTACAAAAGCAGAGGGAGGGCTGGATTTGGTCCATGGGTCATAGTTAGTGACTCCGATCCCAAGTTTATTTTGTGTTAGACCTTCTAACCTTTGATCTGCGTCTTTTCTCTCTGTTTTGATTTATGTAATTCATTTTTAAATCAAAATGATGCGCGTATGTATGACTGTGTGTACCTGTATAACCTAAAGCTATTTATTTTGTTATCTTGAAAGTAGATACACTCTTCCTGGAGTCTGTTCAGGTTTCAGGACGATTGACTATAATGAAAGAGGCAGAATGGGGGTAAGGGAAGATGGGTATGCTATCCGCCATTATCTTTGCCTTGACATTTAATGCCATAATTTCAGATTCTCTATGTAAAATGAAGGTCTGTGTATTGTCAAAATACTATATTCTCCAAGTTCTCATGCTCATTGACCCTCATTGACCAGGATTCTGGATTGCTGGAGCTGCAGAAATTCATCCACTTGGGTACTCTTAGAGCTCTACAACAAGAATATGATAGAATGTTTGATCTTTGTGCTGCAGAAAGCAAACTTTTGAAGAATTCTAAGCAACAGAAAATGGGTTATGTGACTCATTTGCTATTTGGCAGCCACTATTCCTTTTTTAGACTGCAGAACGGTACTGCCCCTGTTACCTCTAGAATAGCCTGAGTCTGAGGAGTGCAGAGAAAAGGTGTATCCAAAAGGAGAATCCGTTTCTCTTGCGTAACTCTCCTCAATTCCTTTACAAGTCAGTAGCATTATTTCAGAATGTCTATATGCATCATTTTCAACTAAAGCATACCTCATCCTTAAACTTCCACTATTTAACAGCTAATCCATTTCAAACTTGGTTTGAGCCTAACAATTGCAGAAATCATAAAATGCTTGTGAAATTACACACCATATTACTAGCAGATACATTGCAGTGCAGCAATCATGCTAACAGATAATAGATTTTTCTTTAAGAAGTTTGTCAAATATTTCACTATCTTGGGAAATTTTAGAGGAGGGGAAGCCTGTATTCAAAATGATAGAGGGAGCAGAGACTTACTGTCTGTCTTCCACATTATAAATGAACTGCCTTTCCAGGTCCAACATGCTATCAGGCTGCTTCAGCTCGGTGTGAATATAAGTGTGGGGACTCACACACACACACCCATACACATACATACTAATATGCAGAGGATTTTAAACAATTGCAAATATCTTGTGGCTATTTGATTTCTACAAAATTCTACTGTAAGATGTATACCAGAAAACATAATAAAGATAAGCTCAGTTCTTCATTGGGAAAAAAATATTTTTTAAAGAAAATTTAGAAGTTTTTGCTGAATTAAATAAAATATCTTCAATTTTAATTACTGCATTTGGAAGTTGAAATGCCATCCTTCAATATCACTGGTCTCAAATTCATTGATAGAATTTTTTCTTAAACTAATAAGTGGGGTAAGTATAATCTCCTAAATTGGTACCCACTGGCTGCTCCTGAACTGATTTCCAGTCATGTCCTCTAGTATGTGGTTTTTATAAATTAAAGGTAATATTGTATATTAAAGTTCAAATAAAGATGTTCTTTAAGTGAAAATTCTTTGTTTAGCCTTCATTTTTACCCACTGATGACAGTTTTGTTTCTCCCTATGTACAGAAGAGCAACTCTGGCTTTTACAGTAACTGGTGGCCTTCAGTCTCTCGTTCAGAGAGTCTTTCTTCTGGATCAGCTAATCTTTACATTCTTGATGTTACAGAAAGATGAAGAACTCGCTTAGAGAGTCGTATTTTATTCCAACTATTTTGAGAAAACAAACCACAGACTTATGTGACAACCTTATAGTATTACTGTAATGTTATCTCTAAGAGCTAGTCCAGTCCAGCCTCTGAGATCATTAAGCTTAAAGACTGCCTCAGTCACTGGACCTCATTCTGTCACATTAAAATCTGACCTGACCTTTCTTAAGTGATTCTTGGGCAAATATAGGCCCAAAAGGCTTGAGCAATAGTATCAGCTGGACTATAGATAGTGGTTTAGTCTGTCAATACTGTAAAAGCACAGGATATTTAAAACCCCTTACCCAGGGAGCATCAAATAAGGTAGTGGTAAAAACCTTCTGAAATGACAGCCAGTTTACATCCTTGATTTCTTAATTCTTCCTGGCACAGTGGATTTCAACTTGATAAAATTTTTAAACTTAAGAAATTACATTGTGGATGTATCAAAATTAATTGCAGACTTACATTTTCCGGAACAACTAAAACTAAAACAGGACCAGAAAAAAAAATAAAAAAATAAGGAGCTCTAAGTGACTATAATTTGATAAAATCTGGACTTCTCTTTGTTTGCCAGATAACTGAAATACCCATCTTTATTTCATTGGATTGCAAAGGAACTGTCATTATGCAAATAGTGCTCAGAATGGTTCAGATAGTGAGTGAGCCTGCACCCTTCTTGGTTGACCTAACAAGTTTATTTCATTCTATTTTTATTGTGGTAAAATATATCTAACATAAAATTTACTGTTTTAACCATTTAAGTGTACAACTTGATGTCATTAATAATTACATTAGCAATGTTGTGCAACATATTGCCACTACCTATTTCCAGATTTTTCACCATTCCTAACAGAAACTCTGTAACCATTAAACAATAACTCCCCAGTGCTCCCTTTCCTCCCCCAACTCCTAGTCCGTTCTCACATTGCTAATAAAGACATACTTGAGAATGGGTAATTTATAAAGAAAAAGAAGTTTAATGGACTCACAGTTCCACATGGGTGGGGAGGCCTCACATGGCAGAAGGCAAAGGAGGAGCAAAGGCATGTCTTACGTGGCAGCAGGCAAGAGAGCTTGTATAGGGGAACTGCCCTTTATAAAACCATCAGAGCTCATGAGACTTACTATCACAAGAACAGCACGGGAAAAAGCCCACCCCCATGATTCAATTACCTCCCACCAAATCCCTCCCAGAACATATGGGGATTATGGGAGCTACAGTTCAAGATGAGATTCAGGTGGGGACACAGCAAACCATGTCACCTGGTAACCTTGAATCTACTTTCTTTTTCTTTTTTTGAGACGGAGTCTCGCTCTGTCGCCCGGGCTGGAGTGCAGTGGCCGGATCTCAGCTCACTGCAAGCTCCGCCTCCCGGGTTTACGCCATTCTCCTGCCTCAGCCTCCCGAATAGCTGGAACTACAGGAGCCCGCCACCTAGCCCGGCTAATTTTTTGTGTTTTTAGTAGAGACAGGGTTTCACCGTGTTAGCCAGGAAGGTCTCAATCTCCTGACCTCGTGATCCGCCCGCCTCGGCCTCCCAAAGTGCTGGGATTACAGGCTTGAGCCACCGCGCCCGGTTGAATCTACTTTCTAAGACAAATTTCTTAACCCTACTAAATCGCAATTTTCTTGCCTCTAAAAGAGGGATAATAAAGGATTTCTAGGATAATTAAATGAGAAAAATCCAGACAGCCCAAATTTAGCTTAAAGCTTTAGTTGTTTTTACGTATTTTTGTTAGCAGATTGGAATAATCATTTCTAAAGGAATAGAAAAAAAATAATAAGGGCAATTAAAACAGGGCAGTGAAGAGCCAAGAAAACATCTAATTATACCTTCTCATTTTAGGCACAAGGAAACTGAAACCCAAAAGGGAGGATGAAATGAAGGCATTAGATGATCTTTAAGATAGTCTTTCAGTGTTATCCTTCATGGTTCTATGAAATAAGACGTGTATTTTTGTTGTGGTTATAAAAAAAATTAATATGCAAATACATTGATAATGCATGTGAACCAAGCAGTTTAAAAACTATGGCAGATGTCACTTTTTGTTGGATACACAGCAAAAATATATACAAAAAGTTAATAGCAGTTATCTTTATATGGTAAGGATATAACAATTTCTTGCAATTTCCTTGTTTAACTTTTTAAAAAATGTTTTATTGAGATGTGATTTACATAAAATATTCCCACTCTAAGTGTATGATTTAATGATTTTTTAGTAAGTTTATAAAACTACAACTATCCCACAGTCCACAAAGATCCCATTTATTGATTTACAGTCAATCTCCATTTCCATCCCAGCCACTGGTAACCACTGGTCTGCTTTCTGTCTCTGTAGATCTGCCTTTTAACTAGACATTTCATATTAATGAAATCATACAGTATGTAGTCTTTTGCATCTGGCTTCTTTAACCTAGCATAATGTTTTGCAATTAAGGTTTATCAACGCTATAGCAACTATCAAGAGTTACTCCTTTTTACTGCTGAACAAATTTCATTGTATGGATGTACCATATTTAACCATTCACTAATTGATAGACATGTGGGTTGTTTCCAGTTTTTGGTTATTATGAATGATGCTGTTAAGAATATTTGCATACAAGTCTTTGGGTGGATATATGTCTTCATTTCTCAAGTATATACGTAGGAGTGGAATTTCTGAGTCATATGGTAAAGTTATATATAACTTCTCAATAAATTACCACACTGTCTTCCATAGTACTGTTTTTACATTCTCACTAGCAATGTATGATGGCAAGGGTACCAGTTTCTCCACATCTCCACTAATACTTGTTATTGTCTTTTTATTATCTGCCTTTTTAATTATAGCCATTTTAACGGGTGTGAAGTTGTATCTCATTGTGGTTTTAATTTGCATTGCTCAAATGACTAATGATGTTGACCATCTGTGATAGTAGCTGTTCATGTCTTTGGCAAAATGCCTATTCCAATATTTTGCCCATTTTAAAAATTGAATTGTCTTACTGAGTTGTAAGAGTTCTTTATATATTCTATATTTATTTTCTCTGAGATTGTGGTTTGTCTTCAATTTTTTATTCATGTCTTTGACATGCAGAAAAATTTAATTTTACTGAAGTGTTATCAGTGTTGTCTTCTATGGATTATGCTTTCCTTTCCTAATCCAAAGTCACTGAGAGTTGACCTAAATTTTTTTCTAAAAGTTTTATAGTTTTAGCTCTTACATTTAGGTCTGTGATTCATTTTCAGTTAATTCCTCATGTACATGAAGGGTCTAACAATGTTTTGTGCATGAATATCCAGTTATCTCAGTATTTATTGAAAAGATTATCCCTTTCCTAGAAATTGCTTTGGCACCTTTGTGAAATGTCAACTGATACTAATTTCTGGACTCTTAATTTTATTCCATTGATATATGTCTTATCCCAGTATCACACTATGTGATAACTAGCGTTAGAGCAGTAGTTCTCAGCCAGAGGGTGACTTTGCCCTTCCTCCCTTCAGGGACATTTGGCAATGTCTGGAAACATTTTTGGTCGTCGTGACTGGGGGTAGGAGGTGATTCTGGCATCTAGTGGGGTAGAGTTAAGGTACTTCTTTTTCCTGAAAATGGGCCACTATTTCCTGCTTCTTCGCATATCTTGTAATTTTTTGTTGAAAACTGGACATTTTAGATAACATTATTGTAGACCTCTGGGTTCTGATCTGATCTCTCTGACCCAGCGAGGTGGTAGTTGTTGCAGCTGATGTTCTGTTTGTTTAGTGATTGGTGTAGACTAATTCTTTGGAGGCTCTTTTCCCCATGTTGCACAGTCATTGATGTCTTTGCTTAGTTTTGTATTTCTAAAATCTTGTTTATATTTTTTAAGCCTGGCTTCCTAGGATCAACCCTGTGTCAGTATAGTTTAGTGGTCAGCCAATGATTTGTCAGAGGTTGTACCCAAATACATTTGACTAGGAAGGGCTTCTACGTGTTGCCAGTGGATCCATGTGTAAACTGGAGAACACATTCAAAGTTTATGCAGTTTACAAGCCTTCCCAGCTTTTACTTCACCCAAGGTCTTATGTTTAAGGCCTCACGTTTAGTCAGAAATGTTCAGAGGTAGCTAGGGCTTTCTCTGGTTTCTCTTAAATTATGCTCAGCCTTGCTCTTGCATGCATCCTTCCATGCCACCAGAGATGTGTTGCAAGTACACTATGGCTGTTTCATTCCGTGAATCTCCCTGTTAAGTTTCTGGCTTGTCTGTCAATCTCTTGCTTGTCCCAACCAGAACAAAAACCTTAGGCTAACTGCATTGGCCTTTCCCATTCATTTGCTACTGAGATTCCTTTTGTTTCTAGCAATGCCTAGGAGCACGGGAGTTTTTCTGCATTCCACTCCAAATCAGGTAACCCTCAAACCTGTCCTGCCCTGACAGAGCTGCCATGCTGATGGAGCTGGAAGGGGATGAGAGCAGCTCTGGGCTAAAACATCACAGACACACTGTTCTTTCCTGGTCCGGGAGTTTTTCTTGGATAAATACTTCTCACTTTGTTGTATGCCTTTGGTCAATTTCCAGAATCCTAAGTGGTTCAAGTATTTTAATTGTCCATTTTATTCCTTTTGAGGGAAATGATTTGCTGAGCTTCTCACGCTACCATTTGCCATTCCAGAAATGAATAGATAGATGTATATATAGATACCTTTGTTCATATTCTTTATAAGTTCCTCTACAATTTTCAGCCTTTATTTTTATTTTTGAGACAGAGTTTTGTTTTTGTTGCCCAGGCTGGAGTGCAGTGGTGCGATCTTGGCTCACCGCAACTTCTGCCTCCCGGGTTCAAGCGATTCTCCTGCCTCAGCCTCCTGAGTAGCTAGGATTACAGGCATGCACCACCACACCTGGCTAATTTTGTATTTTTAGTAGAGACGGGGTTTCTCCATGTTGGTCAGGCTGGTCTCAAACTCCTGACCTTAGGTGATCCACCCGCTTCAGCCTCCCAAAGTGCTGGGATTACAGCAATGAGCCACCGTGACCAGCCGATTTTCAGTCTTCTTAAAGCTTTACTCTTCCCATCTGAGAGGCCTTTATCCAGTTCCAGCAAAGCCCTACTCATCTTTCCTGTTCTTAGAAGACTAAAAACTTGAACAGAACCTTTCCTGATTTCCCAAACTTTGAGTGATTCTTCCGTATTTGTACATCCATAGTTTGTTCATAACTTCTACAACCCTTCACATTCTGCCTTATAATAATCATTTGTGGACATGTCTACCTCTTCTAGGTTATCAGCTGCTTAAGGACGTAGACAGTATCCTAGTCATCTTTTTATTCCTCTTAACAACAAATTGGTTGAATAAACACCCAGTTCTCAGAGGCCAATACTCTTTCCACCAGGCCAGGCTGCCTCATTTAAGGGTGATTGTAGTCCATTACTCTTGATTCTGAGTTTTCTATCAATAAAAGCTTTATCAAAACCATACACACTAAGAAAAGTCCACACCTTATAAAAATATGTGGCATGTATTGCTTTCTTTTTCTACAAATGTAGAAAATACATGGCAAACAATGATTCACAGTGTCAGGAGGACATAGTGTCGGGGATCCTTAATTAGTCAGGAATCCAAAAATTGTAGTCCTTGATCTTCCCCTGACTGATTGGTTGTAAGGCCTTTGGCAAGTTATTAAACTTCTCTGGACCTCAGTTTATTTTCTATAAAATGGAACTGGACTAGAACATTCGAATGTAATTTATGAGATCATTAATATAGTTATTCCACACATTTTTTGAGCTTTCACCTACTGTTTGCCAGAAGCTCTCATAGGTTTCAGGTATATAGAAATCAAAATAAAATCTGTACCCTCAAACAGGACTGGGTTGCTTAATAGTGTGGCTTTCAGTATTATGTGGGTAGAGTATGATCCTCATCAAGCTTAGCATAGATTTGGGAGGGAGGAGGATAATCAGGAAAGTAACTGACACTGGGACTGAATTTTAAGAGGTAATTGAATTTGAAAACAAGGGGAAAGGGAGCTATTTGATAAGGCAAAGATACCTGAAGAAGGGGCCAGGACTATGAGGTCCAAAGCACAGGTAGGGAGACTGGCCTTGAACTTGAAGAACAAGGACATCCATTTTACTGAGAACCGTTAAGAGTGCCCTTTCCTGTAGCTCTTAAAGGCCTTGAGTGGGGGTCCAACAGGGGCACCTACCAAGATCCCTAAGAGTGATTCTCCCTTTTAAAAGTCAGGGTTCAATCCTCCCCCAGTACCAAAGAGCCCATAAGATGCAAAAGTGAATGTTACTTAAGAAGAGGTTAAGGGACTCCCCTGGGAATGGCTTTCAAAAATACTTATCACTCATCAAAACTTAGAATGACTCAAAACGAATTTGCTGTGGGCTCAGTATTTTGAAGTAGTTCATCAGTAAGAGTCTAGAAATTTATGCCACCAGAGGGCAGTAATATCTTTCTCTCTCCCCTCCCTCTCCACCTCTCCTCCTCTCTCCTCTCTCTCCCCTCTCCCCTCTCCCCTCTACCATTTCCCATCTCCCCTCTCCCCTCTCCCCTCCCCCCTCCCCCCTTCTCCCCCTTCCCCCCTCCCCCTTCTCCTCCCTCTCCCCTCTCCCTCGCCTCTCCCTCCCTCCCATCGTCAGCTGATTGAAGCCTGGGAGGCTGGAGATACAGTGAAACACCTTGCTTAAGTTTGTCAATACACCCTGCTGCTGGCTGACAGTAGGATGCCAAGGTTCTTGGTTGTTCAGGCAAGACTACTATACCAGCAGCCTGCTGGGGCCTCCACACCCTCCACTGGAACCAAATCAGTGATGAAACATTCTACAAACAGAAGACAAAAGACTTTTCCCATTCCTTTAAAATGTGATTGCCTTCTTTTAAAGACATTGAGCTAATAGGTAAGAGTTATTAGAAGATCAAAAATGTAATCTCATGACAGAAGAGGAGCCTAGAAGAAATCTGATTTGAACCCTACGAATGATTTTAGCTCATGTAGAACAATAGGTGTGTTGTGGAATAGTATATTTCCTGACATAAATTGTAGTTGCCCATAGTTGTTAGGACATCACTCTGCCTAAGTCCTTTTGAAATTATTTTTCTTTAAACATTTGTTGAATATATATGTACCAAAAACTATGTGAGACACTGGAGATCCAGAGCCAACTGTGACATCTAACCTCTGGAGCCTCCAAGCCGGTAGAGGATGATGGGCAAGCTGAAGGTTATGTTTTGCTAGTAAAGGTGTGTACCAAATGCTACTAGAGTGTAGAAGGAAGATGAGTCAGGGAACAGGGGAAGTGAGTTTACCTAATTAAGGATGAGGTGAGGGGGCTAGAATTGAACCTTTTGAAGTAGGGAGGAGCTACGTGGTGGTGAAGAGAGAGTGGTGAGGGATTTATAACTCGAGCTTTCAGAGAGGAATTACCCATTTGACTGAAATTTGAGCAATGAGAGGTTTGTAGGATGTGATAGGAGTCCAGCTGCAACAAGTGAGGGAAAGACATTCTAGGAGAAGGAGACATTGATGGCTAGGAGGCAAGGAGGGCACTGCAGTTTCCAGCACCCAGTCCTTCTGGGCAGGGCTGTGGAAGGGTTCCCACAGTGCACCACCCATTCAAAGAAGAGCAAGAGGCTGGAGCAGAATGAACTAGGGGAAGGCAGAAGGGGAGACTAGCAAAGTAACAGGGCCCCGTCTTGGAAGGCCCTGTAGTCCCTTGTCAAGAGTTTGCCTTTTGGCCAGGTGCAGTGGCTCACACCTGTAATCCCAGCACTTTGGAGGCTGAGTGGGAGGATCACTTGTGCCCAGGAGTTCGAGACCAGCCTGGGCAACACAGCGAAACCCTGTCACTACTAAAAATACAAAAAAAATTAGCCAGGTGTGATGCACACCTGGAGTCTCAGCTACTGGGGAGGCTGAGGTGGGAGAAGCCTGGGAGGTTGAGGCTGCAGTGAGCCTTGATCGTGCCACTGCACTCCAGCCTGGGTGACAGAGTGAGACCCTGTCTCAAAAAAAAAATTTCTTTTTTACTTTTACACCTAAAATAGAAGCCCCAGGAGACTGAGCACAGTTGTGACATGATCTGCTGTTTTCAAAGGGTCGCTCTGGCTTCTGTGTGGAAAACAGATGGTAGGGGAGCCATGATGGGAGAAGGGACACCAGTTTGGAGGCTGCTGAAATAATTCAGGTGAGGAATACTGGTGACTCAGACCAGCGGTGAGGGAGAACAACTATGGTCTATATTTTGAAGGTAAAGCTGACGAGATTGATTATGGGTATGAAAAAGAAAAGGTTTGACTCCAGTGTGTTTGATCTGAGCTATTGGAAGAATGCAGTGACCATTTTTGAATGGAGAAGGTTAAGATCTAGGAGGGGTGCAATGAGGAATTTGTTCTTGAACATGTTAAATTTTCATTTCTTATTAAACATCTACATGTTTACTAAGTAGTTAACCGTATGAACCTGGAGTTCAGGAGAGGCCTGGGCCTGCGATACAAATTTGGACAATTGTCAGGGTATAGCCTTGTAGACTTGAGATCCCTTAGGGTAAAGCCACTTAGAGGTTGAGAAAAGAAATCACCCAAGGGCTGCGCCCTGAGGCCATCCAGTGTTTAGAGGTCTGTGGGATAAGAAGGGAGCAGAGAAGACCAGAGAGAGCCAAGGAACTCAGGGGAAAACCCAGAAACCAAGGAGGGAGTGAGCCACTGATGGATTAAGTAAAATGAGTCCTGAGAATTGGATTGGGTTTGGCAACGTGGTGGTGTCTGGTGATCTTGACAAAAACTGTTCTGTGGAATAAGGGGGCAGAAGCCAGCTCAGAGGAGATTCAAGAGGAAATGGAAGAAGAGGTAGAGACATTGAGTGTAAACAACCCTTCACAAGAGTTTCACTTGCAATAAGGAGCATAAAAACAGGTGGTAGCCAGGCATTAGAGATAGAGGATCAAGAAGAGATTTTCTTTTGGAGGGTGATATTACAGTCTGTTTCATTCTGATGGGAATACTCCCATCAGAAAAGTAAGGTGTTGCAGGAGAGAGGATAACTGTGGGACCCACGTCCTTAGGTCGGTGGTAGGCGTGGCCTCGCCAGTGCGTTTGGACAATTCCCTCATTGTAACAGGAGGGAAGCTAAGCACTGGGAAGAGAAGCAGGTAGTACGAGGGGCAGCACAGGGGAGTTCTCTTCTGATTGCTTCTATTTTCTCAACAAAATAGGAAGTAAGATTGCGTGGGAATGGGGGAGAAGATGTCGGCATTTAAGGGGAAAAAACTTGAGAAAAAGGATAAGAAATAGTTTTATAGGAAAGTGGCAGTCCGAAGGACTAGGGAAACTGCCTGTTTTATTTTCTGTCAGACTGGACTAATAATGTTACCCGTGGACTCTCTACCAACCCCCCACTGAGGACAACTTGAAAAGCCAAATAAATCTTAAAATGAGGCCAAGTGCAGTGGCTCACGCCTGTAATTCCAGCACTTTGGGAGGCCAAGGTAAGCGGATCACCTGAGGTCAGGAGTTCAAGACCAGCCTGGCCAACATGACAAAACCCTATTTCTACTAAAAATACAAAAATTAGCAGGGCGTGGTGACACGTGCCTATAATCCCAACTATTCCGGAGGGTGAGGCAAGAGAATTGCTTGAACCCGGGAGGCAGAGGTTGCATTGGGCCAAGATTGCACCACTGCAGTCTAGCCTGGGCAACAAGAGCGAAACTCCATCTCAAAAAAAAAAAAAAAAAAAAAAAAAAAAAAGAAAGAAAAGAAATCTCTTTTAAAAAGCATTGAAGAACTAAAAGCCTAGTGAAGGATGACCAGACCAAAATCTAGGAGGAATGAACCCAAAGAAGTAAACTGCCCAGCATTCCAGGCTACCTTGACCTGGAGGCATTTGTTAATCAGGAAGAAACATCCAGGACACTGAGTTCCTCAACTCTGCCCGGAGGGGAGCATCGAAATCAGCCACCCATCTGCACTCCCAGTCCTTTTAGGCTCGCCTTCAATTCATAAGTCTATGGGATGCTCTAGGAAGAGGAAAAAGGCAGAGCCTCTGCCTTATAATCTGCTGGGTTGGAGGAAGGGGGAAGCCAGGCAGTTGTCCCTGGAGATTGGATTGTGTGTTTTATCTTATCTGCCTTAGAAAGCAGTATGGCAAAAGGAGAGGACCCCAGATGAGGAGGGTATGGTAGCTCACAGCTGGAATGCAGCACTTCAGGAGGCTGTGGTGGGAGGACTGCTTGAGGCCAGGAGTTTGAGACCAGCCTGGACAACATAGTGAGACCCTGACTCTACAAAAAATAATAAATTAGCCGAGCGTGATGGCTCACACCTGTAGTCCTAGCTACTCCAAAGGCTGAGGCAGGAGAATTGCTTAAGCTATAATTGCAGCTGCAGTGAGCTAGGATCATGCCTCTGCACTCCAGCCTAGGCAACAGACTGAGACCTTGTCTCTAAAAATGAAGAAGATAGACTCAGAATGGAAGCAGCAGTAGGGTCATCCAGGGATTCTTCACGCAGGCGTCCAACCACAGCATGGTTCTGCTAACCTCTTGGAGCAGGGAGCTACAGACAGCAGCAGCCCCCAGCTGGCACCCCAAGATCTTGTATCTGATACTGCACTTCAGAGGTTCCCTGTCCTCACGGGGAGGTATCAGTGTAGCCCCTCCATATTGTTCTAGCCTCATCACCCACCACTTCCTGCTTCCCAGCTAACACTGTTCCAGCACCAAAATGGATGGGTGGCTCAATTGGCTGATGGGGAAGAGAAATAGACTGGGCCACGGGAGCCAGAAGGACAAAAAATGTACACATGTGGGGTGTACATGCAGATGGAGGAGGGGGAGGATGTGAAGCTGGCATTGTTTGTAAGAATGCAAGGGTCTATGGGTACATGTGTCACTGTGTGACCAGTGGGAGGGGTTATATATCATAGGGGTTACTGCTGTGGGTGGCCCCCAACCCTGTCTGCTGGAGTCCCACCCCACTTGACTATGTAGCTAGGCTTACATAATGGAGACCAGCAGAAAGCCCTATACTCCTGGGCTTAGCAAAGGCATTTCAAGGGAGAAAGAGCAAGGCCAAAGGTAGCCAGCTGAGCCCTGTAGGGCCAAAGCAACACCCTCCTCCTATTCCCAGTCAAGGCAGGCAGCACCACTGAGGAGACAGCCTGCTGAGGCTTTGGATTGTCTGTCAGTGTTCTTCAATGCAAGGAGCAAAAACCAACCCTGGCTACTTACATAAAAGGTGTTTATGGAAGGAAGGATATATGGAGCTGAGATAGTCTGCAGAGAGTCAGAGGCCTAGGCTTGGAGAATAGGCAGACAGCAAGGGTTTTAGAGACCAGGCCACAGTAACCCCTGGACAGGGGCCACTGGCCAGACAGCCCCATTGCTGGACCACCCCAGACCTATTCTTAGCATCCCCTTGCTTTACAGCCTCATGCAAGCTTTGAGTTTAGGTGTTTAGGTGAACAGTGTCTGTTGCATATTCTGTTGCATATTCACTGTATGATCTTGGGCCACAACTATAACATCTCTCTCTGAGCCTCCATTTTTTCATCTGAAAAATGGGATAGTGATACACCTATTACAGAGTGGTTGTGAAGATTTAAATAGATTGTCCCACGTGGCATCACTAGGCCCGACTAGCTGAGGCTCAGACCATCCTTCCTTCCGGAACAGCTTGTCCTGTTGAACCGGAGTCTGGGGCAGAGGAGTCCCGGACTTCACTCACAGTCACCCCTTGGCTCCAGCCTTACTCAACACCTTCCAGTCTACTATGACGTTTGTAAGTGGAGGGTAGTTGCCGCATGTCCTGTGAAGACTATAAATCTCTCTACACCTCAGGCTCTTTTCATTCAGCTTAGCAATAACACCCTTATATGTCAAGCCCTTCTAAAATGCCAGGCACTCTGCTAATCGCACTGCAAACATCATCTCATGTATTCCTCATAACAAACTGAGGGAGGTAGTAGCATCCCTCGCATTTTCAGGCGAGGAAACTGAGCCTCAGAGAGGCTAAGGGGCTTCCCCATGGTTTTTTGAAACAAAAGCTTGCACTCCTAACCACTAGGTAGTACCACCTCTAGCAATGGCTGGTTGAGTCCGCCTGCGGGCCCAGCCCTCACCACTTCAGCTTAGAATACAAAACCAACCAGTAACCAAAACAGCATGGTACTGGTACCAAAACAGAGATATAGACCAATGGAACAGAACAGAGTCCTCAGAAATAATACCACACATATACAGCCATCTGATCTTTGACAAACCTGAGAGAAACAAGAAATGGGGAAAGGATTCCCTATTTAATAAATGGTACTGGGAAAACTGGCTAGCCATATGTAGAAAGCTGAAACTGGATCCCTTCCTTACATCTTATACAAAAATTAATTCAAGATGGATTAGAGACTTAAATGTTAGACCTAATACCATAAAAATCCTAGAGGAAAACCTAGGTAGTACCATTCAGGACATAGGCATGGGCAAAGACTTCATGTCTAAAACACCAAAAACAACAGCAGCAAAAGCCAAAATTGACAAATGGGATCTAATTAAACTAAAGAGCTTCTGCACAGCAAAAGAAACTACCATCAGAGTGAACAGGCAACCTACAGAATGGGAGAAAATTTTTGCAATCTACTCATCTGACAAAGGGCTAATATCCAGAACCTACAAAGAACTCAAACAAATTTACAAGAAAAAAACAAACAACCCCATCAAAAAGTGGGCAAAGGATATGAACAGACATTTCTCAAAAGAAGACATTCATACAGCCAACAGACACATGAAAAAATGCTCATCATCACTGGCCATCAGAGAAATGCAAATCAAAACCACAATGAGATACCATCTCACACCAGTTAGAATGGCAATCATTCAAAAGTCAGGAAACAACAGGTGCTGGAGAGGATGTGGAGAAATAGGAACACTTTTACACTGTTGGTGGGATTGTAAACTAGTTCAACCATTATGGAAAACAGTGTGGCGATTCCTCAAGGATCTAGAACTAGATGTACCATATGACCCAGCCATCCCATTACTGGGTATATACCCAAAGGATTATAAATTATGCTGCTATAAAGACACATGCACACGTATGTTTATTGCGGCACTATTCACAATAGCAAAGACTTGGAATCAACCCAAATATCCATCAGTGACAGATTGGATTAAGAAAATGTGGCACATATACACCATGGAATACTATGCAGCCATAAAAAAGGATGAGTTTGTGTCCTTTGTAGGAACATAGATGCAGCTGGAAACCATCATTCTTAGCAAACTATCCCAAGAACAGAAAACCAAACACCGCATGTTCTCACTCATAGGTGGGAACTGAACAATGAGATCACTTGGACTCAGAAAGGGGAACATCACACACCGGGGCCTATCATGGGGAGGCGGGAGGGGGGGGATTGCATTGGGATTTATACCTGATGTAAATGACGAGGTGATGGGTGCAGCACACCAACATGGCACAAGTATACATATGTAACAAACCTGCACGTTATGCACATGTACCCTACAACTTAAAGTATAATAATAATAAATAAATTTAAAAAAAGAAAAAGAAAAAAAAAAAAAAAGAATACAAAACCAACCATCCCTGAGAGCCAGTGCCCACTGGAAATGTTACAGGGATCCTTCACTCCCCTTCAGAGCTGGGCCGGGGGGCGGCCTCTCTTTCCACAGCTTGGTCCAAGGTTGTTGCCTGGGCTGGGTAAGTTTCGCTGGAGCTCTGGGATGCCCCACAAGGGTCTACAGCTGACCAGGAGCTCGGAAGCCTGGCCAGGCCACCCTCCTGGCTCACAGAAAGCAGCACCAGGGGAGGAGGAAGTCATGACCTTGAGGTTACCCTCTGCCTGGGGTAGGGGCCACGGTGGGCTGAAGCTTCCAGGAGCCGTGCAGGACCAGCTCTTGTCGGCACTGTCCACAGTGCAGTCCCTGAAGACGTCAGGACTGAGAAGAAAACTGGAGACTGCTGGATGCCTCCCAAAGGCATGTCAGGGCTATTCTCCTGAAAGGGCACCCGTGTGACGCAATCCGCAGTTCCCTCTGGGCATTCAGGGCCTCAGCCCTCTTCAGACCAATACTGGGAAACGGCAACCTGTTTGTGGAGAAAAGAAGGAAGCAGCTCACACTTGGCTCCAGTAGAAATGGCACATTTCATTTTGCCCCTTTGATGAAATGTTTCCAAGAAACACAAAGTGAAACATGCTGAGGGTTTGGTATTTTTCCACTTGACAAACATCTGTGATTTCAAGGGCACATAGTGCTGCTCCTCACATACTTTATTCCTTTCCTTCTTTCTTCACCCACATTCACTGTCAGCCTAGCTCAGGAAGAGAGCATGGAAGATCACCTGTGCAGACTCAGCTCGAAGTATGTTTCCGGTGTTGTGGGGAGGCCCAAGGGAGACGGCTTGGAGAGGTGCAGCAGCCTCATTCACCCAGAGCCCATGGCTTGTTGTTCACCGGCCAGCAAAGGTTCTTGAAAAGAACAGGGAGCAGCATACTCCTTGGCCTCTCCAGGAGCCAGTGGAAGCCAGAAGAGACCTTGGTTAATATGATTCCTGATTTCCTGGCAACACTAGGAGAGCAAAGACTGCAGAGGGCACAACCACAGCCACTCAGCACACCTCAGCCACGCAGTGATGCTTCCCAGAGCTTTCACTTTCTTGGGCTTAAGAACCATAAAACTCCTCCTAAAGGAAACTAGAAGTTTTTAATCATCTAGCTTGAGGGGGACCTAGAGATCATTTCTGGGGGTACTTTGCAAATTCAAAAACTGCAAAGGGGGGAGGGGCTTTTTAAAAAGTCATGCAACATTTGTTTATTTACGAATCACACTGGTAATCATTAGTGCTGAGTTACTGTAGGATTTACAATGATTCATTATATTTGGTCCCTACCATACAGGAGCTATCAATATATTGTCATTTCTACTTTGTTCTCAGGCTGCTTTGAAGCAGGAAAATAATCTGCAAAAAGCTTCATTCCATTTAGTCTTTTTGTCAATAATTTTAAAATCTGGTTTTTGTTGGTGAAAGTGACTCATTTAACAATTAAGCTAAAGATATTTTTGACTGGAGTGAGTGTAGCCATTATGGGTTTAATTCAATTTGACAAGCATCGATTGAGCATCTATTTTATGGCAAGGACTAGGTTAGGCACCAGAGGTGCAGAGGTGACTGAAAGATGGCACCTCTTCTCAAGAATATCACAGCAGTCTAAACATACCCAAGCTGCAAGGTGGACTCTGTGCTATAGAACAGGCCTAATGTGCTGTGGGAAGAGAGAGTTGGGAATTAGGAAAGCTTCATGAAGAAGGTGGCATCAGAGAGTTAAATCACTGCCTGCAACCCCTTCTATCTATGAGTCCTTTCTTTTTCTCTTCCAAATCTAGTCTCTTTATTAATTCATGTAATCATGTAATTCAGACATTCGCCAAGTAGTCATTAAGCCCATGATATCCCAGGCACAGTTCTAGACATGGGAGACACACTGGTGAGTAAGACAATTTGCGTACTTTTAGTAGGGCAAGGATGGATGACGATACTTACAAATGAATAAACAAATAGAATGTCAATTGTAATGGATATTGTAAATAAAAGTAAAATAATGGGAGGGGTACAAAGAGTAAGTGCAGATGGGGAAGGCATGTGTGTCCTGTATTAAATACAGTGTTAAGGAAAGCCTGTCTAAAATGGAGATATTTGTGCAGACACCTGAATGGAGGGATAGAGGGAACCACGGGAGCTCTGGGCTGACAGTATTCTCGGCAGAGGGAAGGAGTGGCAAGCACAAAGGCCCTGAGGCAAGAACACATGTGATGGCCCAGGATGGCAGGAGGATGGCGATGAGCACAAGGATGGGGAGAGCTAGGTTGGAAAGACAAGCAGGGGCCAGATCATGAAGGCCAAGGCAAGGAGTATGGATTATTTTTTCTAAGGGTGGTAGGAAGCTACTGGAAGCTTTAAAGGGAGTTATATGATCTGATTTGCATTTTTGAAGATTATTATGGCTTTGGGATTTAGAATAAACTTTAAGAGATTAAGAAGGGAAGCAAAGAGAGCTTGAGAAATATTTCCCATTTGAGAAATGAAAAACAGTTGACATTTCTGATATAGGGAAAATAAAGGACTAAATTTGGGGAAGGAGGACTTCATGGACTCAATTTTGGTCATAAGTGTAAAATGCTGATGAGCTATCTGAGTGGGGATTTTGAACAAGCAGTGAGATATTTGAGTCTGAAGTTCAGGAAGTAGTCAAGAATACCCATTGGCACCCAGAAGGCAAATTAGATAAGGACTAACAATAGTTCTTTAAGATTCAATGCCCAGGAAGTTATTAGAACCTTTTTTTGTTTTGTTTTTGCCATACTAACATTCATAGAATGACAGAAGAGGTAAAAGCCACATTGCGGGGGTGAAGATAGTGAGTATAGATTATTCTTTCAAAAGAATCAGATTTCAGCTTTGTTAATTCTATTTTTCTTTGTTTTCTACTTCATTCATTTCTGCTGTTTATTATTTACCTCCTTCTATTGTCTTTAAGGTTTCTGTTCATTTTCTTAAGGTAGAGATTTACCCGATTAATTTATTCTTTCCTAATACAAGTATTTAAGGCTTGTAAAAATTTGTTTGAAAGGTTTCTTTCAGGTATTTGCTTCTAATGTTGAATTTGTTTCAAATATTTGGGAAAAAAGTCAAATATTACATATGCTGCTTTCAATAAACTTTGACATGTAGTGATTTCACTATCACTTACATCTAAGTATTTTTAAATTTTCGTGATGAATTCATCTTTGACCCTGCCTCCTGTCTTTATTTCAAAAAAGGACGCAATTGCAAAGATGAGTTTACTGCAGAAAACCAACAAAAATGACAGATTTGAATAACAAACAAATGGAAATTCTAGGAATGAAAAATATAACCACCAAAATGAAAAACACAGTCAATAGATTAAACAAAAGATTAGACACATTGAAAGAGAATATATCCAGAGTGCAGGAAATAAATATAAGAATAAAGAAAAATGAAGAAGTTAAGAGCAAAGTTACTAAAAAATGAGATTTAAAATATTCTAAACAATACTCTGAGTTCAGGGCAGGAGCACTGGAGCTAAATCTTAGGAGAGGAATGAAGTTCTAGATTGACTGCAAGACTTTATGATAAACATGTACAGTCGACTTTGCAGTAACCACTAAAAGAATAGAAACAGCATAGAAACATTCCAAATCTGTAGAGAGAGAACACAATGAAGTAAAGGAAATAGCTTGGTAATTTTTATAAAAGGCAAGAATGAGGAAAGACACGAATGATCAGGCTATGGTGAAACAGTGATGTCCTATTTATATGAGGCATAACTAAATGATAAGAACATGGAAAAGTTAAGTGTCCCATCCCACACACTTTGAGGGGTTCAACATAAAAGAGACATGATCAGACTTGTGCTTTAGGAAGGTGAGACTGACTGCAGCCATCTGTAACGTGAGATGTGTGCTGTAGGAGGACAAGATGGAGGCCTGGGCTTCAGAAGCTTTGAGCTAGCTTGGTCCTGCACTAAGGCTGTGGCAGTGACAGTGGGGATAGGCTGGGTGGGCTGGAGAGATGAAAAGGCCACTTCAGTTATGCTGAGATAAAGTTAAAATGACAGCCACAGGCCTCTGCTCTCAAACAGGGAAATCAAAACCTGGCCTGCATTGTGAACCCAAAATCAAGGGTTTGGGAATTGGGTAAGTCTGACCTCTGTTCACTTCCAAGTGATGTCATCAGTTCACGGGGCCTCTGAGCCTCCTAATCCTGCCATTGAGGCAGGTGGCTGTCAAGCCGTCATGTTGAAAACCTGCCTCTGGAGTTGTTATTTGGGGCTCTGCCCCTTCAGAAAGTACAAAGAAACTCACACGATATCTGAAAACTACCAACCCTCATGTTATTCCAATAAAAATAATCTCTTCCACTTAAATAAAGCTTGCTTGGTTCAGATGTCTGCTCTCAGAAGTTCTTCACACCTTGCCATGTGAGGAGATGCTATTATTTTATTATGCTGTGCAGATATTATTGTTCACATTTGTTTTTACTGAGAGGAGGCGGAGATCCAGAGAGTTGATATGGCTTGCTGAAGCTCACCCAGTGTCAGTGGCAGAGCTGAGAGTGGAAACCAGGTTGTCTGGTGTGGGCCCAGGCTCTCTGTGCTGTCAGGTTTGAACTCGTTTTGGTAATAGGAGGGAGTCAGGAGACTAGAAACTGGCCAACTCCAGCCTATATTTTCATCCTCTGCCACCCACTAGTCTTCCTCCTTCTTTATGTAAAGAGTGTTTTTTCCCCCAACAAATAAGAAAATTTTGGGGTAAATATAAAACCCTGAATTTAGATTTTAACAGTAGGCTTCTCAAGTTTAAACTGGAGGAGGCAGTTCCTGAGAAAATAAACAATATCCAAATAATAGTAGTTCCTAAAAGAGAAAATAGAGGCAAAAAAGAAATTAAAAAAAAAAATTCCCAGAACTAAGAAAAACATGACTTTACAAATTGAAAGGACTCTCCAGTACCTATCACAGAAAAAAAAAAAAAAAAAATAGGCTACATATCTGAAACTGTGGCATTTCTGAACACTATGAACAAAGAAATTTGGAATGCTTCTAGAGAGAGTGGGGGGGATAAAAAGGTCATATAAAAATGATCAAGAATCAGAATGGATTTGGATTTCTCAAAAGTAACCCTGGAAGCACGAACATGTGGACCATTGCTTTCAATATTCCATGAGAAAATGATGTTCAACCTAGAATTTGTATTCAACCAAATTATCAAGCGTGTAAGGAACATAAAGACATTTTCAAGGCCAGCATAGTGGCTCATGCCTGTAATCCTAGTACTTTGGGAGGCCGAGGAGGCTGGATCACCTGAGGTCAGGAATTCGAGACCAGCCTGACCAATATGGTGAAACCCCCTCTCTACTAAAAATACAAAAATTAGACAGGAGTGGTGGTGCATGCCTGTAGTCCCAGCAACTGGAGAGGCTGAGGCGAGAGGATCACCTGAGCTGGGGAGGTCACGGCTGCAGTGAGCTGTGATCAGGCCACTATACTCCAGCCTGGGAGCCAGAGCAAGATCCCATGTATGTATGTATGTATGTATGTATGTATGTATGTATCTATCTATCTATCTATCTATCTATCTATCTATCTATCTATCAATAAAAGACACTTTAAGACAAAAAAGGGTCTTAAAAAATTTACCACCTAATGAGAGACGGCTACACTAGAATCAGTATTTAGCTGAAGCCATAAGTCACCATTGAATGAATGGATGAAATGGAATGAAACCCTGAGACACATGAGTAAACTAGAAAATTTATTTCTAAGGCTTGCTTACTAATATAATTTTATTATTAAGTGTAAGAGGTCAGTTTTTAAAATTTGTCATTAGAATTCACTAATAATAATTTGGCATCACTTCAATCTGCTGGATTGCTCTTGTGTCATTACATTTGTCATACAAATAGAAACTTTGAACTGAGGTTGGTGAGGACACAAGCTGTTTTTTAGTATCTTCTTGCCGGCACACTAGTGGTGATGTTGCTCCCAAATAATTAATCTTTTCTTTTCTCCATAGTAACTAAGGTAATGTTTATTTCCCTTTCAACACCTACTTGAAGATTTGATTGCTAGTAAAGATGCTATTTGAAGCATGTTGAAGTTTTGTGCTATCTGAATATTTCAGAAGGAAATTTCAGATTTTTGCCCTCACATACATTGTATATTTCTTTAATCCTTGGATAAACAAGGGTGTAAATAAAGTAATGTAACTAGATTTCAGAATAACAAAATCTATGAATTTCCATCTGTATTTAAGATTTCATTGTGTCCATATCAGTGTCAGCATCTTTTCTTAAGTAGAATGAAAGGTGGGTCTTTCAACAAGTATAATTCAAGAAAAAGTTATCCTCTCAAGATCCATCATTTTGATTACTTCTCCAGCAGAATCCAGCATATGAATTGATTTCTCTCCAGTTAACCTCTGGGTATTAGCAAATCCTGCTAACAAGTTATCATTATTATTATTACCTGAAGCATACAATATTAAGGTATTTTCAAAACTCAAGCTATTTTTTAGTATGTGATGGCTGCATTTCCATCTTGTTTTAACATCTCATATAAGTAAATAACAAAACAATTTCAAAACCATGCAATTTCTCTTTAAAGAAGAATGATGAGAATGGCTCGCTATCGTCATGCTTTGCCCTGTAATTCAGTTAAAAATAAACTATTATAATTACATTTTAAATACACAACTTAAAGAGGCGTACAAAATGTTTTGCTTGTGATTCCTAAATCACTCATTACCTTCACCACATTTTTCCCATGGTCAGTCTATAGATCTGTTTTCTACTCTATGAATATGTCTGTCAGTTTCACCATTGTCTTGGTGAAACTGCCTTACCCTGATCCCCCACCTCATTTCTTTGCAAGCATTCATCATTAATCCATTGTATTCTCAGTCTGTCACCCAGGCTGGAGTGCATTGACTTGATCTCAACTCATTGCAACCCGTGCCTCCCATGTTCAAGCGATTCTCCTGCCTCAGCCTCCTGAGTAGCCGGTAGCTGGGACTACAGGCACATGCCATCACACCCAGCAAATTTTTGTATTTGTAGTAGAGACAAGGTTTCACCGTGTTGACCAGGCTGGTCTCAAACTCCTGACCTCGAGGGATCCACCCGCCTTGGCCTCCCAAAGTGCTGGAATGACAGGCATGAGCCGCCTCTCCCAGTAGTGGCAATCTTTAAGAACAAACTCTTCTGTTTCTGCACATCCAAATGACTAATGTTCAGGATACAGAAGTAGCATATTAAATAACATTATTAAAGTTTATACTTCTGGGAATGCTTTTTGCAGACCAACCCCACCACCAAAAAAAAAAGAAAAAAGTTGTAATAGCAAGACAAAAGACAAAAATAAATCTCTTTGAAGACATTACATAGCTATTAATAGATACAGAGTCAGAGTTAGGTGGCCAGACTTGAGTGGCGAGAATATCAGAGCAAAGAAATACATTTTGAGATAAACCCAGAAGTCTGCAGGGCTTTTTCCTTGAGGCTTTTGCCAATTTAAAAGCAAAGCAAAGAAATACATTTTGAAATAAACCCAGAATCCTGCAGGGCTTTTTCCTTGAGGCATTTGCCAATTTAAAAGCACAGGGCTGAGAAGCTAGGAAGCTGGGCCGCAACAGACACTTAAATGAGGCTAGAAAGCTGAGCAGAGCTTTCAGCAGTCTAACAAGCCTAAGAAACAAAAATTAGAGTTCAGGGTTCAGCAAGAAAAGGCCCCAGTAAACACGCTAGACCTCCCATTAGGACACCCAGAAGCTATACTCTAAGAGGTAAGGTAAACCAGAAATAAATGGTGTTCACAGAAGACTAAAACCTAGTCCTGAACCAGTGTAATCCCAATGTGATTAATAGGGGTTAATATGATCTGCTCCGTCTCTACCTCCCTACCAGAGCGTTTTACAGCAGAAGAGAGAATTCATCACCAGGAAGACAGACTAATTGAAAATATCCATCCTGAAGTTCAGGGAGAAGGGAAAAAAAGAGATGGAAAGTACAGAAAAGACCATGAGGCATATGTGATACAGTGATGAGTTCTAATATGTAACAATATGTAATAGTCTCAGAAAAACAAAAAGAGAATGGAGCAGAAGCAGTATTTTAAGAGCTACTAACCAAGACTTTTCTAAAACTGTGAAAAAAAAAATTCAGTCAACAGATTCAAAAGTTCTATGAGGCTGGGCATGGTGGCTCATGCCTGTAATCCCAGCATTTCGGGAGACCAAGTCAGGTGAATCACTTGAGGTCAGGAGTTCGAGACCAGCCTGGCCAATATGATGAAACCCTGTCTCTACTAAAAATACAAAAATTAGCTGGACATGGTGGCACATGGCTGTAGTCCCAGCTACTCAGGAGACTGAGGCAGGAGAATCGCTTGAACCCGGGAGGCGGGGGTTGCAGTGAGCCGAGATCACGGCGCTGCACTCCAGCCTGGCGACGGAGCGAGATTTTGTCTCGAAAAAATAAATAAATAGAAATTAAAAATTAAAGAAAAAAATGTGGGATTTCCTGGGCTATCATGATGGTGATGAATTTCAAGTGTTTGTGGCAGTATCGCTTCCCGCCCTTTACATTACAGCTGAACATGGCCACTTGGCAGAAGCAGCTGGCCACCTGGTGTTCGTTGGTTCTGTCCATCTGCTGCCTACACAAACAGTCCAGCGTGATGGCGGCGGATGCTCAGGAGATCCTGCTCTTCAGCACCGTCAAGCTGTGGAAGCTTCCTGTGGGATCAGTCCAGGTTGTATTAGAGGAACTAAGGAAGAATGGGAACTTACAGTGGCTGGATAAGAGCAAGTCTAGCTTCCTAATCGTGTGGCAGAGGCCAGAAGAATGGGGGAAACTCATCTATCAGTGGGTCTCCAGGAGTGGCCAGAACAACTCCATACTTAGCCTGTATGAGCTGACCAACAGGGAAGACATAGAGAATAAGTTGTTCCATGGACTAAAGGAGGCCTTCTGTGGGCTCTGCAGGCCCTACAGTAGGTACATAAGGCTGAGATCATCACCATCTCACTCGGAGACCAGTGATGGCTGAGGTGTCAGGTCCATCTGTCAGAGACCTGCTTCCTTTTACTTTCTATCTTCCACCTCTCCAGGGCTTTCAGAAGGAGACAGACTCTGTGGACCCACACACTGTACCTGTGAATCCACCAGACTCAAAAGGGCTCCAGTCCTGAAGCCTGGGACCTAGGGGTGGGTTTCTCATACCCCACATGTCTGTCCTGGGATAGGGTGAGGCTGAGGCACTCCAGAGAAAAATGTGCTTCTTCAAGGCTTGCCTCCTTCCTTTCCTATCCTAGATTGCCTCTGAGCCAGGGTCTGTAAACCTAACACTTTATGTGTGTTCACATGTGGAAGTTCATACACACATGCACCTGCACATGCTTCTGTCTCCTCATCTTCCATCCCCTTAGCTGCTGTTGCCTCCCTTGTCAGGCTGCTGCTGGATCTTTCCTAGAGAATGTGGGAAGCCTGGCTGCAGGCAGCCATCCAAGCAATAGGAAGATGGGAGGCCCATGGGCCCGGCACTGACGGGCAGGGCCCAACATTGATTTATGTTATTAAAATCTCAACTGCTCCCACTTCAGACAATAAAAACTGAGCTATATGCTGCTTACAAGAAATTCAGTTGAAATATAATGATTAGAAATGTAAAAAGTAGTAAGAAGGAATAAGGTATGCCATGGAAATACTAATCAAAAGAAAGCAGATATAACTATATTAACATCCAGAGCATGACTAATAATATCTCTATTGCATAAAAGAATATAATCAGGAGTGTTTTGTAATATCTTTTTATTTAATCTGGAATTCATAGCTTGAACAAATCTCAAAAATCCATCATTTTTTTTTTTTTTTTTGAGACAGAGTCTCACTCTGTCACCCATGCTGGAGTGCGGTGGCGCAATCTCAGCTCACTGCAACTGCCATCTACTGGGTGCAAGTAATCCTCCTGCCTCAGCCTCCTGAGTAGCTGGAATTACAGGTGCCTACCACCACACCTGGCTAATTTTTGTATTTTTTTATTAGAGACAGGGTTTCACCATATTGGTCCGGCTAGTCTCAAATTCCTGACCTCAGGTGATCCACCCGCCTCGGCCTCCCAAAGTGCTGGGATTACAGGCATGAACCACCACACCCGGCCAAAAATCCATCATCTTTAATTACTGAAAATTGATCATAGTCTGTTGCAACTCTTTGAACAAGTATATTATTTATATTTTTATCCTCCAAAGACTCAAAACTAAAAAAAAACTTAAGAACTCTTGTGAGGTCTGTTCCTTTGATATTTTATCAGCAACAAAAATTTATGTGTTTTGTTTACCTCAGTTTTTTCTAAAATTGTGAAATGTATTATTTGTATCTTTGTTATGTTGAAGATGATTAATCACGGACGATGATGTACATGGTTTTGGAGTTTTTTTCTTTTCATGAAATGTTGAGAGAACAAAGCATATCCTTAGAAGCCATGACAAATTTTTTTGAAATACTTTCGGCCTAAAGGGAAATAACAAAAAGTTAAATATAGTTATTAAAGTTTATTTTGTTAGTGTTTTGAGTGCTAGTACCTCAAACAATTCTATAATGATGTGAATTATGATATAATCTAATCTTTGTTATTCTTTCTTGTATCATTTAGTTTTTAATCAACATTTTATTCAAAAAGGATATGAAGTTCTTCCTATGTTTATCTCACTAATCCACTCTTTTCTAACCTTCAAATCAACAGACACTCTATTTCCTATATATTCAGCTATTTGGATGTTTTTAATAATTGTTTTCTTATGTAAAATTGTTCATTACTTTTTGTAGCATTTCAATTTTTTTAATAGTTTGAGGGGTGCCAGTGCAGGTTTGCTTCATGGATGTGTTGTGTGTGTGTGAAGTTTGGGTTTCCAGCCTGTCCATCACCCCAGTAGTAAACACTGTACCCAACAGGTAACTTTCAACCCGTACCCCCTCCCACTCTTACCACTTTTGAAATCCCCAGTGTCTATTAGTTCCTTTTATATGTCCTTGTGTACCCATTGGTTAGCCCCCCTTATAAGTGAGAGCATGTAGTATTTGATTTTCTGTTTCTGAGTTATTTCACTTATAGTAATGGGGCCTCCAACTCCATTTATGTTGCTGTGAAAGACATAATTTCATTTTTATGATTGCATAGCATTCCATCTTTGTGTGTGTGTGTGTGTGTGTATAAATACACATACTACATTTTCTTTATCCAGTCATCTGTAGATGGACACTTAGGTTAATACCATGACTTTGCTATTGTGAATAGTGCTGCCATAAACATATGAAAAAACTATACCATGCAAACAGAAAAGAAAAATGAGCAGGAGGAGCTATACTTATGTCAGACAAAACAGACTTTAAACCAATAACTGTAAAAAAGGACAAAAAAAGGTTATTATGTAATGATAAATGGTTCAATTTAACAGGAAGATATAACTATCCCAAATATATATGCACCCAATACCAAAGCACCAAGATCCATAAAACAAATACTACTAGACCTAAGAAAAGAAACAGCAATACAATAATGGTGGGGAACTTCAACACCCCACTGACAGGACTAGACAGATCATCAAGGCAAAAATCAGCAAAGTCTTAAACTGGACTCTAGGCCAAATGGACCTACCTAATAGACATTTACAGAACCTTCCACCCAACAACTGCAGAATATACATTTTTCTTATCTGAATGTGGAACATTCTCGAAAATAGACTATATTCTTGGCCATAAGGCAAGTCTCAATGAATTTTTAAAAATCATATAAAATATCTTTTTAGACCACTGTGAAATAAAATTAGAACTCAATATCAAGAGGAACTCTCTAAACTATTTGAATATATGGAAACTGAACAAGTTGCTCCTGAATGATCTTTGAGTAAATGATGAAATTAATACAGAAATTAAAAAGATGGAAACAAATGAAAAGAGACACAACACACCAAAACTTCTGGGATATAGCAAAAGCAGTGCTGTAAGTTTATAGTGTTCAATGGCTACATTAAAAAGATAGAAAGACCTAAAACCAACAACCTAATGTCACACCTCAAGGAACTAGAAAAACAAAAACAAACCAAACTAACAGCTAGCAGAAGGAAAGAAATAGCAAAGATTAGAGCAGAATTAAATGAGATTGACACAAAAACACATGATACGAAGGATCAATGAAACAAAAAGTTGGTTCTTTGAAAAGATAATCATAATTGATAGACCACTGGCTAGACTAACCAAGAAAAAGAGAGAGAAGATTCAAATAAACACAATCAGAAATGATAAAGGTGACTTACAATTGATACCACAGACATACAAAAGATCAGTTGAGACTACTTTGAACATCTCTATGCTCACAAACTAGAAACCCTGGGAGAAATGGATACATTCCTGGAAATGTACTACCTTCCAAGATTGAACTAGGAAGAAATAGAAATCCTGAACAGACCAATAGCGAGTAATGAAATTGACGTAGTAATAAAAAATTCCCTGACCAAGAAAAGCCCAGGGCTAGATGAATTCATAGCCAAATTTTACGAGACGTTCAATTTTTGAATAATACCAACGCATTTTGTGTTTGGGAGTACATATTCAAGTAACTGATAGATTTACAATATATAAAGCACACAAGTAGCTTCTCACTCCAAAAGTCATCTAAAGTGACTACTGATATTTGAAGGTGAATATTCTAATATTAGCAATAATTTGAATGGTGTGGCTGATTCACATTACTGACGATTTAGCACTAATTAGATATGGTGGTAACCCTAAAGGTCACAAGAATATTGATTAGTAAAAATTTATACATGCCAGAAATTATGTTTAAGTATGCATTTGGCTTTTTGGCCTTTTTAAGGCTGAGGCTTAATACCAAGGCCAGAATTGAACTGTGTGCACCCTATTCATACTATGCACCACTTCTTAGGAGGTCTTTTACCAAAATAAAAGTATAAACCAAGAAAATGGCTTCACATCTCCTATAGGTTCTGCATCAATCAAGTTAGTACTAAATTACACCTTGCTTTGCTTAATATTTTTATTATTTATTTATTTTTAGACAGGGTCTCGCTCTGTTGCTAGGCTGAGTGCAGTGGCAAAGTCATGCTCTGTTGCAGTCTCAACCTCCCTGGTTCCAGCGATCCTCCCACCTCAGCCTCCTGAGTAGCTGGGACTAAAGGAGCATGCCAGCCTGTCTGGCTAATTTTTTGTATTTTTGTAGAGACGGGGCTTCACCATGTTACCCAGGCTGGTCTTGATATCCTGGGCTCAGGCAATCTGGCTGCCTTGGCCTCCCAACGTGTTGGGAGTACAGGCATGAGCCACTGTGCCCGGCCACTGCTTAATGTTTGTATAACTTAAACCTACCAACCTGTTAATCTCTTTTAAAACTGTAAATGTGTTGTGGGCAGAAACCTTATCTTAGTTGTGTTTTGCCTCTTTCTTTAATTTTATAGGGAAATAATAATAATTTGGTAATTTTCCTCTAAGGATTCTTTTTTACATATATATACATGGATACATGTCCAGAACCTGCAGGTTTGTTACATAGGTATTCACGTGCCATAGTGGTTTGCTGCACCCATCAACCCATCATCTACATTAGGTATTTCTCCTAATGCTATCCCTTCCATAGTCCCCCACCCCCCAACAGGCCCCGCTGTGTGATGTTCCCCTCCCTGTGTCCATGTGTTCTTATTGTTCAGCTACCACTTATGAGTGAGAACATGAGGTGTTTGGTTTTCTGTTCCTATGTGAGTTTGCTGAGAATGATGGTTTCCAGCTTCATCCATGTCCCTGCAAAGGACATGAACTCATCCCTTTTTACGGCTGTATAGTATTCCATGGTATATATGTGCCACATTTTCTTTATCCAGTCTATCACTGATGGGCATTTGGGTTGGTTCCAAATCTTTGCTATTGTGAATAGTGCTGCAATAAACATACATGTGCATGTGTCTGTATAGCAGCATGATTTATAATCCTTTGGGTATATACCCAGTAATGAGATTGCTGGGTCAAATGGTATTTCTGATTCTAGATCCTTGAGGAATCGCCACACTGTCTTCCACAATGGTTGAACTAATTTACGCTCCCACCAAAAGTGTAAAAGCATTCCTATTTTTCCACATCCTCTCCAGCATCTGTTGTTTCCTGACTTTTTAATGATCACCATTCTAACTGGCATGAGATGGTATGTCCTGTGGGTTTGGGTTATGCATTTATTTAATGACCAGTGATGATGAGCTTTTTTTCATATGTTCATTGGCCGCATAAATGCCTTCTTTTGAGAAGTGTCTGTTCATATCCTTTACCCACTTTTTGATGGGGTTGTTTGTTTTTTTCTTGTTAATTTGTTTAAGTTCCTTGTAGATTCTTGAGCCCTTTGTCAGATGGATAGGTTGAAAAGAAGAAGATATGTAATTCAGGAAACAGCTTCAACTTAAGAGACAGAAGGAGAAAAACTCCAAATGATGGTGAAAGGAGATTTCAGGATAACAGCTATGTACCAAGTATAGATGTCAACCAGTCCGGAGTGGAACATGGTCAAATGCATCCAGAGACAGAGCTCCAGGAAGTGGAAAATGATGGAATACCCCCATTTATTTGAGTGATTGAGAGGAGTTTTCAGTGGATAGGTGAAAGCTGGGGTTGTATCAGCGATAAGTGTATAGAAACCTGTATCAGATGCAAGCTCCCTAAGCCTCTTCTAGCTATTCTTGAAGCTGGGACAACTAGCCATTCCTCCAGAGTTTTTCCCCTTCCATCTCTTCCAGGGTTGGATAAAACACTACAGCACAGGGTGTGAGATCTAGGATCCCAAGTGGGCATCCCATGAAGGGGCTGGTTGATGCAATCTAGAAATACAAGGGAATAAATTCACATGAGATGAATTTTACCAAACAAGAATCCACAGACAAGAAGGAGCCAGGAGGACAAATCACTTTCCTCCTTTTCTTCTATGGATGACATTGAAGCATGATTTATTCTTGCAACCCATCTGGAGAAGTCTCGGGTGCCAAATGAACAGATCTGCTGAACAGCCTGCTGTGTCACTGAGTGGCTCTTTATTCAGCAGCAGCCAAGTGCAGTAACATGTCATTTTGCATTGCCTCACATCTTTCTTTGCCTCCCTTTCTTTTTCCTCAACCTCAGTGATCTGGATTTGCATCTCCCAGATAGAGTATCAGTACTTTAATTTTTGCTTCAGACTCTACTTTTTAGAGGCTAAGATTAAAACTAAGCAAATAATTAAAGAAGAAACTTCAAAGAAAACTAAAAGTAGTGCAAGAAAGAAAAAATAATAGGGTGGCTATTATTATTATTATATGGCTCAATCCTTAATAGAATTTAGTCATAACATTATAAATATTAAATATCCAACAATTGAGATATAGCTACACTGGAAGAATAGGGTGAGGGAAGAGATATTGATCATGTAGTGTGGTGGTTAAACAGAAATAAATCCTTGTCTTCACTAGTAAAAAGTCAATTAGATTGAAAAATCAAAAAAGTTAAAGTTAAAAAAGAAAAGAAAACTAATGGAATTGAAATGATTCCCCTCTTGAGAAAAGGAAATAGGGAGTTGACAATTCCTCTTTTTTAGGTCTTACTGAATTAAGTAACGGACTCTTCTATCATGTACACTTATAACGTTGATTTTAAAAAACACATTTCAAATGCTAGTTACTGATGAAGGCCTGTGGTTTTATTGCTGTAAGCTATAAAATCAAATTAAGGTGGATATTTAAACTCTGAAGAAACTTCAGTTTTGTGAAGTGACTGCACATTTTACACTTCCTCTAGCAATGTATAAGATCTTATCCTAGCTGTTCCACATCCTCTCCAACATTTATTGTTGTCGATCTCTTTTTATTTTAGCATTTGGTATTGTCTTTTTCATTTCCATTATTCCTGTTGATATGTAGTGGTACCTCATTGTGGTTTTAATTTGCATTTTGCCTAATGCCTAATGAGGTTGAGCATTTTGTCATGGGCATCATGGACTTACTGGCCATTGGTCCATCTTCTTTTATGTTCTTTTTAATTGACTTGTTTCGTTCTTTAGTTATAGGAGTCTCTATGCATGCACATACAAGTCACTTGTCAATGTTATGTGTTGCAAATATTTTCTCCCAACCTGTGACTTAAGCATTTTCTCAATTTAGCAATTTTTTTCTTTTATGGCTAATATTTTCTGAATCCTCTGGAGAAAACTTTTTTCTTCTTTAAGATCATGAAGACATTCTTCAGTGCTTTTTTTCTAGTAACTTTCTAGCTTTTCCATTTAGGTCTGTGACCCATTTATCGATGTGATTTTCCTTTCCTCATGTATCAGTATTCTATGCTGCATAACAAATTACTGCAAACATAGTGATGGAAAACAGTGAACATTAATTATCTCACAGTTTCTGCAGGCAGGAGTCCAGGCACAGGTTGGCTGAGACCTCCACTCAGGGCCTCACAAGAATAGAAACAAAATGTCATCTGGTCTTTGTTCCTTTCCAGAGCTTGGGTTCCTCTTCTATGCTGACATGGTCATTGGCAGAATTCATTTGTGGCTGAGGTCCCACTTTCTTGCTGGCTGTCAGCAAGGGGCTGCTCTCAGTTTCTAGAGGCCCCTGCAGCTCAAAGAAAGGTCTCTCATTCCAGTTGGCTAAGATGGAGTCTTATGCAAAATAACATAATCATAGAGGTGACATCCATCACTGGTGCCATACTCTATTGATTGGAAATAGGTCATAGATCCTGCCCACACTCAAGAGGAGAGGGTGTAGAGCCAGAAGGCAGAGATCATAAGGACCATTTAGAATTCTGCCTATCTCACCTCATCACATTTCCCGTATGACCTAGTGCTTTTCCTCTGTATTAGTCCGTTTTCATGCTGCTGATAAAGACATACCTGAGATTGGGCAATTTACCAAAGAAAGAGGTTTACTGGACTCACAGTTCCATGTGACTGGGGAGGTCTCATGATCATGGCAGAAGGTGAAAGACACATCTCACATGGAGACAGACAAGAGAAGAGAGCTTGTGCAGGGAAGTTCCACTTTTTAAAACCATCAGATCTCATGAGACTTATTCACTATCATGAGACAACATGTGAAACACCTGTCCCCATGATTCAATTACCTCCCACTGGATCCCTCCCACAACATGTGGGAATTCAAGATGAGATTTGGGTGGGGACACAGCCAAATCATATCATTCCGACCCTGGCCCCTCCCAAATCTCATGTCCTCACATTTCAAAACCAGTCATGCCTTCCCAACAGTCCCCCAAAGTCTTAACTCATTTCGGCATTAACTCAAAAGTCCACAGTCCAAAGTCTTTGGACAAGACAAGTCCCTTCTGCCTATGAACCTGTAAAATCAAGAGCAAGCTAGTTACTTCCTAGATACAATGGGGGTACAGGCATTAGGTAACTACAGCCATTCCAAATGGGAGACATTGGCCAAAACAAAGGGGTTACAGGGACCATGCAAGTCCAGAATCCAGCAGGGCACTCAAATCTTAAAGCTCCAAAATGATCTCCTTTAAGTCCATGTCTCACATCCAGGTCATGCTGGTACAAGAGGTGGATTCCCATGGTCTTTGGCAGCTTCACCCCTGTGGCTTTGCAGGGTACAGCCTCCCTTCTGGCTGCTTTCATGGGCTGACACTGAGTGTCTGTGGCTTTTCTGGGTGCACGGTACAAGTTATTGGTGGATCTACCATTCTGAAGTCTGGAGGATAATGGCCCTCCTCTCACAGCTCCACTAGGTGGTGCCCCAGTAGGGACTCTGTGTGGGGGTTCTGACCCCATATTTCCCTTCCACACTGTCCTAACAGAGGTTCTCCATGAGAGCCCTGCCCCTGCAACAAACTCCTGCCTAGACATCCAGGCATTTCCATACATCTTCTGAAATCTAGGTGGAGGTTCCCAAACCCCAATTCTTGACTTCTGTGCATTTGCAGGCTCAACACCACGTGAAAGCTACCAAGGCTTGGGACTTGCATCCTCTGAAGTCATGGCCTAACCTCTACATTGGCCCCTTTCAGACATGGCTGGAGCAGCTGGGACACAGGTCACCAAGTCCCTAGGCTGCACATAGCATGGGGATCCTGGGCCCAGTCCATGAAACCACTTTTTCCTCCTAGGCCTCTGGGCCTGTAATGGGAGGGGCTGCCATGAAAACCTCTGACATGCCTTGGAGACATTTTCCCCATTGTCTTGGGGATTAACCTCCAGCTCCCCATTACTAATGCAAATTTCTGCAGCCAGCTTGAATTTCTCCTCAGAAAATGGACTTTGGTTTTCTGTCACATTGTCAGGCTGCAGATTTTCCACTCTGCTTTATGCTCTTTGTACTCTGCTTCTGTTATAAAACTGAATTCCTTTAACAGCATCCAAGTCACCTCTTGAATGCTTTTCTGCCTAAATCAGATAGCCTAATAGCCAGATAGCCTAAATCATTTCTCTCAAGTTCAAAGTTCCACAAATCTCTAGGGCAAGGGCAAAATACCACCAGTCTTTTTACTAAAACATAACAAGAGTCACCTTTGCTCCAGTTCCCAAGTTCCTCATTTCCATCTGAGACCACCTCAGCTTGTACTTTATTGTCCATATCACTATCAGCATTTTGGGAAAAGTCATTCAACAAGTCTCTAGGAAGTTCCAAACTTTCCCACATTTTCCTGTCTTCTTCTGAGCCCTTCCAACCTCTGCCTGTTACCCAGTGTCCAAAGTTGCTTCCACATTTTGGGGTATCTTTTCAGCAACACCCCACTCTATGGTACCAATTTACTGTATTAGTCCATTTTCACACTGCTGATAAAGACATACCTAAGACTGGACAATTTACAAAAGGAAGAGATTTATTGGACTTACAGTTCCATGTGGCGGAGGAGGCCTCACTATCATGGCAGAAGGTGAAAGGCATGTCTCACATGGTGGCAGACAAGAGAAGAGAGTTTGTGCAGGGAAGCTCCCCTTTTTAAAACCATCAGATCTTGTGAGACTTATCATTACCAGAACAGCATGGGAAAGACCTGCCCCCATGATTCCATTACCTCCCACCAGGTCCCTCCCATAACATATGGGAATTCAAGATAAGATTTGGGTAGGGGGGACACAACCAAGCCATATCACCCTCATAGGTATTTACCCAAGAGAAATGAAAGCATATGTCCACAGAAACCTGAACACAAATTGTCATCAGCACTTTGTTCAAAATAGCCAAAAACTATAAACAACTTGTATGTCTAACAACAGAGAATGGAAAAGCAAACTATGACATATTCATGCAATGAAATACTAGTCAGCCACAAAAAGGAATGAACTGCTGACAGACATTTTGATATAGATGAATCCCAAAAATATGCTGGGTGAAAGAAGCTGGCCACAAAAAAGTACACATTATGTGAACTCAATTATATAAAGTTTGAGAAGAGGTAAAATGAACCTATAATGATAGAAATCAGATCAGTGGTTGCTTAGGAGGTGGAACTGACTAGGAGGGAGCATGAGGCAACTTTCTGGAATAATGGAAATGTTCTGTGTCTTGATATGCATTCATTAAAACTGACAAGTTTGAGGTTCACTGTATGTAAAGTATACCTCAATTAAAAGGCACACGTTATTTCAGAGCAAGCATGTATTGGACATGGGATTTTGGCAGGGGTCATTAAACTTTAATGTATATAGGAATCATTTGGGGTGCTTTTTAAAAGTGCAGATGCTCAGGCTTCACCCTAAAGATTCTGATCTAGGTCATCTGCAGTGGTGCCAGGGATCTGCATTTTTAATAAACAATCCAGGTTATTCTGCCACTGTTGGCCCCTGGAAGAACCTTGGAGGAACACTGTTTAAGACATGTGCTCTCACTCGCTGGCTCTTTTCCTCCCTCATTCTCATTCTGAGCAACGGCCTCTCATAGCTATCATGCCATGGCACGGGGACCCAGGACAGATTGCTCAAATCTCAAGCAGAGAGAGGAGGAGGGACAGCTTGTTGTGCCTCTGGTGGGCCAAGGTACTCCTTACTCCCTGAATTTTTCTATGTCTTGGAGGGGAACTCTCTTGCATGAAGCCTCCCTGGGCACCAGTGAAGAAAGCTTGGGTGTGTACTGCCTGGGCTGTGCCTCAGACAGGCTGGAGAAGGAGCGACTGCCTCCTCCCAGCTTGCTCATGACCAGCCCCAGCCCTGACCTAGGGGTACATTGTTGTTCACCATCAGCTGAACTATAGCTGGGCCCAGCAAGTCTCAGAATGGGTGCTCTGAGAGTGTCTTCTGGGGAGCCCTGAGGCTCCCAGGGGCTCGATGGCTACTTTTAGTTTGGCACAAGATTAAGTTGTACTGTTGCTCCACAGTGCACATGAGACTTTTCTCCATGAAGCCTCCTCAAAGGTAGAGCCATCTTTTCAGAAACTCATGGCAGATGGCAGTGGGTGGACAGGGGTTGTGGGGCCCTGTGTCCATCTGCGATGACCACAAGATTGAAAGTGATAAGCCCAAGCAGGTGTTGTGTGAGTCAGATTCAATGTGTACCTCTCATCCCAAGGCCACTCTTGGCATCAGATGCAAGACTTCCACCTGCCCCAGGGGGTTGAAGGCTCTCCCTGCGCCCTGCAGGTATTAAGCTGTGCACCAACTCTGGCAGCCAAGCCAAATCAGAAGCCAAAGATGGAGGATGGAGTAACCGGAAAGCACTCTCTACTGTGAGAGCTTCCTGTGTGCCAGCAAAGAAGCCTCATGGTTTCTGGGGCCCAGGCTGGTCTCACCCAATGCACAGACCCATGTGTGAGTGGAGAGGGTTGTGTTGGACCAGGATACGCCAACCACAGGAGAGAAGAATAAATACTTGAGAAACACCTACTAAGTGCCAGATGCCCTGCTGGGTGCTTTACATGCATTATCTCTAAGCCACACGACAGCTCTGTAGGCTAGGCCTTGGTCCATCTTGTAGATGAGAATCTGAGGCTCAGAAAGCTTAAGTAACTGGTCAAAAGACACACAGTACGAAGTGGAAGATCAAGGATCCATCTACCTTCACAGCCCCATATTTCTTCACTAACATTCCCCTGTCCCCTTACCAGGAAAAAGCGTGAGGTGCGCAGCTGCTGGAGGCTGAGAGCTAGTGGTTGGTGCAGAGATCACAGGGAAAAATATTCTAGAACGTGTGTGCTCTCAGATCACGGCCACAAGACTGGGCTAGAGGCTACTCAGCAGCACAGCAACACCTAGGAAGCTTCAGCAAATGCTTTCACCTTCACCATCATTGTTGTCATTGTCATTATTGTTGCTATGCTGCACAGCCTGACTGAGGAAACCTGTGCACATCCCTTCTTTTATTTGAACTTACCCTGGGAAGTAGCTGTTACTATTCTGTTCATTTTTCAGATGCACAGATTGAAACTCAGAGCAATTCTGCCTTTCAGATCTTTCCTTCCTAGCAAGCTACCTTTGGGCTACAGAGCTGTCAGACAGCCCTTCTCAGGGATGGGTGGAGGGCCTGGAGCAGGCTCCCCATCCCCGTCAGTGAGGGGCCCTGCCAAATATGTGTGGGTGTGAGCCCTCACGCAGGTGAGGGAGGAAATGGACAGGCCGAGTGGATTACTGAGCATTTGAACTCGGCCTCAGAACAGCAAATATTGATTCAAGAAGCTGCCCAAAGGAGCTGACATTTTTATAGTCAACAAATAAAGCTGAGCCCCTCCCTGGCCCCTCAGTCAAAGGCCCTTTCTCTCTACAGGTGCCAGGGTACATTTCTGTTACCACGTGTGAGAAGAGAAGGAAGAGCTGGTGGGAAATGTCCACAGGGACCTGGCTGACCTCCTCAGCTCACCTTTAGAGAGAAGTGGGAGTCCCAGGCCCCAGGGTGCGACCTCGGGGAACCAGCCAGCTGTCTGACAGGTACCAGAGTCCCTGGGGGTAGAGCAGAACCTGGCACCGGAGCCCCCAAAGACAACACACACCTCCCACACACAGCTTCCTAATGGGGTGGCTTTTGACAGCCTACACAGTTCTGGTTCCCTCATTCATGGATGAGGACCTGAGCTCCAAAGAGAGAGATGACTTTCAAAGGTAAACAGCCAGAGAGCAGTGAGGGCTGCCCGGCTCCTCTGTTTTAAGGCAAAGGGAAGATCTGCCCTCACTAAGCTACTCAGCTGGGAATGAGAACTCATCTGCCAGACAGCTGTCCCTGCCCTCTGGGCTCGGCCAGCATGACCCACAGCCTGGCATTCCTGAGCCTGCCTTCACGCTTTGTCCAGCAGGTCCCTTCACCTGAAATCCTCCTACCCAAGCACATTTGCAGGAGGACTCATCATGCATGACCCTGCTCACTTTTCACCTCTTCAGGGAATCTTCCTAACCCACTCCCCACCCTCACTCCCACCTCTGGCAGGCAGAAACCACTGCTTCTTCCTTGGTGCTCCCCAAGCACCTGCTTCCTTTCTGTCTTGTGGCATTTATGCTGTTTTGCCTTGGGTGGATCATTTCTTGGGTACTTGTCTCAGTCCTTCTTGGTCAAGAGCTCCAGCAAGAGGTTGGTTCATTTCTGTTGCCCCAGCGAGCCTAGAAAAGGCCCCAGCACTTGGCAGGTGCTCAGTCAATGCTTGCAGCGTTGAGTTAGAACAATCCAAAACACGTGGCTAAGAAACCAGAGTTGCAAATTCAGCTGCACGTAGACCAGGGAAGGAAGCTGGCCTTGCCTCAGGCAAGCCCTCCCTTAGGAAGGAGATTTGTGCAGGCCCCAGGAACTCTGCCATTATTTCCTTTACTGGCCCACCCTGCCTTGTATTCACTCATCTATCCATCACCTAGGGGATGAACTTCTACTCTGTGTCTGGTCCTGGTTGGGTGCTAGGAAGGCAAAGGCAAGGGCACATACCCGTGAACTCTGCCTGGAGCTGCTGGAGCGCGCCGGGTTATGTAGTGAGGGGAATCTAAGGGGCCTCTTGTGTTCAGACTGGTCTGTGGGTCAGTTGTGGTGAGCTGTGACTCCAGGGACTGCGGCTTTTGGGCTTCAGGGAAGAGGGGGCAGCTCTTCTCAGGACTGGCCCCAGGCAGAACTGTGGAGTAAGCCCCATGATCATTATTGCTATTCCCCAAGAGTCCTTCCCCTTCTAGGCATGTGGCAGGATTCGATTTCTCTGCCCCTGTGGTTGGGTGGGTCCATGGAGCTAGCTCAGGGCAGCAGTGGCACAGATCACTTCTGAGCTGTACATACAATTGGCCAATGTAATTGCCCGTGTAAGACCCTCAAAGGTGCTTTTCTTTTAGGTAGGCAGCTCTGCACCTGGAGGTTATTCAAGAATCAGCTGTGGGTCCCAGCAGTGGATCTCTGCATCCGAAAGTGTCCAAGGCAGCTCCCCAAGTGGCACCATTTCCCAGACAGCAGGAAGGGGAGCCAGGCCTGCAGACCAACGACTTGTCTTTAGGAAGATGACCCGGAGGTGTCTTTGTTCACGTCTTTTAGCCTGCACTTTGTCATATGACCACGCCCACCCACAAAGGAGCCTAGGAAATGTAGTTTCTGGTGGAGCAGATGTGTGTCCATCTTAAACTCAGCCATGTTCATTACTAAAATGAAACAAGGGAGAATGGATACTGGGGATAATTCGTGGGCTTCAACAGAGTCACTCACTGTCTCTCTCTAAACAAATGCCTGATTCTCCCAGACAAGCCCTGGCTGCCCACAGCCCCTCCCTGAGACCGGCTGAGCTGCCGACCTTTTCTCTCCTCTCACCATCAGCCTTCCAGCTCTGAATGGCCATGAGCAAAATGCCTCTTCCTAGGACTTCCTCTCCTTATCTGTCAAAGAAGAGTTTAGAGCAGTTGATTTCTGAAGTTCCTTCCAGAACTAACATTTGACCACTGTGGTTACGGGCAAGTCCTTTAACCTCTCTGGATTTCTATTTCCTCATCTAGAAAACAGAGATAAAAATAGTTCTTACCTCCAAGGGTTGTTGTGAAATCATCTATGGTTACGCCTGACATTTAAGAAATAATCAATAAATGTCTGCTGTAATCAAAACAATATGAGTTTCGTTTGTCACTTCCTTGGAAAGAATCTGATGTACTCATTCATACTAAGGCCTAAGGCAGAGTCAGCAGATATCTGGCCCAAGGGCTGTCTAACCCTCCCTTCTGTTACCGACATCACTGATCAATGAGGGCATTCTCTGCACTAAGTGAGGATACAGCCACGGACGCAGCTTCCTGGCCTTTCTCAACCTAGGGCTGCAGCAGCCTCCTCCTCTAGAAAGCCTTCCTGGTTCAACCCCAGGCATGATGAAAAACAAGAAGCCCACACATACCCCTCAAATGGCTCTTGTTGCTCCGTATTATATTTTCTTTTTATTTGTTAGTGCCCCAGCTAGACTGTGAGTTCCATGCTAGAGGGACTACAGTCAGTTTCTCTATAGCCTAGGTCAGTCCCTAGAACATGGTAGATGCTCAAAAAGTGGATTCTAGATCCTGTGGCTGGCACGTAGGGGATGTTTGGGGGACAGGCGGTGTGCTGTGGGATGGCTTTATAGAAGCCCACGTTTCTTGCCTCTGGAAGCTGCTGCAGGAGCTGTGGAGAGGGTCTCCTTGCCTACATTTCCCCTGCAGGGCTCCCTGGGCACCTCCAAGTGAGCTGGTGCAGCCACCACATGTGGGGAGAGAACAAGGCCAGCAAACATGGAGGCCCCACGACTGCCCCGAGGGAGATGCCCTCTCCAGGCCCTGTGGGTATCTGCTTGCCCCGCAGGCTCCCAGCTGTAAGGCAGTTCCAACTTAGCAACTAATGGACCTGGGAGAGTTCAGGCACCTGCCTTCTGCTCTTGCAGACCCGTGCTCAGCATCACCTTGGCGATAGAGTGGAACATGGGGTGGAGTGGGGGGAGCTGCCATCTGTCCAGTCAGTGCAGAGAGGTGCTCCCTGTGGGACTCAGGAAGGCCGGGGGCGGGGGAAGGGCTGTGACCACACTGCCTTTGGGGGATCCTGTGGAGCTGCGTGGAGTGCTCATGGACACGGGAAAAGCATGGCACCTGAGACCTGGTTTCCAGTGTCCTGGCTCATGGCCAGACAGCATCATCTGATTTTTTTGTCTGTGGAATATGGTTGCCAGACCTGGGTCAGATGTGACCCACGCATAGCATGTGATGAGAGCCCCGGAAAGGCCTGTGTGTGCCGTCTGCCTACCCTCTGGCCTGTCACGGGCCCTGAAATACCAGAATCAGGACAAAGCCAGGAGGATCCCCTTGCTAAGAAAACTTCCTGGTTACTCAATCTATTATTGCAGCTGAAGAATCTGAGACTCAGGGAACATTAAGTGACTTCCACAAGTCACACAGCTTGGAAAGCTTGGAAAGCAGGGCATATACCCCCAAGCATAGGGCTTGCCTCACTCTCCCGCAGGACTCTGCAGCAGGGACCTCCATTTCTCTGCCAAATCCTTGATACCACACTCCTGTAGCCGACACGGAATCCGATGGGCGAAGGGTCACATAAGAATAATATTTTTTAAATATTAAAAATTTTCTGTCCATGAACTCAAGTGATCCAAACAGCACCCCTGGGCCAAGTGCTGGGCAGTGGGATAGGTGTAAGCCGTGGACTCTGACCTCCAGGACCTTGGGGCTGGAGATGGACTCACAGCTACTGGATGGTGGCGCCTCACGTGTTCAGTGATGGGTTGGTGGCATTGCCCCTGGCATCCTTGGATAAATAATAATATTAACACAACATACACCTGTTGTGCAGGGAGAGTGTGTGTTGAACTGTGTTTTGGGCTTTCCCTTCACTCCCACTGCTTCCATGTTTGCACCAGCCTTCTCCAAGGTCAGACAGAGCCATCCATTGCTTTCAAGAGGATTGGGATGTTACAGCAGGAATACAAAGGAAAGAAATTCATTACACAGATTTTTTACTTCCAAAAGAGATTTTTAAGTCCCCCTTTTAGAAGCAATAGTTATGAAAGCCATTGCTTTTAATTTATAAAATCAAGGAGCATTGAGAGGTAAAAAAGATTTTTTGCTAATCCAAATTGATCACACTCACTTATTCAACAGGTATTTCCTGAGAACCTGTTTTGTGACACACTGTTCTGGATGCTAAGGCTGTTGTTTGTCCATATACATAGTGGGAAAAAGAACAGATAAGGAATTATTCTGCCCCAGGAGGGGTTGGGATTACCCTGCCTTGTGGGCTTGAGGATGGGGGTAAAGTTGAGGTGGGGAGTGTGGAAGGAACCGATGGAGTCCAGTGGAGCCTCCCAGACCAGGCGTCTTTGGGAAGAAGAGAGGGTCAGTGTGGAGGACAGTGTCCAGCTCTGCCCAGGCACCTACAGGCTCCCATAGATATGGCATTGCCCCTGGAGGGAGTCTCCATAGTGCATGGAATCTGTGCCAAGAACTGGCACAGCCCCTGACATCTCATGGTGTCCTGGGCCTCTGGGAAGAGAAGTGTTCCTCCACGCCTCCAGACTGGACCCTGCATGGCAACACTTCTTCTTCAATGACCCGGGACTCTAAAGCCATGCCCTCGTAGAGGATGGGACCCAGGCTGGCCGGAGGGGACATACTTGGATGGAATTGAAGAGAAGTAGTTCAGAATTTCCCTCTCAGCGCACAGTGGGGATCACACATCCATATTGGCACTGTCCGCCTGACACCTGTTACACTTCCCTGTGCCAGGTCACTGCCCGCTGCTCATGATGCTCCCTACCTTTGGGTGCTAGGTACTGCCACTGTTTCCATTATGGACAGAAAGTTAAAATTCCAAGTGCGGGGCTCCTTTACCCAAGGCCTTATGTTAGCAGGTGTCAGAGCTGGAATTCACCCCCAAATCTGATTCCGGTTCTGAGTCCCTGGCACCATTTCACTGCTTCTCAGAAATGTTCCTGTCAATGGACTAATACGCTGGACTGCAGGGTAGAACATTTGTTGGTGACAGAACCAGGGTCCAGAAAGTTTTGTCTAGCCAGAGTGACGATGACTCTAACAAGATGAGTATGAATCAGGTCCAGCTACATAAAAACCCAATGTCCAAGGCATGGTCGGGTGGCAGCAGGCCCAGCGCTCCCCCTGGGCAGCTGTGCAGGTTGTAGGGGCCCAATGGGATATGGAGCCAAACTGGCCCTATTTGATCCCTGGCCACACTGGAGCCCAGAACAAAAGAAAGAGAAGTCACTTTCCCTCCACATTCATCAGTCCGTGCAGAGAAGGCAGAAAACCTGGAACCTCTTCAGGGAAAGAAAGTGTAGAAAGAACCTGAGCTCAGGCAGGCCTGGGTTCCCACATCCCTCCACCATGTACCCGTGTGTGACCTTTGGCGAATTACTGATCTCCCCGACCCAGTTTTCTTGTCCTGTGAAATGGGTTTAAGAGTCTACTTTGCCTGGTTGTTGTAGGAGTTAGAGCTAAATTAGCTGTAGAAGGATACCTTCTAAATGGTATTATTCAGAGGAAACTGATCAAAATGTTGATAGCTGACTTGTTGAAAATCAGTCACCAGGAAAAAATGAAACTTGTTCCATATCCAACCGGAACCAAAGAATGATTAGAAGTGGCCAGGAAATAGATTTTGGTTGGACTTAAGGCAGCGATTCCTGGCCTGGGCTGCATCAGGAACAGGGAAGCTGGTAGACCCAACAGCTGCTTGGCCCATTATAGGAATCTGGAGGATCGAAGGTGATGTTGGGCCAGAGCACTTCACAGCTCTTTCTCTTGAGGAACTTAACATAAGCTAGTTTAGAAAGGAAATTAATTTAAAAATCCTTTCATCTTCACATTCAAGAGAAGATGTCTGCACATGAATCTATGTCTTCATCTGTACTTATCCGCAGAATAGATCAATAGAAGTCCTGGGTCAAAGGGCATCGGCACTTTTAAGACTTGTCCTACATGTTGCCAAGTCGTCTTCTGGAGAGATGGCACCCATTAAAAATTCTACTAGTACTGGGCAAGAGTGCCCCGCTCCCTGTGTCCTCCTCATCATGGAGAGTTAGCTTTCGAGATCGTGTCTGGGTTGGTGGTAAGAAGGCACCCCATTGTGGAGATTAAGCATGGTGTCTTGGTTTAAGCTCTGGGGGCTCTGCCCCTTACAGGCTGTGTGACCTAGGGCAGGCTCCTTCGCTTTGGTTTTTTCATCTGTAGGATGGGAATACATCATGGACTTGTTGTGAGGCTTAAATAAGAAAATGTCAGCTGTGCACAGCATAATACCTGCATTATAATATATAATATATAAACGATATATAATTATAAATGATATACAAATTATATAAAAAGTACATTATTTGCATTCCATGTACATTACTTGCATTCCTTAGTTAATAGTGAAGTTGAACTGTTTTTCATTTGTCTTGCCTAATAAAGGAGAAATCTGGCAAAAAAAATTTGCTTATTTTTGCCCACTTTACTGTTGAAGCACAGGACTTTTCTTACTGATCTTTTCACACGTCTTCCTCTGCTAGTTATGTAATATTAGACCCTCTAAATGTTGTCACTAGATACACATCAGCATCATCTGAGAGGTTTTAAAAGTTAAATCGATGTCTGCAGGTAAAGCCGGGGCATCAGAATGGTTGGCTGGACTTGGGACGATTCTCCTTTGCAGCCAGGGCTCAGATGCAGTATTCTATTTTAACATTGTCATTTGCTTGCTAATTTTGTTTATATACACTTGAGGTTCAGAAGTTTAAATGTTTGTGTATGTTGCCATATTTCTCTTCCTTTTCTTTTATGATTTCTTCTGTATCCTTTATGTTTAGGAAGTTCTCTCCCATGCAAAAAGTCACAAGCTTCTCCGGCTTCCTGTGCTGCGATGGCTTCCCCTCTCACCTGCTTGTGTGATCTTGGCAGGTTGCTGAACCCTTCTGGGCTTCCGTTTCCCCTGAGGGAGGGAGCTGGACTAAATCAGACTTTTCCAAAGTCTTCTGAGATGCTCTTTTGGAAAAAGAATTTCCCAGCCAAATAAGTTTGGAAAAAGCACATTAACATGTCAAAAGTTCTGAGAAATATTACAGTAAAGAGAGATTACCCAGCCTTTCCACTCCTGGGTATATGCCCAAGAAAACTGAAAACATATGTGTGCACAAAACTTGTCTATGAATGTTCATAACAGCATTATTCATAATAGTCAAGAGGTAGATACAACCCAAATGTCCATCAACTGATGAACAGATAGCAAAATATCTATACAATGGATATTATTCAGCCATAAAAAAGAATGAAGTAGTCATTCATGCTAACCTGAACAAACTTTGAAAACAGTACTAAATGAAAGAAGCCACTCACAAAAGATCACATAGTCTAATTCCATTTATAGGAAATGTCCAGATTAAGTAAATCTATAGGGATAGAAAGATTCGTGGCTGCCTAGGGTGGAAGGAATTGGGAGGAAATGGAAGTGACCGCTAACGGGCATCTCGTTGCTTTTGGGGTGTAAAGATGTTCTGTAATTAGATCGCATTGATGGTTGTACAAGTCTGTGAATTACTAAATACTAAATAATACTAAAGACAACTAAACTGTCTACTTTGAAGGGGTGAATTTTATGGAATGTGAATTATATTTTATAAAGCTATGTAGAAAATAAAAGAAAAATTAAGACTTTGGAAGAGCTGGGTCCTTCCCAACTTTGTCTCTGGCTAATCCCAGGACCTTAAGAAAGCTTTCTTCCCAGCATCTTCAAGCCTTGGTTTCCTTATCTGAAAAACATGGCCCATAACGCCACTTTGCATTGTGCAGTTGAAAGAACACTTCATACCTGCTTTTTGCAGCATCTGCAAGAAGTGGTTAAAACAACAAATGAAATCTGAGGTGCTGTGAGGGCAAGTTGCCTTGGCTCGCACAGCTGCTAAGTGGTGGTGTGTGGATTTGAATTCGTTTCCGTCAGGCTGGGCACTGTGAGTAATATCTGCCCAGCCTGGGTCACTGGGTTGCTGAGAGTTCGTAGCAACACTGTCCGAGAACCTGTTCTGAGAAGTGGCAGGTGCTCTGCCGTGTGGTGTATCGTTTTAGCCAGTGACGATGGGAGAGGTGTGGTCTGGGAGAGTCACTCCACACCCACTTTTTCTGAGGCGGAAACAGCATTTGTTTCCACCTGTGTAGCCCCTGATCAGCTACGCTGAGCTTTATGTTCCTTCTTGTTAACGTGGGAAGGTTTGTTATTATTTCATGGGAGCTGCTGGGGACTGATAATAACCGGTTTATTGAGTGCTTACCCGGTGACCTGCACTCCACCGGACACAGGACCTGCAACTGCAAGTGGCAGTGTCAGTAAAGCTCACGGCAACCCTCTGAGTGAGGTGAGGTCACTGTCTTTCACAGAGGAGCAATTGGAGGCACAGGAGCTAGCAGGTTTGTGGCCTAATTTCTTTCCATTAAACTTTACATTCATTGTTTGTCTTTGACGAGATTATTAAAGGCTATATAATACTCTGTCATAGACATGTAGCTCCTTTAATCATTTCCCTTGTATTTGACATTTGCTCGTACGTTAAGACACAAACAGTGCTATGGTGGACAAACTCATAAAATTCTGTGCACCTCTACGCTTATTTCCTTGAGGTAGATTCCTGGAAATGGAGTTACTAGGTCAAAGGGCATGAACTCATTTACTGCTCCCTGTGTGCTGCCAAGCGGCTTTCCAGAAGAGAAAAGCTGAGGTCCCGACACTCCCACGAGAGGCATACAGGAGATGGCCATGCAGGAGGATTGGAAACCACGCTCAGCTCTGTTTTTTCTCTCATCTGTTCAGATGATCTCACAAAGACGGGTCTTATCCAACCTCAACTTGTTAAAACGTACGGTAGCAAGTAATTTGGAACAGTCAACTCTATGGGCCTATTCTGTGGATCTCTGAACATCCGCAGGCACCTTCCCACGGATGCTGCTTGGCCAGGTGGACGAGTCAAGGGGGAGTTAGTCCTGCAGGAGGTCTCAGGCCAGAGACTCTGTGGTGAGATCTGAGGTGTCATCTGCCGCATGAAAATACTAAGCCTGTGTGTAAGAAATACAAGACTTGTCATCAAACCTGCCAGTAATGATACGTTCTAACATTTATTATTTACTCAATAAATTATGCATATTTATCAGTGTAATCCTGATATTAATCTTAGGAGGTGGACTTTATTAGTATGCTCATTTTAATAGTGGGAATGAGGAAACTACATAAGATGCAGAAAGTGGTTTGTCTGAGGTCATGCAGTTAGTAAACAGATGGTGGATCCGGACCGATTCTGGTCAGTCTGACTCTACGGACCACACACCCACCCACCATACTGTACTGCTCTACTGTTTGACTGATGGGCAACAGATACTCTAGGCCAACCAGTCTTGAGTTCCTGGTAAACACTGCTGAGAACAGCACTGAAAAGAAGCTTTGGCAGCACCTGAGGCAATCTGATGAGGTGCTGTTGTCCACTGGATGAGACAAAGTATAAAATGCAGATGGCAAATGGTTTTTATCCCTTTCCTTGGCATCTGGTAAGGGGTCCTGTATCCTATACCTCTTCCTTGTACCTCTTCCTTGTACCTATTCCCCGTGCTACCAAGAGTGACCAGGACTAAGAATCAATGTGGCCACCAAGACCCTCTGGCTTCTGCTTAACCATGCCCATCTGCTCTCCTCCCTCCTGCGCAGGGCTGTGAGGGGTGTGGTGTGCCGGTCACGTTCACTTCCTGGTTTGCTGGTGCAGCAATGTGCAACACTGAGACCTGGGCCCTGCGTGGCAGAAAGCATCGTGCTAGCCCAATGTGGTGGGGACACAGCATGTGCTCCAAGAGATGGATGGAGAGAGGAAGGGTCAGGCATGTGCATGGATAGAAAAATCGATAAATAGATCAATAAAGAACTCAGGCCAGGTGCAGTGGCTCACACCTGTAACCCCAGTACTTCGGGAGGCTGAGGTGAGAGGATCACTTGAGCTCAGGGGTTCGAGACCAACCTGGGCAACATGGTGAGACCTCGTCTCTGCAAAATATATGTATATTAGCCAGACGTGGTGGCACATACTTGTGGTCCCAACTACTTGGGAGACTGAGGTGGGAAGATCCCTTGAGCCCGGGAAGTTGAGGCTACAGTAAGCCTTGTTCGTGCCACTGCACTACAGCCTGGGTGACAGAGCGAGACCCTGCCTCTAAATAAATAAACAGATAAAGAGCTCAGCACCATTTTTTTTCACTAGTCTGCACTAGATTGTAAGCTCCATGAGAGCTGGGGCCCTGTTGCTTCATTAACTGTGGTGTATCCAGGGCCTAACACTAATTGATGCATGGTTGGTAGGGGACAAATGTTAGATGAATGAATGGTGGCAGGTGCTGTAGGACTGTCAGACATTTGAATAAAGCATTCCGTTTTTTGGAGTTAGGAAGGCTGTCCCTGCATGTGGCTGTGCCCCAGGCCCCAGCCAGCTCTGGGCCTGTGGGTCTGTGGAGGAGCTGAGGCACTGCTTCCACCATCCAGGTCCAAGAAGCCAGGCTGCAAAACCCAGCAGGACAGCTGCCTTTCATCTGTGGGCTTTCCCTTCAGGCAGGGCGTGACTCACAGAGGCAAACCATTCCAGCTTCCTGTGGCCCTGAGTTCTGCTCAGTCTGGCTCTCAGAGGCCCAGTCTTACCGGCCCAGCCTACCCTGATCCCAGCCCTCGGTAGGATGCTAAGGCAGGGGTTGTCATGTCAGGGATTCCATTAGTCTCGTGGTTTTTAAACTTGAGTATGCACGGGAATCCCCTGGAGGTCTTGGAAAAACACAGATGCCTGGGCCCCACCTCTGGATTTCTAATTCAGCAGGTTGGAGGTAGGACCCAGGAATCTGCATTTCCAACCAGTTCCTGGATGATTCATCCTTTGAGAACTGTGTTAGGCCCACCTCTGCCAGGCATTCTCAATTCCACGTAAAAGGGTGCTGAGGTCTGATGTCACCAGCAAGGGGCTCTGGGAGCCTCTGTAGGCTGGTAGCTGCTGGGTGGCTCAGCGTGGACCCTCAACACCCATTGCGGCTGCAGCCGCTGGTATCTGTCATGGCTCTGTCCCCCCAGCCCTTCCCTTCCACCATTCCTCCCCAACCACCTCTGCTTCCTTAGCCCTCTGCTCGGGAGGGTGCTCATACCTGGACTGAGCTTGGGAGCTCCCTGCCCAGTGGAGAGAAAGAACCACTCACCCTCCTCTCCTCCCTCAGCCTTTGCTAGAACCCAGCTCCATCAGCCTTTGGGGCCCCTGTGGAGCTTCCTGTCCTGGCCAGGCCCACCATGCCCCGCAGGATTGCCTCCCACCTCATAGGCCTGCTTTCACAGGGGCCTCCCTCACTGCCTCTGAAGCCCCGTCCTCCTCATCCTGCAGCTTTCCCGCCTGTCTGTCCTCCCTTCCCACATACACCCAACTCTCACCAGCCTGGGCCTTTGTCTTGCTGGGCCCTGTGTTTGACCAGGACAACTTATTTGGAAATTTCCTCCAACTTTGCGAAGGCGACAGTAAGTAAAGGATCCAGGACCCAAGGCTCAGGAATGTGTTGGTCCTGCTGGGAAATGCTTGCTTCCTGTGGACCCAGCTGAAAAGTACATAGGAAGCAATTATTTAATAAAGGGAAAGGTAATAAAGAAGCTCAATAAATATCTGTTGAATAAGGGAACACAAAAGCTGCTTTCCAGATGCACACCCAAAAACACCTCTTTAACAAAGCACTTTGATTCTGTGAGAGCCCTGCGGGTATGTGTGCAAAGCCCTTGATCATTTGACCCCCAAGTGGGGAAATGAGAATCCCCTACCGGGACATTTCTAGGTTGGAAATTTCTCTGGCACAGTAATTTCTAGTGAGTTCCATGGCCGCTAGTGCCCTAGGCTAATAGGTGCTAAACATCAAAAAGCACCCTAGAGATAATAAATTTGGGAACCACTGACGTCAATAAATATAAACTCGTCCATGCACTGGGGGACTTCTCTGAGCATGGGGTAGGGAGGGGTTGCCTCAGGCCGTTCCCAGGTTCTTAGACCATGAGAACCTGCCCCCAGGTCATCTGCCCAGGGGTTTGCATCTGCTCGCTAGGGCTGGGAACCTGGCGGAGGGTAAAGGTAAGGGGTAGGATGGGAATGAAGGCAGTTTTTCATTTTCTCACCTAGCTTCTAATTTGTGCGTAGGAAGGAAGATTTCCTTTTCTTCCAGGCTTCCACCAGGGAGGCCTTAGAGAGGCTTCCCCCTTCCCTAGACTCCCACAGAGATGCTGAGGCCTTGGGGGGTGACTGCCAAGGACACTGAGGAGCCTGATACCCGGGTCAGAGGTCTCTCTGTACACACACACACACACACACACACACACACACACACACACACGCACTTGCACGTGAGCCTTGTAGCCGCAGGCCACTGGAAATGGAGTCATGGTCACCCCACATGAGGACCCTTGGTATAGAGGAAGACTCGCGGGAATATGGGCAGACAGCTGGACGAGAGTTTAGAGGAGCGTTCCCAATGCCCTCGACGTGCACTCGCCTCCTGTCTGGACACAGGATGGGCTGTGTTCTGACAGTCCAGGCATGTGAGGTCAGGAGCACAGAGCAGGGTGGAAATCACCAATAAGAGAGTGAGCTGGAAGCTGGCATTTGGGGGAAGGTAGTGCCATCCCATCCTCCCTCTTCCCAGCTTCATGGCAGCCAGTAAGCTTTGCCCTCTTTGAGGACCTGCATCCCCCTGGGACCTGGTCAAGGCAGGGTGGGCGTGGGTGGAGCCCCTGTCGGGGAGAGCTGGGCTATGCCCAGGCCCTGCATGGGAGATTAACCACCAGGGAGGGCATCTGTGCCCAGCGTGGGAAGCTTGGGCTCCTGGTCCTGCCAGTTCAGGTTCCTCTTCTAGTGAGATGTTTTCTCTGGAGCTCTGGGAAAGAAGTTTTCTGGGACACCTGTGGAATGTTACACCCACCCACTGTGGTTAGAGGAGAGGGCGTGCAGAATCCCTCGTCACCCAGCTGATCTGACACAGCAAACGTCAACACCAAGCCTCCTTGGCCTCGTGCCCTGTTGGGGGACACTCAGAGGACGGTGTCCCAGCTCCACTCCAGTAGAGCTGCAGGAGGAAGAAGATGACAGAGCGAATTTGACTCCCAGGAGGGGCCTCTCAATTTGAGGCCAGAGTAGGGTTGGAGTGGGGTGGGAGGTAGTCCTAATTGCTCTGGAGAGAAGCTCAGAGATGGGGAGGAGTGGGGATAGAGCAGAGTGGACGTGGGGCTAGACCAGAGTCTCCTGAACACCTGGTAATGGCTCACACCAGCCCAGAACCTCATTCACCTCAGTCAGTCGTCATCCAGTGAGAGCCCCTCTGGCCTGGAATGGGCCCTTTCCCCAAAGTGGTCTCAGTGGGTGTATGGCTGTGGGGCCTCTGTTTATGTCTTCCCAGGCCACTCTCCATGGGTACAGTGTGGCCACAGGTTAGGCCTGTCCGTCATAGCAGCCCCCATCCCTGGAGACCACTGGGGAGCTGTTCCTCTCTTTGCCCCCATTCATCTGGCACCCACCTGGGACAGGCCCTGCCCCAGCGTGATCTCCCACCTGCCTCCTTGGGCCTCTTCTTGCCCACAGCAGTCCCAGGGCTTTCACCTCCTCTTGTCCTCATCCATCCTGTTTGCTCCATGCTTGGAGTCTTGGCGGGGAATCTTCACGCTTCAGAAGTGAGTGGGACATTGAGAAAGACAGACTAGTGCTGATGGGAGTCCCCAGGCTTTTGCTGAGAGGCAGCGACACCTCATCAGACAGGTACGGACAGTTATTCAGGGCCCCCTTGCCTTCTGCCATGGCAGTGCTGGCAGGGAGGACCACATGTGTCTAATAACAGCCAGAGTTCCAGCTGCCTTAGCCTTTCCCTTCCGGAAGCTCACTTTAGTCCGTCCTTCAACTCTTGGTGGCCTTCATTGCTTCAGCTTGTGGCCTTCTAAAACCATGGCTTCCCTGGCCGTCAGTGGTGAAAAGTCTACAAAACCTGGAGCCCACAGAAGGGTTGCTATGTCAAGAAATTGTCCCTGGCGTCTTACAGTGAGAGAATCCATCTGCCCTTGGCCTCTCCATGGGTAACTGGAGCACAGGTACTGTCCTGGCATGGCAGCCCTTCTGGGATGGTCCGATTCTCCCTGAGCCGATGTTGGCACTGGTTTCTAGGTTTCCATAAAGCTGTTCAGGTCTAATTGTGCAGAATAGAGGGGAGAGTGTCATTCTCCTGCTAAGAATCTGGGGTTACCTTTTCCCCCTTCCTCCTTCCCAATAGCACAATGTCCTACAACAGTGATGGGCAAGGTGGGGAAAGGCCCGTGTTGTCCAGTCATCTCCCTTGTGGCCTGTGGAGTGTGGGATTTGGGGCTCAGCTCTGTGCCTGGCTGAGCCTGAGGCCTTGAGCATTGCTCATTCAAATCTCCAGAATCTAAGTCCTCACCTCTGAATCATGGGGCAGGGATGGGACCTCTGCCTACCCTCTTCACTGCTGCTGGGAGGTCAGTGTGGGCCCACCCAATGTGTGTTTGCTGTGGTCACAGAGATCCTGGGCGCTCCAGTATCACAGAGATGGTATAGGAAGCTTTCAGGCAGTAAAATCTGAGAGCTGGCCCTTTAAGAGATTAGTGGATTCCTAGCTTAGCCCAACAACCAGGCCAGGACCAGGACGGCTGCAGCAAGAAATGGGAAAACACTTCCGCCAAGCTCTCTACCTAGGATTGCACCCTGTTTGCAGGCTACTGGAATGTACTGGGGCCTCAGCTCACCTGCACATGCAGGGAAGTCCCCAAACCCTACAAATTCTATTTACCCTGAGTGACTGCAGCTGGACTGTGTGGTGTGTGTGTGTGTGTGTGTGTGTGTGTGTGTGTGTGTGTTGTGTGTGTGTGTGCGCGCATGCAGCGAGGCCCCTCCAGGCCCATGGTTTGGAGAGCCAGGCAGCAGGACACTGAGCACCCTGTGGGTAGTGCCAGCTTCTCAGCAGCTGAACAGGTTGGTGCTGGGAGAGCTTGGAGCCAGCTGGCTCTCAGCACCGAGACTCCCAGGGGCAGGACCTCTTGGAAATGTAAGCCTGAGCTCCTAAACCTCTACTCAAAGCCCACAACCACTTTCCTCTCCATTGTCTTCAGAAGAGTGAGGCCCAGGGCCCTGCCTGGTCTGGCCTCCCAGGCTCTGGCTCACTGTGCTCCCCACTCCTTCCCATTCTCTCAGCCCAGCCTCTGCACACACTCACATGCCTCTGCCGCTGTCATTGACATGCTGCTGCACACCCCAGGAGCCTTGGCAGGTGCTGTTCTCTCCTAGTGATCCTTCCACTCCTCTGCTCATTACCTACTCTTCCCTCAGACCTCCCCGACCAGGTCAAATCCTCATTTTAGAAGGCTATGTCTTTGTTCTTCGAAGCGTTTTTTGTTGCTGCAATTTTGCTTGTATTGTGCTACCCAATTAAAATCTGCTTCCCTGACTGGGTTGCAGAGGTTCAAGATGATCTGGCTTTTGCCTCCCAGAGTTCCCCGGTGCCAAGCTCTGAGCAAGGCTCAGTTTGTTAGATGAATGGATGAATAGATGGATGGATGGATGAACAGAAGGAAGGAAGGAAGGAAGGAAGGAAGGAAGGAAGGAAGGAAGGAAGGAAGGAGAAAGGAAGGAAGGAAGGAGAAAGGAAGGAAGGAAGGAAGGAAGGAAGGAAGGAAGGAAGGAAGGAAGGAAGGAAGGAAGGAAGGAAGGAAGAAGGAAGGAGTGAAGAAAGGATGGATAGATGAATGGATGGATGGATGGATGGATGGATGGAAGGATAGGTGGATGGATGGATGGATGGATGGATGGATGGATGGATGGAAGGATAGGTGGATGGACAGATGGATGATTTTCACTCTGCATGTTTGCCATCCCCAGTGCTAAAATGAAATGCAGCCCTCAAACCAAATGGCCATTGACTGAACTCAGGACCATTTGCTTGGGTCAACTCATCCCTTAGCCCTTAGCCCTACGGAGCACGGGTGGGGAGGGGTGATATTATTCCTCCAAAGGCTGAGATCCTGACGTCCTTGGCCTGGTTTAACCTTCCCACCTCCCATCCAGGGCAACCCAGCCTGGTAATTCAGGCCTTCTGGAGGCACACAGACCATTGATACAAGTGGGCAAGGGAAAGGATATTGTCCTTTGATGGGCCTGCTTGTGCCTTGAGTTTGCCATTTACTCTCTGTGGGACCTTGAACAATCACTTAACTTTTCCTGGGTTTAGTTTCCTCACATGCCCTGATAGATTTACAAGGCAGCCTTTGCAATGGGACATGGTCATGTATGAACATCCGTAGGTATTGTGAAACATGGCACCCTGCCAAGACCTGAGAGGCTATGTCTGTGGCCCTGCAGTGGAGGGCTTGCAGGTATGGGGGCTCACCACACTCAGGTTGAAAGTGAAGTCTCCCAGCTCCTCTCTCTTTTGTGCTCTCTTCCAGCCCCTGGCTTGAATCCTATCCTGGGACCTCTTCTGTCCCCAGGCCCCTAACAGGTTTACTGACCCTCAGCCTGGGGCAAACATGGCCTTCTCTGCCCGGAGCCCCAGGCTCACCCCTTGGCTTCTGGCCAAAACAACTCTCTTGCGGCCACTGGGCACCCTCACCCCGTCCCTCCCAGCTCCTCTAGGGGGCGCCTTTCCTCCCAGCGCCCCTTCCTCACTCTGCCTCTGAGGGCGCTGACTGTGGGATCAGAGGAGACTTGGACTGAACCTCAGTTCTGCCACACCAGCTCTGGGCAATGACTCAGTTGCCCTGTGACTCAGTTTCCACATTTGTAAAACGAAGACCCAGTGCCCCTTGCAGTTTGCTGTGAATGTGCGTCAACGACAGAGGTGAAGTGCTGGCTCAGTGCCTACAACATGGCGTTTGCTCAAGAAACGTGGGGTTTCCTCTCCTCTCAAAGTCTATCTTTTCCTCACAACTCTGTTCTCCAGAATTTCCAAAGTGGTGTCGCCTGCATCTCCAGTGACAGATGCAGACACAGGCATTCAAGGCCTCTGCCAACCAACCTCGTGATCTCCTGAGTTGCCTGGCCGTCTTTTTCTATCCTCTTTCTTTGTCCCTGAAAACAGACGAGGCTGACAGGCCCCAGGCCTAAGGCCACTGAATACAGGCCCAGGCTGGGGCCTGTGGTGTGAGGGCAGAGTTGGGGGAAACCTAGCGTCCTTGAGGGTGTGGAGCCGGACATGACTGGCAAGCAAAGTGAGTCTAGCATCATCAACTATATTTGCCTCAACTGTCCCTCCTTACACATCACCCAGGAACATTTGAGCCTGGAGGCAGGGTTATCACAGCACAAAGCCACAGCGAGCTTTGCTGGGCCCCGCTCCTCCAGCCTGGGGGGACTCCCACAGGCATAGACAGTTTCAAATCCTGTCAGCATGATTCAGTTTGAATCAACACCATTTAAATCCACCCACCATTTACCAAGCACTCTTCAGTGCCAGGCACGGAGGGAGACCCTGGGGATGCAGAGATGGCCCAATCCCCACCCTCCATGGGCTTTCAGCATAGTTGGAGAGCCAGCTACCAATAAGCTCTATCCACACTAGTGGTGCTCAATCCTGCAGAAGGTTGTGAGATTGATACCTAGGCCCACTCAGAACATGGAACTGGAATTTGTGCCCCCTCCATGATCTGCACACACACACACACACACACAAACAGGTGGACACATGCACAGACACACTCACTCATGCACACACATGCATCTGCTCATTCCTCTCCACAGTGGCCAGCTTGGGACTTCTTGAATCCTGCCTGAACCCACCCAGTGCACTGCTGCCTCCATGCTTCCTTTTGACTCACCCCTTCTCAAGAGTGGGCATGTCCTGGTTCCTCCATGAAGCCGTGTGATGCTTGGAACCTTGTCTTGCTGCCTATCTAAGATGTCCAGCCCCACAGAGGGCTTGGACTGGGAATAAATTTGTTTTGCTAGGAGGTCATGAAAGATTGGTCAAAAGGTGTTGTCATCATTTCGTCGTATTTTAGCTGAGCCTCCACCCAGTGCCAAGCTCTGTGATAGGAGGTGGAGATGTAGAGATGGACAAGAGTTACTCCCTGACCTGATTAGAGCAAGGGAAGATGACATATGAGCCAATAGGGCACAACACAGAGAAGAACTAGAGATGCAGAGGGCTCTGTGAGACACCACAAGAGAGTGTGATTAACTGTGGAGGGAGCGTTCAGGGAAAGCCTCCTGGAGGAGGTGACATTTGAGCTGGGTTTTGAAGGATAAATAGGAATTCATTCGTGGTGTGTATTATGAAAGGTTGGCAGGCATTTTACATGCGGGAAACAGCTTCCGCAGGGACAGGGAGGACTGGAGAATGAAGGGTCCAGAGCTATAATCACTGACAATGTCCTTACTGAGTTGCTAGAGTTCAGGAGCAGCTCTGGGAAGCAGGGTGCTCGTCTCACAACGTGGGCAACTCTACACTGATGGCTTTGCAGCCTCAAGCTACGTCTTGTCGGCATTCCCCCAGGTTCTGCTTCATGCCATTCTTTTCCCGGGCCCTTCTCTTTTCCTTGAATTCCCCTGCCTCTCTGCGTGCAAGTCACTATGGGACTTGCTCAGTCACACAACAAAGCCTGGAGAGGTGAGGTGCAGGGCAGGGATCCCAGGAGGCAGTTGATTCTCAGGGGACAGGTTGGAACCTGTCTGTGGGTGGCAGGCCCCCAGTCATGGGGACAGGCAGAGGGAAGGACGGGCAAGCACCCTCGCTGCTCACTGATCATCAAGTGGAGCTTAGCGCAGGGTTCTACCTGAGAGGGCAGCTGGGGTATGAGCAGGGTGGAGGGTGCCTGGTCAGAACCAGCATAGGAACTGGGATAGAGAAAACGGAGCAAACCCAGGTGGTGGCGTGAAGGCATCGGTTCCAGATGCTGGTCCTGGGGAGCAGCAGAGGGGTTAGTGCAGAGTGGAGCTGGGAGCCGCATGGTGGGGCTTGAGCCCACTGCTAGCCGTTCTTCCTGTAGCATAGTTGGCTGAGACCTTGGTGAGGCTGGAGCCTACAGGCAGGAGGGAAAACAAACTCAATCGCCTCAGGGAGGAGAGTGTCACTTTGGGTTGTGTCCTCAAAAAAATGTCGATGGCTTGGCAGGTGTGACAAGCCTAACATTTCACAGTAATACCCCATATTTATGTGGAGCTTCCCATGTGCCAGACACTGTGCTGTGTTTGGAAACCTTGTCTCACTTAATCTTCACTCCAACTCTGTGCAGGAGGTGGTCATCATCCCTATTTTAAAGGCAAAAAAGCAAGGCATGCGGATGTTTCTAGACACAACCAAGGCCAAGCAACTCCAAGCATGGAGCAGCTGGGAGCTGTGCCCCTAACCACTGCACAGCCCTCCGGCCTGTCCCTGGGGCACTGAGCTGCCCGGCTCTGTTCCTCCCCTCTGCTCCCCATTTCCTGTAACTTGGTGATGGGGGTGGGTGGGCTGGGCTGTTGTTGTGGGTGAGGGTGAGAAGAACAGGGCTGCTCTAAGCTGAGCCATCCTGTTCTGTCCTCTCCTCACCCCAGCAAAGGAGAAGCTAGGGCCTGGGCATCTGTAAAGTGGGCCGGCCCTCCTGGGGCTGAGGAGCCACTGGAGCTGAGTCACAGAGGATTTCCTTGGGATTAAGAATCCTCTGAAGTCCATGGTACCTGGTTGTGGTGGAGGCAGTTGGCTCTTCCAGTCAGGCATTAATCCTAGTGAAATACTTGGTATTTCCAGTCATTCCAGCTGGAATTAAACTTAAATCAAGTCCAAAAGAGCACAGCCAGGAGAATGTGAGTGAGCCTGCCAAAGACACCAGGCGTCCGGCCTGCTCTGGCTTCTCCGATGCTGGCCTTGCTTCTCAGGAGCTGTGGGCCGTGGGGGAGAATGGAGTGGAGCACCCCACTGCACCCCAGGCCTTCCTATCCACCATGTGGCCTGGTAGCAGGCATCTCAGCCAGGTGAGACAGCAGAGTGAGGCAGCCCAGGGTCAGAGGGCTGGGATGGAGCCCTCACTCTGCTGCTCTAAGTCCCTCTGCCCAGCTCACACATATAGCTGTTGGCAGATAAGCAGCACAGCTCAGTGGGCAGGAGCAGAGGCACTGCAGCCAGTGGGTCTAAATCCCACTCTACCACTGGCTGTATGACCGCTAACCAATGACCCCTCCATGTCTCAATTTCCTCCTTTGGAAAACAAGTATAATAATAGGCACCTCACTGGATGGTCATGAGTATTAAATGGGTCCATACATACAAAGAGCTTAGAACTCTGCCTGGCCTACTGTGAGCACTATGTGTTACCTATTGTTATTCTCTGGGCCTCAGTTTCCTCACCTGCAAGATGGAGCTGAGGTAGGACTTGACCAACAAGGGCGGTCTTCATGCTGGGGTCCTCTGGCTGTGGGAGCAGCATGGGGCTCCACAATGAACAAGGCCCTGCCCTCAGGAGGGCACCTACCCTCCAAGGAGGAACTGGCTGGACAGACAGCACTACAGGTCCCACAAGCCACACACCCCCCTGTAGCTGTGCAAGTAAGGAATGTGTGTGTGAGTGTGTGCATAAGTGTGTGTATATGTATATGTTTGTGGGTGTGTGTGCATATATGCATGAGTATATGATATGTATACAGTTGACCCTTGGACAACACAAGTTGGGGCACTGACCCACGTGCCCTTGAATATCCACATATAACTTGTGACACCCTGTATTAGTCTGTTCTTATGCCGCTAATTAAGACATATCCAAGACTGGGTAATTTATAAAGGAAAGAGGCTTAATTGACTCACAGTTCCACATGACTGGGGAGGCCTCACAATCATGGCAGAAGGCAAGGAGGAGCAAAGTCACATCTTACATGGCGGCAGGCAAGAGAGCTTGTGCAGGGAACTCCCCTTTATAAAACCGTCAGATCTTGTGAGAGTTATTCACTACCACAAGACCAGTATGTAGGAAACCACCCCCATGATTCAATTATGTCCACCTGGCCCTGCCCTTAACACATGGATAGTATTATAATTCAAGGTGAGATTTGAGTGAGGACACAGCCAAACCATATCACTCCCCAAAAACTTAAGTACTAATAGCCTACTGTTGATGGGAAGCCTTATCAATAACATAAACAGTTGGTTAACACACATGAAATGCTGTATTTTTACAATAAAGTACTTTAGAGAAAAGAAAGTGTTACTAAGAAAATTATAAGAGAGGAAATATTTACTATCCATCAAGTGGAAGTGGATCATCATGAAGGTCTTCATCCTCATTGTCTTCATGTTGTGTAGGCCCAGGAGGAAGAGGAGGAGGAGGGCTTAGTTTTGCAGTCTCAGGAGTGGCAGAGGCAGAAGAAAATTCATGTATAAGTGGACCCTTGCAATGCAAGTTCATGTTGTTCAAGGGTCAACTGTATATGTGTTTGTATGTGTATGTACATGTGCATATATGAGTTGGTGTGTACATGCATGTACACATATGTGCATGTGCATGTGTTTGTGTGTACATGTATGTGTGTGTTCGTGTGCCTATCCATGTATGTGTTTGCACATGTATGTTTGTGTATATGTATATGAATGTGTATGTGTGTGTTGGCATCCATGCATATATGTGATTGTACATGTGTATGTGCATATACATGTGAGCATGGTATTTGCATATCTGTATGTGTGTGCATGTATCTGTGTTTGTATGCATGTGTGTATACGTTTGTGTATGCATGCGAGTTTACATGGATATGTGCCTTATATATGTGTGGATATGTGCCTTGTATGGGTGTATTTATGTGTTTGTATGCATATGTATATTTGTGTATGCATGTGTGTATACATGTTAGTTTACATTGATATGTGCATGTGTATGTGTGTATATATGTATAAGTGTATATACATGTGTGCATATGTGTGCGTGTGTGTGTATGTCAGAGTTTGTGTACACATTCGACTATGTGTGTGGGAATGTGTGTGTGTGAGTGTCCATATGATGAGCACAGAGAGTCAGCCCATTTGGGTTCTTTGTTAGAGTGCAGATGGGAATGTGCCTCCACCTCATTTCACACCTTGGCATGAAGCTATCTGAGTGGGCAGTGGAAGTAACTCAGACCTAAGAAGGAGGGATGGGGAAGATGGGGGTGGCAAGTAAGAAGAGGTACAAAAATGTTTTGGCCAAAGAAATTCAGCAGGATTTGGGTTGAAGGGACTGAAGGATGAAAGGAAGACCAGTTACTCTTCAGTGGATGCTGTACTCCAAGCTCTGGGGCTCTTATGTCGCAGCCAAGGAAAGAAAAGTTTAGAGAGGTCGAGAAACCTGCCTCGAGTCATCAGTAGTAGAGCCAGGACTCGAGCAAGAGTCTGTCTGACCCCGGGGCCTGGGCTCCTTCACCACCCTGACTGCCTCTTAGGGAAAGGGAGACAGATGGGGTTAGTGCAGTCACTGGGCCTCACTCGGCATAGCTGCATGTGCAGAGGATGCATTGACACCTCATATTGGGGATGGCAACTGGCTCCAACGTGGGGAGTGGTCGATGTTGGGCACCAAAGAGCAAGACTCTGCAGTGCTGGATGACAGTGCCCCAGGCCTGCAGTTTGGGAGGAGTTGCTGAGCAGAAGACAGCCCTGAAGCCTTTGAAAGCCAGGGCAGGCAGGAGGGCTCCAGGAGGCCAGTGGGTGGATAGAAAAGGGACTCGGCCTAGACAAGGGTGTTTAGTTCTGTTCTAAGATATGTATCTTTGGACGAGTCAAATCACCTTCCTGGGCCTCAGTTTGCATATCTGCCAAATGGGGCCACAACCCCTATCCAGGCCCAATCCTACCTTATAGGAAAAAGCAGATTAATATTGGGGTTATAAGTGCAGCCTTTGATACCTTTAGATCCTTAGTTGTTGGTCAAGTCACTAAACTGCTCAGTCTGTTTTCTAGTATGTGAAATGGGGATACCAGTGATCTCTACCTCATAGGGCTGCAAGGGTTAACTCAAATAATGCCTATAAAACACTCAGAACCACATCTGGCATAAAGAAAGGGGCTAGTAAATATTAATTACCATTGATAGTGCTTTTTTATGAGACAGAGTCTCACCTTGTCACCCAGGCTGGAGTGCAATGGCATGATCTTGGCTCACTGCAACCTCTGCCTCCTGGGTTCAAGCGGTTCTCCTGCCTCAGCCTCCTGAGTAGCTGGGATTACAGGCACCTGCCACCATGTCCAGCTAATTTTATATTTTTAATAGAGACAGGGTTTCACCATGTTGGCCAGGCTGGTCTCAAACTCCTGACCTCGTGATTCGCCTGCCTCGGCCTCCCAAAGTGCTGGGATTACAGGCATGAGTCACACTCCCAGCCAATATTGCTATTATTTCGTAAGATTCTTACAAGAACAAAACGAACTTGCACAGAGGAGACTGCTGAGCTATAGAAAGGTCTGTTGGCCTGCAAGTAGACTATATTGCTATTTGCAATTGTTCATGCCCTTGTTCCCATTGAAAGTGACGTTCTTCCTCACCCCTTTGACTTTGGGCTTCACTGCATGGCATGCTTCAACTCACAGAATGTGAAAGCACATGACACACGCTAGGTCTTAGCAGAAGTTGTACCACCACCATGCTTGCTTTATCCACTGCCATGAGAATGGCCTGCCCACTCACTGTGATGTCAGTGAGAAATAAATGCTCATAGGTGTGAGCCACTGAGACTTGGGGGGTTGCTTGTTACCACAGCCAACCTGACACATACAGTATGAAGAAGGAGAAGGGTCTCCAAGGAAGTGTCCTGTGGCCTACTAGGGAGAAGAGGTGCTTAGTCCTGTCATCTGAAGTCAAGGAGAGGATTGGGGTAGGCAAAACACACATGAACCACATACACAGAAGCCCTCAACATTGTCTGCCCTTTATTTACACAAGTCACTGGCAGACTTAGCAGGACACAGGAGCTAGCTACCTTTCCCACAAGTTCTCCTGGTCCCCACCTCAAACCCAGGAACCCCTCTCTTACTCCTGGCCTTGATTCCTGGGTTGTTCTCACTGAGGAAGGCCAAGAAACCCTTTGCATTGGCTTCTGTTTTGTTTGCTCTCACTTGTGCCATCCTGTTGTGGACAAGAAGGAAGCACGCCAACATCAGCCCCCACCACAGACCAAAGGAAACATTTCCTGGCCTCCGGTTGGCTGTGGCTCCCTTCCCGTGGGTCTTCTTTCTAGAGCCAGGTCTGTAAACTTAGGGAGAAAATGGTTTGTTGTCCTACTTTGTCCAATCCAGAAGTGGGAACCCAAGAGGGAGAGGACAAGGACTATGCTGTGGTGCTGCCCTCTGGCCAGTGGTCCTCACAAGTGGTCACAGAGGGTCTGGCTGGCAGACCCCACCATCTTGCTCTGTGGAAGAGGGGCTGCTCATGGATTCTGACCTCACAGGGCCAGGAAAGTTTCCATGTGGAGTGCTTTCTGTCCAGGAGGCAAAGCAAACATCTGGTTGCATAGTTCCCCTTTCCCTGCCAGCCACCACGTGGGGATTCCAGGCATTGTTCCATCGTTTCTCCATTTGCTTTCCATACCATCTCGCTGAGCTCTGGTGGCTTTGCTCATCCCTCCCAACCAGGCAGCCATTCACAGCCTCTCACTCCTCGTGTCTGCTGCTGGCCCTGACAAGAATTTTCCTGTGGCTTTCTGTGGTCTCCAGTCCTGTCATTTACCACCCAGTGCTTGCAGGCTTTCACTGCGCTGAAGACTTTCCGGGCAAATTTTGGTCCATGTGGTCGCTCTAGGCAATTGTCACAGAAAGCCTTGGAGAAGCCGCCTGTGCAGCCCAGCAGCACCCGGCCCCCACCCAGCTCGTGGCAGCGTGTGCTGTGTTGTGTTTGGTGCTTTCAGGGTGCAAGGACCAGAGGTGCACTCAGGCACTTTTGGGGGCTGCCGGCAGGATGTGGGGAGCAGGAGCAAAGCTTAGCCACCTCAACAGCCTTGGCCCTCCCTGTTCAATCCACAGCGGTACTCCTCAAGAGCACGCAGCTGGGGTGATCATTTCTTTCTGGCTCTGAGTTCTGTGTCAGACCACTCACAGGTTTCTGGCATCATCATCATGAGCCTGTAGATGGCTCTCTTTGAGTCAGGTGCTGAGCCACAGATCAAGTGGTTATTTATAGCTATAGCTGCAGGGTCACATGACCCCCAGCATGGGGTATAAGGAGCTGCCTGGGAGTGCTCTGCTCTGAATAGGGTGCGGGTCTGGTGGGCACCCATGGACTTTCCAGCCATCTGACAGCATCCCACTGCACCGGGCTTCAGGCCCCAGTTCCCAAGTCAAGCAAGCCATCGTGTGTCCCACTTGAGACCAGCCCTCCATTCTCCTACTGTTGCACAACACACACCTCCAATGGCTTCTCATGGGTGGCCCTGTTAACCCCTGGGCAGTCCCACCTCCTTGATTCCATCCACCTCCTGCTCAACAATTCCAGCTCTTCCTCAGTGTTCTTCAATCACCTTTTCCTTCCAGGGGGCTTGTTAACCCTGCAGAGGGATGGTCCTTGCACAAGCTTTGTCCTGCACTCTTTTCCACGTGTCACCTCCACACTGCTCCTCCACTGGGGCTGGAGCTTGATAAGGGCCACTGTGGGGTGTCAGTCATCAACACTGTGGCATCCCACTAACCGTCCTTCTCCCTTCCCTGTGGTCCAGCCTCTGCAGACGCAGAGAGGAGTGAGACAGGAGGTCTGTGTCTAGTGGAAGTGGAGAGATCAGACAGGAACCCAGGAATGGTTCAAGAATAACAGCAGTATTTGTGAAATCAGATTATGTCACTCCTATGCTTAAAGCCTACTAGTGGTTTCCATTTGTACCAAGAGTCACACTGAGCCCTCTGTGTGGCCGACAAGCGCCTGCATGACCCAGCCCTGCTGACTTCTTCAACTTTCCTCTCCAGCTACACTCCCCTAGCTCACCCCGCTCCATGACCCTGGCTTTTAGTTCCTCAGAGACACAGAACTCTGCTTCTTCAGCTCATCTACAAGCTCCACAGGACAGGCACTGGGCTCTTTGATTTTCATAGTAGCTGAATTGATCCTTAGCTCATGTAGGTGCTCAATTCGTATTTTCAAGTGTCTGAATAAGCAGTTTCCACATGGACACATTGATGTGAACGGAAGTGAGAAATCACTAGGTACATTAGGAGGCACAGGAAGGAGGCTCACCTGGACAGACTGAAGGGGTCAAGGGCAATGTGAGGAGACCAGCCTGAAGGGAACGTGGGTCAGTCTGTGAGGCTTTAAATGCCAGGCCTAAAGTCTGCCTCTGACCCTGTACCTTGCAGTGAGGGGCTGGAATGCCTTGCTGAGGATGGAGGAGAAAATCATTCAGGAGGAGACCTTTGGCAGCCACCAGCAGGACAGATGGAAGCATGATAAACTTGGAAGCTGAGACCCAGGTTGGGAGGCTTTGGAAATACTGTCGGCCTAGCTACGGAGTCACATGGACTAGCGTGGGGTCAGTGTGAATGGACTTGCCGAGGCCTGGAGAGGAACCAGCAGGACTTGCTTGTGGAGTACAGAAGGAACCAAGTCCAGGAAGATGGGACTTCGGGGCTCGGGGTCTGCAATGGTTCATTTTATATGTCAACTTGACTGGACTAAGGGGTGACCAGATAGCTGGCAAAACATTATTTCTGTGAGTCTGTGAGGTTGTTTCCAGAAGAGATTTACATCTGGATCCATGGACTGAGTAAAGAAGATCACCCTCACCAATGTGGGTGAGCAGCATCCAATCTTTTGAGGGCCTGAACAGAACAAAAAGGCAGAGAAAGGATGAATTTTTTTTCTCTCTTCTTGATCTGGGACATCCATCTTCTCTGCCGTTGGACATCAGAGTGCCAGGTTCTTGGGTCTTCAAACTCTGGGACTTAAACCCAGCAGCCTCTCTTGTTCTCAGACCTTCAGACTCAGTCTGAATCACATCCCTGGCTTTCCTGGTTCTCCAGCTTGCAATTGGCATGTTGTGGGATTTCCTGTTCCTCATAATCACGTGACTTTATTCCTAGAATGAACATATGTATATATATATATATATCTCCTATTGGTTCTGTTTCTCTGGAGAACCCAGACTAATACAGGGTCTGTCCATGGATGACACACCCGGGTCTGTAGGAAGGCAGGACCCTGGGGCGTGGGCAGGATCTGGAACGGAGGGGCAGATTATCAAACCAGGGACACAGGATGGTGGCCATGTCAGTGTAGCACGGGCTTTACCGTCCAGGAGCCCTGGCTCACTCCCAGCTCTGTCACTCACTGGACTTGGCTAATCACTTAATATCTCTGTACCTCAGTTTCCTTATCTGTCATATGGGAATAATAATGGTTCCAGCTGTGATGATTCCCTATGATAATGCAAGTAGAGCACACAGCACAATGCCCAACAGCCAGTCAGTCCTCAGTTAAATATTAACATCTCTTTTGCAATTAATATTATTCATAAAATAATGTATGTTACACAAACTGGAGACCTAGAAAGACTCATGCTTGGAGATTTAGGCACAGGAGCTCATTTGCAGAACGGGAGTTCCCAGGAATACCAGTTGGGCCATGGGTATACTGTGGCCTGTGTCTAGGCTCTCAGGAAGGTCACTAAGCTTCTTGATGGGAGCTGAGGCAGCTGAAGGTTGGCCTCTCAGGCCAGTGTGGCTTGAGGGCTGGGTGGAGCAAGTCTGCAGATGATGATGTTGACTCAGCTGTGAGGAGCTGGGAGCAAAGGGAACAGAATCAGCATAGGAGGCTGCTCCAGGGCCATGATCTGATTCGATGTCTCCGTGCTCCCTGGTAATGCTTCAGACAAAACATATAATGGGAGGCAGCAGTTGAAGCCACTGCCCACAACGTGGCCTCAGGTTTGGCTGAAGATTCTAGTCACCCTGGGGTTCCCTATCTGCAGGCTGGGATACATGCAGGTGGGCTGAATGCCCGAGGTGGCGGTTTTGATCAGCAGGAGACGTTTCTCAGGCTCTCCTGTGCGTGGAGTGGTTCTTATGCCTCTGCTAAGCATCTCTGCTTTGTCTGATCTCTAGAATGCGGGGCTTACCTCACAACGGGTACTGGATCAGCATGACATTACATTTGTGCGAAGCCAGTATTTGGAAGGGAAGTTAGTTCTGATTCAGACTGAGCCAAGAGCAAGCCTGGGTCCTGCTCAGCTTCTAAGCAGTGGGACCTTGGGCCATTCCTGAGCTTTCCTGGCCTGTGTGAATGTCTTAAAAATGGAGATAATTCGTGTCAAGCCCTAAGTTTGAAAGTTCAGTAATTGTTAGCTAGTTACCAAAGTTCATGAAAAAGCTGTTGCATACATGATCACAGTTCCCCCTCCCAATAAAGCTGTGATGTGAATGAGGCATTATTATTGTCCTCATTTTACAGAGGAAGCAAAGGTTCAGAGAGGTTATGTGGAGGGCTGCCTGCCACACATGCCCAGGTCTTTTACCCAGAAGCTGGGTGCTCCATTCCCTATGCCAGGGGTTCCCAAATATTCTCCCCAGTTGCTTAAAATTCTGATTTAGAGGGCTTGAGGTGTGTTCAAGAAGTGATCTTTTTAGCAGTCGCCCCTGTTGGCAACCTAGGGGCGTTCCTAGAGATGGTGCTTGATGGGCAGAGGCTCTGCCCACTGCCTGTGGCTCCCAGCTGAGGCTGCTACACCCAAGTCCCTCAGAGAAAAAGGAACAAAACAGGTTGTACTGTGTAAACAATAGAAACTTCTCCAGGTAGAGGTCTGCTTCCCTCCAGGGCTCAGCATTAAGCTCCAAGAAAGGAGGGGGAAAGGAGGGGGAAAGGAGGGGGAGCGGAGGGGGAGAGGAGAGGGAGAGGAGGAGAGGAGGGAGAAAAGTGGAGAAAAGGAGAGGGAAAGGAGGGTGCCAGAGCTACCCAGGAGCTGTCCAGGGGTCAGCGTCATCCTAAAAAACGCACTGCTCTTCAAGAGTGGCCAGCTCTGGAGCCACCTGGCCTGAGTTCGAATCCTGGCTCCTCGGCTTCCTAGCCCTGAGGCTTCAATAGGTCATTTAATCTCTCAGCCTCACTTTTTTCCTTATGAAACAATAGATTCTACCTCCAGGAAACAGCCCTGGGTACAGGCCCCAGCGCACATGGGCACTTAATAATTGTTGGCTGCTACTGTGACTATCGCTACCAGACCAGGCGGTCGCTCCTCACTTTCAGCTGCAACTTCTCCGGTGTGTGGCCAGATTCAGCCAGGAAGAAACAGGCACAAGGACGAGTGTGGAGATGAGGCAAACCCAGCAGAGGTTAGCTTTGCTCAAAAGGCCTCAGCAACCACCCTCCAAAGCCTTTCCTCAAATCAGTGTGACAAGGGGCCCACTGAGGCAGGCCAGATGAAGGGACAAGCCACCTTCCCAGCCAGACCTTCAGGCTGACATTGCCAGGTGCCACTTTGGAAATGACAGATGCTAAGAAGCCAGCCCTGCCCTCCCAGACATGACCGTGCAAGGCCACTTCTTGGCGCCCTGTGACCAAACAAGCGGCTGCCCAGAAGAGCTGTCCACTCTTCCTCTCACTGTCCTGGCATCAGGAAGACTCGGCTATTGTTTCTGGTCCTGGAAACTACGTCCTCATCTTGGGCTTTCTCCATGACCACCAACCCCACTCTGCTTGGATGGCTGCCCTGGGGAATTTGTTCTGTGCAAAACAAATAAAAATGTATTTTGAATTGGATCACTGGCAGCAAGGGCAGTTCTAACTGCCCTCTAACCTGTTAAACTAGAACCAAGACCAAGTGTCATTCCATGGAACCATGAAGGCCAATTCCCCACCCCTCAAGAGATACAGACTACGGGCCGGAAGGGGCATGGGACCTAGGGATAACACCTTTGCTGTGTGAATGGGAACCCCAAACTCAGAGTGGAGAAGCAGCTTACCCAAGGACATACAGCAAGTTAAGGAGAGCCAAGACTGGAATCCTTACCTCTGAACCTCTCTCTACCCAGGTTCCCCAGCTGGTTTTGTATGGGACAGATATAATTCTTAGACGCTTTCCACAGCTTTAAGCTCAATGAAGTAGAAGCCGATTTGCCCTGAATTCTAACTATTAGAAATGCCCATTTAGGAATTCTCAGATATAATGATAATGGTTATCCATAATAAGTACAGCAGAGCTCTGGAAGATTTAAAAGTAATTTTTTCATCTTCAAAGATTAAATTATGTTGAGCAGAGTTTGGGAATTGCCAAATGCTCAATATAAAAGTAGGCATCTTCAGGCTGGATGCAGTGGCTAGCACCTGTAATCCCAGCACTTTGGGAGCATCATTTGAGCCCAAGAGTGTGAGACTAGCCTGGGCAAAATAGGGAGACTCCATTTCTACAAAAAAGAGAAAAAAATATCCAGGCCAGGCGAGGTGGCTCACGCCTGTAATCCCAGCACTTTGGGAGGCCAAGGCAGGTGGATCACAAGGTCAGGAGATTGAGACCATCCTGGCTAACACAGTGAAACCCCATCTCTACTAAAAAAAAAAAAAAAAAAAAAAAAATACAAAAAATTAGCCAGACATGGTGGCGGGTGCCTGTAGTCCCAGCTACTCGGGAGGCTGAGGCAGGAGAATGGCGTGAACCCAGGAGGCAGAGCTTGCAGTGAGCCGAGATCGCGCCACTGCACTCCAGCCTGGGCGACAGAGCGAGACTCGTCTCAAAAAAAAAAAAAAAAAAAAAAAAATCCAGGCATCATGGCACGTGCCTGTA